>NC_056731.1:19461841-19479341 GCF_019279795.1 Protopterus annectens
ATTATATTACCAGTGGGCCTTGCATTCAGCTAGGTTAATGAAGAGTGCTTTACCTCCCAATGCAAAATAGGTGGTTTCTACAAATTTTTGTAAATTTATTCTTTAGATTGTATTTTTGTCCAAATATGGCATTTTCACATGTTTCATCACACTGTTACATAGTCTCTATAGCATTAACTCAGAAACAGAGCTTTAACAAAGAGTGAGACACTTCAGAAAGTGAACAAAGAAGTGAAGAATTCTTGGTGTCTATTTCAAATATTCAGTACTGGTGTGTATTTTTCAAAGCTGTGGAAAGAGCAAATTATTGAGGGTAAGTTAAATAGATAGTTTGCAACTGTAAATTTTAGTCAAACCCTTTGTAATATTTGCATACAAGTCTGAAAATATATGATGAGGGCTAAGGTGTTTCACTAAATTATACATTAATGATGCTGTTTTCTTGACAGGACTGACACCATTTCATACCTGTTGGTATACATCAGTTTTTTCAGTCATCATTATTCCTGTACTATTGCTCAATGAAAAAAAATATTCAGAGAGCTAAGGCTGTCCATTGCAGTCAATGCAATTACCCAAATAATGCACACAGTAAATGAAAGTGATATGACTGCGACATGCTTAGGTTCTGGGTATAAGTTAGATGAATGTTACAAGACATGTTGATGATGCCCCACCTCCATTAAAACAAAGAGGCAATAACAATTTACCTAAATACTGTGGAGTTCTAGACCTGATGTGATTTGAGCATGTGATGGTGAATTCACTTTAGGTAATGTAGTTTTTCTACCTAGACTTGGGCAGCAGTAGAGAATCACAGGATGATGCACATAATGACTTTTCTAGATAGGAACTGATGGGATGTAGACTGATAAATAATAAAGTATGGACAATATAGGCTCTTATCTTCTTCTACCATCAAGCAAATGCAACATAAACTCCTGTACTAATACTGTGCAGAGCTGAAGAGCGTAATTAGATTAAGACTTTTCATGATGCATCACTTTGGATATGTATTCTACCGAAAGGCATAAGAAGTGGCAGCTTGTTACTGAAAAACAAACTCATCCAATATGATGCACATCAATTTAATAACTTTGCCTTCAGCAGTTGTTGATTGTTTCTAGAACTTCTGAGAACATATTAACTTTTGGAATATACATCACTGTGATGAACAGAGGAAATAATTACATTAAAATTCAGAAAGCATGAAAGTCAGGCATAGGGAACTGGAATGAAATTAAATTCAAAGGGTATTTCCAACCAGACAGTGGCTATTAGAAAGCTTGACATTCCCATTTACTTAGTTAAGCCCTGACAAAGTGAATGTGTTGCATTCTGCTCAAGGCTAGTTGACAGATACAGAAGATGATGGGATGGGGAGAGAGACAGAGAAAGAGAAGGAAAAGAAAACAAATATTCACTGTTTAATTTAGTGTCTGCACTACAGGTCTGATGTACCACTAGTTAAAGGTATATGATTCTATAGTGGAATAAATGGACAGTCAGATAACTGGCAGGGAATTAGATAAATACTATATAAAATATTCTTTTA
The DNA here is from genome assembly GCF_019279795.1 of Protopterus annectens. Taxonomy (NCBI): domain Eukaryota; kingdom Metazoa; phylum Chordata; order Ceratodontiformes; family Protopteridae; genus Protopterus; species Protopterus annectens. Next base: position 19,463,397 of record NC_056731.1, read on the forward strand.
TCAAACAGTGCAAAGGCTCAGTGATAAACACATGTTGTCGCAAATCAATATCTCAATTGTAGTAAGTGTTTTAAACATAACTGATATACAGTTCAAGCTTGATTTTTCTCTTATCATTTGACTTATAAAAATAATGTATTGATTCTCACAGGATATGTTAAAAGTATGGCAGATGGTAAATTCTGTGTCTCATTTTCACATAGGCAATATTCAAAAGAGGTAGCAAACATCCCTGTTCAGCTGTAATTATGCCATAAAGGATAAAAGAAAATATATATGCTAAACTGCTTGGGACTGTAGGCACATACTGCATGCATAACTGTTTGGTTTTAGCCTCCAGCTAAACTCTACAAAAATTAATTTATACTGTTCATATGTTGGGTGCCAAAAGCAGAAAGATTTCAAATGGTGACACTAAAGCTGAAGGGCAATGGACTAAGCAGGTAGCTAATATTGTTAAGCATTTGGCAGTGTCCTTGAACAAATGTGCCTTTCTGTGCACAGAACTAGCTTTGCAATCACTTTTTACTAGTGGTGCCTCGTGCTATTGGACTGCAGGACTGCAGCCTCCAAGCTGTACAAAAAAACAAAAAAACAAAATATAACAAGTCTCCAAACTTGTGCATGTGTGCTCGGAACTCGAATCCGGACTGCTGTTTATCCAGTCCAGATTTTGAAAGAAGTCTACAGATGCCCCAGACGTCTATGCAGGTTACAACTGCATAGACTGGAAGGGGATCAGACTGAATGGTCTGCAGTTTGTGTGTGCTCAAACGGAACTAGAGTATCACACACATGCCTGCTCGGCATTGAATGTGGGACTCTGAGCGAGCTTGCTTTTGCATGGAGAAACAGGACTTTGAGCTGCTGCTTATGGACATTGCTTTGAATGGAGATGGATTCATCATAACGAGACTTTGCACTCAGGTACTGGCTTTTCGTGTGTGTGTGTGTGTGTGTGTGTGTGTGTGTGTATAAAATGTCCTAGTTAACTATATCTGGTAGCTAGAGAGTAACTTTGGCTCAAGCCCTGAACCTTGGGTGCAGGTGGCAAAAGCCCAAATTCCCTACTCACCACCACTTGTGAAAACTGTTCAGATTTTTGCCTCATATTTTTGTTCTGTTCTGTTTCTCATAAAATCTGCAGTTTTCTGGATTTTGAATTCACTAAATAATGACAGACATTTGAATTTCAGACTTCATATTCTTCAAAAAGTACATGGTAACACAAAACAGTTTATTCTAGCAATTTTCTAAGTTTATAAGATCAACATTTGAAATATATCCCAATTTTTGGGGATGTATTCCCCCATTATTGGCTTTGTCCAGGTTTTTTGTGCTAAGAGGTTGAGAGGTATGGTAAGAACTGAATTCATTGAATGTGTTTGGGGGCCGTATTCCCCCATTATGGCTTTGTCCAGGCGTTTTGTGCTAAGAAGCTGAGAGCTATGGTGAAAACTGAATTCACTAAAGGAAAACCATTTAAGTTTCAGTCTTCCTGTCTTTCAAGAAACAGCTGATTTGGCATAGTGGTATGTTGCACAGACTGTAGTGCAGAGGGTTGTGAGTTCAAGACTTGGCAGTGAAATGCATGTTGGTAGCACAGCGTTTTATTCTAGCAACTTTCCAAGATTATACAAGCAGTGTGTTTAAAATGTGTCCCTGGTTTTTGAGCTTTTGTCCCCCCCAAATAAATTGTGTTTTTTTCTAGTTTTCTTGTGCTCATGTGCTGGAAAGTTGAGAGATACAGTTGAGTGTCTGGAAAGTTGAGAGATACAGTTGAGTGTCGAGTGGATTTTACAAGGAGTTAAGAGCTTCAGGGAAGAGAAGTTTTGTGCTTATGCTGAGTCTGCTTGCATTGTTAATAGCACAACAGGTAGTGTACTTGCTTTTGATGCAGAAGTCTGTGGGTTCTACTTCCAAAGTATGTAGATGCATTGCTGATACTGTACTGTGTTATACTTTTAAAGGGGGTGGATTCTACAGTCCTGAGAATGTCCTCTTTGGCAGAAATACCTAGTAACTATGAACCTGCTCTCAGTTTGCCATCCATTCCCTATTGCAATATTACTAGCATATCATTTTTTAATGTAACATGGGCAATTTATTTCTCAAGGGAAACAGGCACTTTATTTGTAGATGAAACAATGGAATATAAAGTTGATTGCTAGCAGCAACCTCTTCTTTAGTTATAGATCTCTTTAATGTGGAATTATTTAGATGATTTTTGCTTCTGCAGAGATTGCACATATTTACTGATACTGGTGTATTGTAGAAGTCTGAGTAGACTTTTATAATGGAAATGTTTTGAATTGGGCAGTTTTGTCATTATTGGTGCATGCATTTTGTTTCATTGTTTACTGGAAAAATGTTCAAAACAAATTTAAAATGCCCTCTAACAACCGTACTGCATTATACAAGGAATATAATTTAATACAATCAGGAAGGTGTATCAAAGAACACATGTTTATTTTGTGTTCAAGGAGCCTATGATTTGAAAACAGCCCAAAGCTAATCTTTATCTGCCACTAGCCAGATGTATTTTCTTTGAATGTGGGTTTTAATGCTGTTTCAATGAATGTGAGTTTTAAGGGCAGAGAAGTTTTAATGCTAAGTCTATTTTCATTGTGAGACTGCATTGTTTTCTTTAGCAGATGTCTATTAGTGTTTGTGTTGTAAAATGTAAAATAAGTTTTAATGCTAAGTCTATTTTCATTGTGAGACTGCATTGTTTTCTTTAGCAGATGTCTATTAGTGTTTGTGTTGTAAAATGTAAAATAAAACTTTCAAATGAAATCCAGATCATCATAGAAGTAAAGCAGTATGCACATTACAGTGTTTATGGTAAATGGTGTGAAATACCCAAGTAATAGGAGAGTGGAATGGCTGCAAGGGGAGGCCCCATTCGACATGATTTTGTGAGGGGGGGGGGAGGCCAGCAAACTCAAAGACAGCCCAAGCTAAACTATACCTCTCAATTGTCCAGATTTTCACAGAATTAATAGATTTTTGCTTCTTATTTTTGGTTTGTTCCTCATATAATTTGTGCTTTTCTGGCAAATCATTTAGGAATGAAGTCCCTAAATAATGACAGCCATTGAGTTGCAGACTTCATACCCTTCAGAAAAATGGATGCTAAAGCAAGACCTGTTATTCTATCAACTGTCTCAGTTTATACAAGAACAACTTTTAGTACTGTCTGTATGTGCCCCCAATATATTTGGCCTTGTCCAGATTTCCTGCATTAAGAGGTTGAGAGGTACGCACAAATAAATCACTTTATAGAATTAGGTATATCCAAACTTCTCAACTGTCCCTGACTTTGGCTCAACATATTGCTCTACCCCTAATAATCCCTCTGCAAAAATGGCAATTTTGGTAAAAAATATGGAGGGTTTACAATTAATAAATAATTGTAATGTTCAGAGTTATAGATTACGTTTATTTCAGAAATGCATGTAGATTCTCTTATTTTGTCAGCTGCTCAACTTAACATTACTAATAATGCAAAGGTGTCCCTTCTTTGACAGGTTCTCAGCTATATTGTGTGGCTATTTTATATTTTTGCATTACATTTTTGGTCTGTTTTTATAAAATTGTGGATTTCTTGCAAATTAGTGGCAAATCATTAAAGACTGAAGTTAGAAAATAACGACAGACATTTGAGTTTCAGATTTCATACCCTTCAGAAAATTCATACTAATGCAAGACCCACTATTCTATTATTTTTCTAAGTTTATAAGAGCAATATTTAAAAAATTGTCCCACTTCTATTTATGGCTTTGTCCAGATTTTTTGCTCTGAGGTTGAGAGGTATGACAAATGTGTCAGAGCCATCATCATCAGCCAGAGACATTTCAAATTGTGACATATTTGTTGCACCCCACTACCTCATGTAGTGACTCTGGATTAGTTCAAGTAAGGCAAGGAGCAGTTATGCAGTGTTAGTGCGAAGAGTATCCCCTATCCAAGGTAGACACAAGTACTACAGTGGCTTTTCATCTGTTCTTGATTTTGTATAATGTTCTGGTTTTCTGTCATATTTTTATACTGTTGATTTATGCGTCTTATTATTCAAAAAATGCATGCTGTTGCAGTGCCTGTTGCTCTGTGTTTAAGTAGCAATGCTTTAATGACCATCAGGTAAGCTTGTCTGAGATTGCAAGATGCAAGTAAGCTTTAATAAGCTTACTGTTAGAGAATTACCGACATTAAAAGCCTTTTTGTAGTTGCCATGCAGAGAATATTTACATAACTAGATAATGTATAAGCCTTAGGTATTGAAATGCATATGAAAGTATTTGTAATAAAGGACAGGATTACAGTATTTTCAGAAGCTCACTACATTTGTTGGAGACTTGCAGTCATCTTTGCAAGCTTCACCAGTAAACTAAACAGAATGCCAATCTATCATGTGTGGTCCATAACCTGTGCAGTAATCCTTTAAGCAATTTATCTTGAGCTTGTTTCTTGTTTGCTGTTCATTTTTTGCTTTGATCATGTTTTCCCCATGAAACAAGTAGATAGTTGTTGTCAGGCAGCAGGTTATTTATTTATTTTATTTATTTACTTCCAGTTTGATGACTGGGGAGGCCCACTGGGCTCAAAGAGTCTATTTTCAGTGGAGGCCTGGGGAGAAAAGCTTGAATAATACACAGTACAAGCTCCATAATATGAAGTGCAATACATAGTGGAAACAGAAACTAAGTAGCTTGGAGAAGGATGTTAAACATATTTGCATGTTTAGTGGTTGCGAACAGTAGTACAAGGTTAAATTAATACAGAGGTTTAAATCATCTGAGAATGATACAGAAGTAGCATTAGCATGGATGAGTTCTTTATGCATGAATATTAGCATAAGTTAAATCAATACAGAGGTTTAAATCCTCTGAGACTGGTATAGAGGTAACCAGGTATACAGGCATGAAGACAGTACATAGGGTTAATCAATAGTGTGTAAGGAAGAACAAACTATGTGTGTAATAAAGTATTTAAGTATTAAGCAGGTTAGGTAGGTGGAGTGCAATTGCATTTCCATTTTTGGGAGAGGTAAGAATGCAGCTGGGTTTTGGAGTGTTCAGAGTTCTCAGAAATTCTCAGAGATGTAGGGAGAAAATTTCATTTTTGGTGATGGAAAAGGATAGGAGAAGCTGACCAGCGGGACGGTTTGGTTTATGAACAGAGATTAGATTTTTGGTGGGTTGATCTTAGAGTTCTGTTTGGGGTATATAATGTTAAGCTGTTTGTTAGTGCTGGGCATATAGTTGGTTTGAAAATATGCTTGTGAGTGGTGATGAGTTGGAGCTAGTCAAGGTAGTTTGGGAGTTCTAGCCATTGCAGCTGGTGGAGAGGTTTACAGTGGTGAGTGGAGTATTTGGAAGTGGTGGCGAACTTTGAGATTTTATTGTAACAGGATTCTAGTTTAGAAGAGATGGAGGAAGATAGGTTGGTTAGTAGGTGAACACCATACATTAGTGAAGGTAGTAAGAAGGTAGTGGCAAGGGTCCGTCTTGTTGAGAGGGAGAAGAAGTGGGAGTTTCTGTACAGCATGCCAAGTTTCTAATGGGTTTTCTTTATATTTAGCTGGATATGGGTATCGAATTTTAGGTGTTCGTCAATAGTAACTCCAAGAAGTTTAGCAAAAGGAGCTACTTCTATAGTGGAGTTGGCAAGGCTTGTAATCTTGAAAGAGGTTTTGTCTAGGTGGATAGATTTTGAGGGAGAGAATAGAAGGATCTTTGATTTATTGGCATTCAAAGAGAGGTGATTTTGGAGCATCCAGTTCTCAGTAGTTGAGAAGGCAGTTTGAGTTTTTGTTTGGAGCTCAGGGAGGTTTGATGCAGAGCAAACTAAAGTTGAGTCATCTGCATATTGTACTATCTTAGTGTTAGGAATGGCTGCATTGAAATCATTAATGAAGATATTGAAGAGGATAGGGCCAAGAATGGATCCCTGGGGTACCCCGGTTGGGGTGGGAAGGAAGGCTGAGGTGCCAGTCTTCCATTTTACTGCCTGAGATCTGTCAGAGAGGTAGCTGCTGAACCAGGTAATGGTGTTTTGCGAGAGGTTAAGATTGGAAAGGTGGTGAAGAAGGTGGGTATGGGAGACTGTGTCGAAAGCCTTGGAGAGGTCAATGAGGATTGTGGATACAAGTTATCTGGAGTCATGGGCATGGTTTACGATGTCTAGAAAAGAGAGAAGAGCTATTATTGTGCTATGGCCAGGATGGAACCCATATTGTGTTGGGGTGAGGAGTTGGTTTTGTGTAATGAATGGCATGAGCTGGAGGTGGATGCATTTCTCAAGAATTCTTGAAATAGGGGAGAGAATCACTATGGGTTGGATGTTGGAGATATTATTTTTGCCTCCTTTATGGAGGGGTAGGATAAAGGCTGCATACTACAGTTTGGGGACATATGATTCTTGTATGGATCTGTTGATGAGTATGCTAATGGGGATGGCGATGCTGTCTGCTGCAATTCTTAAAAAGAGTGAGGGGATACTGTCAGGGGCATTGGAGCAAGGCTTAAACTTAGATAGAAGTTTTTTATATATGAGGTGGGGATGGGTTTGAGGTGGAATGTGGGAGGTGAGTCTGGGGTGGAAGGTTAGGCAGAGGGTTTGATTTGGAGGGAGGTGTTGTTGTTTGGGAATGTTTTAGTGAGTTCTGCTATAGAGTTAGTAAAGAAGGAGTTGAATAGAGTAGCTATTTCTGGGTCAGATTTACTAGTTTAGTGGCAAGGGTTGTTTTTGGTGCCTGGGTTCAGAAGTGAGTTGATGGATTTCCAGAATTGTTTGGGGTTAGAGGAGTGGTTAGACTGGAGTTTGATATAGTATACTTTTTTTGTCTTGTATGATATTTTTTTTGGCTAAGCTGCAGAGTTGTTTATATTTAAGAAGGGTGTCAGGGTGCTTATTATGATGGTAGAGTTCCCAGGTCTTGTCCCTTTGTTGCATGAGTGTTTTGGTATCTTTACTAAGCCAAGGGGCGGAATTGTTTTTTTTTTACATTTTATTCTTGGAGGGGCTTGGGATTTAAGAGTGTCTAAGAGGGTTGAGTTGAAGAATTCGACAGCACTGTCCAGAGGTAGAGTTTTTAGAGTGTCCCAATTTATCAGTTTGAGAGAACTGGAAAAAGTTGAAGGGTTAAAGTTGTTGAGACTCCGAGTATGGATATATTGGTGTAGATGAGGAGAGGAGGGGGTTGCTCTATGGATGGAGGCTGGTATGTGATCACTGATGGAGTCTGGTAAAGTGCTAGTGTGGGAGATTTTATTTGGCTGGGAGCCAAGAATTCAGTCCAGTATGGAGCCTGGGAGTTATTTTTATTAGGTCTGGTTATAGCATTTGTGAGTTGAGTGAAATTACATAGCTTGATTGAAATGGTGGGGTTATTGGCAGTAATTTTGTTCCAGTCAATGTTCACATCTCCTAGGATGTATGTCGCAAGCTTGATATTATATGAGGCCCATAAAAGAATTTCCTCAAGTGTGTTAATGTTGTTTCCAAGGGGGATATAGAGGGCTATAACACACATGCATTTCTGGTTATTTCGTTTGAGATTTCCTATGACTAGTCCAGCACTATTGAACTGTGGAATAGGATTTTGGTAGTGAGTGATGGAGGGTAGGCTAGAGTAGATTAAGGCTACTCCTCCACCCTTCTTTTTTAGTTGGTCTTGTCTAAATACTTGAAACCCTGGGGTAGTATTTCAGAGTCTGAAATGTTATGTTTTAGCCATGTCTCAGACACAGCTGCTATGTCAGGTTCAGTATGGGATAGCCAAGCATGGAAGTGGGCTAATTTGTTTCTTAGACTCTGGATATTGATTGTCAAGATCTTGAGGTATTTAGGGGTGGCAGTATGGGTGGTACTGGGAGAGATGGATTTCTGCTGGTACTAGGTCCTGGGTTGAGATGTATGTCTCCTGCTAGGCATAGGCAGTTAAATGGGAATGAGAGCAGGGATTTGGATTTGCTCCTAGAGTTTGGTGGGAGGTACAATAGTGCTTTGGGAATATGACGTTTCATTGAGGAGGATAGGAGTTTTAGTTTAAAGCAGAAAAGTGGGTTTGGAAGCACTAGGGAGGAGGATATAGTGTTGAAATGAGATTTGGCATAGTTATGATGTGTGTTAGGGGTGATGGTGGGGTAAAGAGGGGATAGGAAAAAAGGGGTAGTTTGTAAGAGGAATAGGAGGTAGCATGGTATAGAGGTATTAGGAGTAGTAAGCTAAGGGAAGGGATGAGAATGGTTTGAAGAGACATGGCATGGTTCAAGTATAATGGAATAGTTGGGGGTTAGGTGTTGAGGATGTAATAGGATTATTGGTGACAGTGTAGGACGGAGGAGTATGGAAGTGTATCTAGAGTTTTAAGGATTAGGGATGGGGAAGGGGTGAGAGAATATTGGAGGATGGGAGGGGAGGGGATAGTGAGGAGATGAGAGTGGACTGGGTGAGACAGGGTGGAGGGGACTTATGGATAGAATAAGTGTAGGAGCACTGGGGGTGGTTGGGAATTGAGGGTAGGGTAGGGGAGCAGAGTTAGCCCACAGGGTGAATGGAGTGGCTAGAGCCAAGGAGAAGGAAGAAAGCAAGACTGTGAAGAGCAATCCGTGGTTAGGTAGGTAAGCTCAGAGGTAAGGAAAATATGGAGAATGTAGCCCTTGTTTACTGTAGTTGTTGTTAGGTAAGAACAGAGAGGGTCACAGAGATTATAGGCTAAAGGCAGGGTATTAATGGACCTTTTAGAAAGAATTCAGTATTTGTTGAACCTGGGAGATAAAGTGAATACTATGCAATAGGTATGTGCTGCCACCTAATGGACAAGCAATAAATGACAGGAGCACTTAGAGCAGTGTAGAGAAAGTTAAAAAGTAATTTAAGAACAAAATAGTGGGGTAAGAGAAGTCCGCGGTAGGCTGCTAGCAATGGAGCACAGGGCTAAATACAACAGTGACTGGCTTGAACGTCTTTCCCATTAGGACACATACACTTTTGGCCAATTTCTTAGGACAGGTAAAGGAAGTTGAGGGAACAGTGGTGGATCCCTGTTTGGAGGTTCTTTATTCTGTCAGGAAGCCATGAATATCTTGAAATGGTGGGAGGCTTCAGGTTAGGTTATACACTGTAGGCAAACCATGAGCTGGGCCAGGAGCCTATGACAGAACAGGACTGGAGGGAGCAAAGTCTAGTTTAAAGATGGCGCCATAAATGCTGGCAAAGGTCTTTTTTGGATAAGAAACATTTTTACAAGCAGGGCTATCACAGAGATTGCTACTTTCAGCATGTTACTTGGTATTTTTATAAAGCTGAATATAAATTATAATTAGAAGTGGTTTGAGTTGAGTGCTGCTTGTTTTTTTATACTTGATTTTGACTGGCATTTCAGTAATGTAATTAAAAAGTAATTTATTTTTTCATGCCTCATAACCTTTTCGTTTCCATCTAGATATTAAGTAAGCTGTCATGTAAGCTAATGCATTATAATATTTTTTTTCTTCTACACTTCATTTTGTCTTGATTGGACTCCAATAAAGACAGTTTGGCACCCAGGACAGTGTATTTAATTAAAGTCCCAGTTTTTGTGGTTTTGAGCATAGCTCCACCCCTTTCTAGTTGGTCACACCCCTTCTCATTGGCCCCACCCATTCAACTGTCTCCTGCAGCCCCCCTTTGATTTGAAGTCACCAGCAGCCACTGCTTTTTTCTCATGAAATGTCCTATTATAGAACAGCAATATGAACCACCACAAAAGATTGAAGTGGTACCATTTTTGATTTTTCTGGAGCTATACTGACTGCCATAATAGATTAAAATTATGTCAACTATTAGAAAGGCATGAGCTTTTACTTGAGAAGTTATGCACCTCTGTTACTTGGGCCTTGAAATGGTAAGAAATCTAGTAAATTCTTAGCTCATCCACAGTAAACAGAAATTGTTTAGGAAGTGGAGTACTGGCCACCTTGTCTTTCTTTACTGGAAGAACTTTTCCAGCAGTGGACAAAAGATGACATAATGGTAATTTTGGGAAAGGTTTCCTGTCTTTTTAACATGGAATAAGAAAGCTTGGGCATAATGAAATGCATTCACAGTCAGCACTGTTCAGCTGTACAACTACTTCAGTTTGACAATGTTCTTACTTTCACGGTCTTTCATTTTTTGGTGTAACACAGTGAATATGCTATTAATTTCTGGTACCACGCAAGTCCATTACAGATTAGTTTTTTTTTTCAATTATGTATTTCACTTTACATTTTTATCACCCTTTAACTATCTATTGACTATTTACATTATTGGTGTAGGTTGAATATGATGTATCCTAAGCTGACAATTTATTCTGGTGAGTTCAGTACAGCACCAGCCCTGAAACAAAATGAATATGTAACATGAAAGCATATAATCGCATCTAATTGCATCTAAGAAATTACAGACATTTTCTTGATGCCATTAACCTGACCCTTCATTGAAAATTAGTATTGGTCAAGAAACAGTGCAGTCATTAAAACAATCAGACAAACAAACAAAGAAACAGATGCATATTTACCCTTATGCATAGAAGCAACACAGTGTCCTATTTCTGGTACCAATGTTACATTTGAGCTAGTTATAAAGAAGATAAAATTAATGTTTCAATCAATGTCCGCTTTACATTTATCTATATAATTCCTGTGGCATAAACAGATCAGACAAATTTTAATATTTTTACTAATATGATATTGGACAAATACGTGAACATTAAGGAAGGGAAAAACATTGGATATAATGAAACTAAGTGCCAAACAAATGCATTATTGTATCCTTTGGGAAGTCATCTCCCCCAGGGAACTACCACATTGACAATATACCTCTAAGCATTGACTCAGTTGTTCAGTATTTGGGAACTTACATGGACAGTGACCTAACTTTTCACCAACACGTGTCCATTGTTGTAAGAAAGTCCTTCTTTATTACATAACTTATAAACAAAGGGATTGTCTGTAGATCTAGGGATGTCACTGTACCCCTTTACTCCACCCTCATTAGGCCAGTCATTGACTATAATATCACCTTGGTATGCATCTATCCAGACACATGCAACAACTGGAACACCCACAGAGATACTTACTAAAAGGATACAAGGCCTGAACAACATGTCCTACATGGATTGGCTCAATGCCCTGTCACTATACTTGGTATCCTACAGACTGCTAAGAGGTGACCTGTGCCTCTGACCCAGCACTGATGGATTTGCTGTACATCACCAAGTCAAATGGATCAGAAATACTTGATCTAAACATCTAAACCTCTTCTGCAGCATCAACAGAATGGTTTTTAGAGACAGGTATATCTTGCAGAGGATACCACTGTTGCGAAAAAAGAATACTCACCCACATAAAACAAAGTTCTTCCCTGTCTATACTCAAGCACAACATGGATCTATGAATGGGAAACAGAAAATTTACCCCAGGACTGCCCCCTGTACTACTACTAATGGACAGAGTCAGCTCCTAAATGCTTTATCCCAAATTATCTATGGTATGATCCCATTTATTCTCATTAGTGGTAATATATAATTATCAACTATGGGATGAGTATGGCCAACCTAACACCAACATGGGGTAGGTTAATTCAAGCACAAAAACGGAAATTGGCTAGACTTAAAATGCCCCACAAGGACAGGTAGCCAAGTACTTACCTATGGACCTATAAAGCTATAATGAATGCCCATACTAACTGAACCATGAACCACCATGAACTACAGAGAATACAACAAGCAGTATGAGGACAAGGTTTCCTTCATCCAACAGTGTCTTGTACAGACATCTGTTAGGAATATTACTGTCTACTGGTACTGTGAGGCCTGAGTAAAGTCTAGGGAATTAACGATGAATAAAGAAGAAAGGAAAGAAGATGGAAAAGTCTTAAAGATAATGTTATGCAATGACTAAGGCATAGGAAGTAAAGTTGGGCAAGTACAGACACTAGTTGTTGTAAGTGAAGTCACATAGCAAGAACATTTGAACTCCAGACAAATGATAGATGGGAATGAAATATATGGCAATTTTTTCAGAATGTGATTTGATCAGTGGTGACAAGAAGGATAAAAATGAACAGGTAGTATGAAGTTAGGAAGTTTGCAAAGGAGCAGGGAAGCATCACAAGGAATAACAGGAACAGGCCATGTAGTGCTGAAGAAAGTAAGTTAAGCAGCCACTGGGTAAGATGGGTCAAAAGTGGCATGTTCATTATTAGATACCGGATATCAACCACCAAACTCATAGAGGAGAAGGAGGCCAAAACAGGAGAAGAACACTGTACTGCCAGGAACAAGGAGTGGAGCAAAGGGTGGAGCAGGAGAAAAAACAGCATCCCCATAAGGGATCTCAGCCTTTCACAATCAGAATATAGTGAAGCATCCAAATCCATAAATGGAAAGGCACTGGCTGAATCACTAAAGCAGAGTGATTTCTAACGACCAGTACAAGAGAGGATTAGAAAAGACATGACCTTAGATAGTTGACTTTACAAAACTGCAGAATTATGAGATCAGGATGTAAAGTACCCTTTTCTGACAGTCTTCATGCCACATTGTGTTCCACTATGTGGGTAGGACATACTAGGAAGAATAACAATATCCAGGCCTCAGATTACATGACAGTTAATTATTTTAACTTAGCAAAATTGTTTGAGGAGCAGATGGTCAACTGGGAGCTAAGTGAGGAAACCAACACACTACAGGATAAAAGTGACATGAGTGTTCTAACAAAAATGGTAAACGATCTATTAGTAAAGAGCAGGGAAACACTGAAAATGTGGCTTAATAGACAGGTAAAGAAAGCAGTGAGGGGAAAAGAAGCAATTCCAAAGCCATAATAAAGAAGATAAAAAATATGGGGGGAGGTTGGCATAACAGTTAAGGTGTTCACCTTACAGACACAAGATGCAGATTTTGATTCTCACATGGGGTAACTGGCTAGGCTTTAGATGGCCCAAATGGGCAGTTAGCCTAGTACTAACCTATGGATAGAAGGAATATAAGAAAGCTTAGAAGAAAACATCCCAAGAAGTAGAAAAGGGAAATACAATTTAAAGAAAGAGCATGCTGCAAAGATCAAAAAGGAAAAAAAAATCCTTAGAAAAGAATAAAGGCAAGACAAATCTCAAAAGGTACATCAGAGAGGGAAGAAAATACAGTCACAGCACAGATAAGGCAGAGGTGCTAAATAAAATGTTACACAAGTATTTAGGGTGTAAAGTGATGTGGAGGAGCCCAAGTGGGTTGATAGGACAGAGAAGATCAATAACATGGCACTAGGACAGACACACAGACAGACAGAGATATAAGACAGGCACTGTTGGCAAGACTGAAGGAAGACAAACTGGAAGGTCCAAACAGCATGCAGCCAAGGATATTTAATAATCTGGTAAAGTGCTGCTAGTCCCTCTCTCTCCCATGTGAGTAGATGGATATCTAAGAACTAGGAAGTTGCCACATTTGTTCTGCTACCCAGGGCGTGAACAGGAAGACTTCAAATTCACTAGGAACCTGTTAGCCCTACCTCAGTAGTAGGTAAGACTATGGAGAAAGTAATGAAAGGCTAGTATAATTACCTGAAGGGCATCAGCATCAAGGATGAATGTCAGTGCCACTTATTGTTAAGAGCTAATACTAGTCTAAACCTATTGAGTCCTATGTCTTGATCACATATGGACTATGTTGGGGAAACCAGTAGGTATGTATACACATAGTTGAATTCTGCATTTCCTGTATTACATCAATGTTATTTCATTGATGGATGCAGTTGTTCAACCAGGTATATCTGTTTTGGTCATACTGGTCAACATCTGAGCTCAAGAAATCTGGAAAAGCCAAAAATGATATGGGGACACAGGCCACATTCAGGGATAGATTATAAATATCTCATAAACACAGAGATTTGCTAGAATAAAACATTTTGTATTGGCATGCATTTTTGGAAGGATATGATGTCTGTAACTCAAATGTATGTAATTATTTAGTGACTTTAGTCCTTAATGACTTGCCTGAAAACCAATATATTATGAGGAACAGACAAAAAATATGAGGCAAAAATCTGGGTATTCTACAAAAGTCTTGACACATGAGATGTATCTTTTTGGTAATTGCAGGATAAGTGACTATTTTATTAGATTCACTTACACTGCTATTGCTTGGAGATGCTGACGGTATTCAGCCTAAAATTGCACACAGTGAGAGATGAGAATTAGCTTTTTTCCCCACTGTTGTGCAGTCTTGTTGATGGTATGTTAACATATTAGGGATGTGGGGCCCCCTGCAAAAACACTTTTTCCTGCTTCTATTGCTTTTTTTTGTTTTGTTTTGTTTAATTAGTGTTTGGTTTATATTTAGTGTTCCTTGTAATTTAGTAATTTTGCTAAGTCAACTTAGTGTCATTTGACTTTTTGTTATAGACCTGGTATGGTACACATACAGTCACTTCAGGAAAGCTTTTTTTTTTCTTTGCCCTCACAAATTGTTATAGAGAAGCTTGTAGAATTTATTTTTCATTACATGCGGGAAGGGAAAGAGAGTACATCACATTGGTAGATAAAATGGTAAGAGGGCAGTCTGGCTAGTCAACATTAAAAGAAAAAAACGGGTGCAAAATGCAACAATATCTAACTGAGGGTACCAGTCACAATCTACAATCTAAGGCATGATGGAAAGAGTTGTGTTAACATGAAACATGTTGCCAGAGGAGATGGAAAAAATGTCTTTGTTAAGGCTTAGGAAATTTTTTAACACAGTTATTAAATTGTCACTTAACACATAGGCACATATGCATTAATAGAAAGAAAGCAAACCGTACTGACAGTTTCTTTTCCATTTTCATGTATTCTATATTACATGTAAGCTTTCTTTCCTTTAAAAAAAACTTGGCATTCACTCCAACGTTATAAAAACTGATCCATTCATGAATTATCCACCAATCATTCCTTTCAGCTATGAGTCTGGATATCTGCCAAATTCATAGCTGAAAGGGATGATCGATGGCTAATCCAAATTAACAGAGATCATCAACTGGAAATCAAATGGCTAGGCTAGTTAATGAGCCTGAGTATAATGATTTAAGCTATGAGTTATAATAAATTGATAAAGAATATGTGAAAAACAGTTCATCTCATGAAGGTTGAATAAAGCTGTATTTGATTATGATGGTTAAATAAAACAAATACATTAAATTGTACTTGTTAAAGTAGACTGATCTCAGGTAGTTGTAATCTATACATAACAATTAAAGTTTAAACAAATAATAGCCTGCATGTCAGCTGGTGGCATTGTTTTCAAGGCTGTAGCCCAACCCCATACCCATGAAAAGGAAATCTCATTGGCCTTCTTTGTAGCAAGGGCTGATTCGGTGAGACCTGTATGCAAGCAGCCATTGACATTTTCTGATAACAGTCTAATATTCCTCCCCTGTCACCTGATATGCATGGTCACTAATGTGAGGACCTGCAATACCTCCCTTGTACCCAGAGGATATGCACACTTCTAAACTTAAAAGCTACACCTCCTCAGGAGGTTACTGCTTTGCACAACTTACTGTAATCAGTCACATATCCCCAGCTCATATAATGTACGCTGTTTCCCGTTTTCTTTTTAATGGGAGTTAGCAATTCATCAGAGTAGATTGTCAGATTTCCCCTCAGATTAGTGAGTTGATCAGATGCTCAGTGCTGTCCTCCCTTATAATTGACGTCTTCAACATGAGTGTCTAATCAAGTTCTCTTGTTTGGGTAGTAGATAAGGTTCCATCCCTCCATGGTATATAGTCAGGAAAGTACATCTAATTCTAAATGGAATGTTTAGTCACTCCAGGGAAATCACTGCACCACTTTATGCTGTAGTGATCTGACATCATTGTTCACAATATTTCATTTTGTACCCTTTGGACATGCCACCTGAAAGAGCATGAAAACATA
>NC_056731.1:19481841-19512581 GCF_019279795.1 Protopterus annectens
GTGCATACCATTTATAATTCAATATTATTGAAGATTGCATTGTTTTTCAAAATATCCCTTAAGCCTTACACTTAAAGCCCCCCAAAAAAAACCTAAAAAAAAAATACAAATAAAACACATTACCTACTACTACTTCAGCTGTCTGAGTTCCTAGTTCAAGAAAAAGTGTGTGGTTCACTGCAAGGTTTCCACTTCTGCTGTGTTCATCTACATAAGTCACAGAGTAAAAGCTTGTAATTTACTGAACAGCATGGCAGAGTCAAACTAATTGGAAACACACCTTTTCCACACTCTAAGTTGCGATATAATGGCTCTGAGTGTTCCACCATATTTTAGGAATTGGTTTTGACATAAAATTATGAAATCTGTCCAATAATCATGTTTGTTGTTTACTTCTACATATTTTCCCCAGCAATCAGGACATCATAAGAATCTATTTTTATTTAAAACTCCAAATACAATGAATTTAAGTAGACTGCCTTTCTCACCCTTCAAATATTACTTAGTTTATAAATGCAAAAACATCTCTCTCTCTCTCTCTCTCTATATATATATATATATATATATATATTTATATATATATATATACATATTATATATATAATATATACATATATATATATATATATATATATATATATATATATATATATACATACATATATATATATATATGTATATATGTATGCATGTATGTATATATATATATATATATATATATAAATATATATATATGTGTGTGTGTATGTATATATATATATATATATATATGTATATAATCTGTAAATACATATATATATATATATATATATATATATATATATATATATGTATATATATTTATACATATCTTTACACATACACACACACACACACACACACACACACACACACACATATATATATATATATATATATATATATATATATATATATATATACTATAATAATAACAATAAAATGGCCATAAACATCAATGAAACAGCTAAAATGGCAAAACCATGAGAAGGGCAGAAGGGCAGTGTGATGGAGTGACTGCCCCAAGTGCAAGCTGTTAGGAGTCATGAGTAGCAGATGGCAGTGAGGCAGAGATGAAGTACTGGTATTCCTATATGAAGCCAGGAGGATAATGGAGTTACATAGATTAATGCTGATACTGTATTCACACATGCACATTTGCAGTGAATCATCTGAGGGATTGTTAATAACTGTAGCAATATGCTTGTTACAGTTTTAGCATGCTACAGTTATAGTCGGAGAGAAGACCATTTTTTTTTTTCATTTTTGATCTTCAACTAGAACACTGTTTTTTTTTTTTGTTCACAACTCACAGAGGAGGCACCAGTCTTGAAAACTGTCCAGAATGCTAAATGACTTGCTGCAGAGCTCTAAAAAGAGCTTTGTTTAATATATGTAAAGCGTCACGTCACCCAGTTATCTCAGCACAAAGCTTTGGAGGGAATAACCTCTTCAACAGAACTGCAATGCTAAAAAAGAAGCAATCTGTCAATTAAAATCATTAAGCATATCAGTTGAGGTAGAATTTAAATAACAATACTGATCAAAGTAAATGTTTCTGTGTCTGCTTATTATCGCAACCATTACAGTACGTGCTATTAATTTTAAAATGCAAACGTTTTCTTTATATAACAAAGCAATCCTTATAATATCCATTCCAGGCCTAATGTTTACTTTATTTCATTATGAAATTACTGCTCTCAAGCCTTGAAGTAGAACTACCCTTTTCATGAAAGTGTGCCCCCCTTTCTAGTTTGCTATGTCTAATATCACTAATATGATCTTGCAACCTACTTTTAGACTGTTTTTTAATATTTGTCTTATATATCGACATCTTGCAGGGACACATTGAGGCAATAACAACTTGAATGATGGTGTAGGTAAAATGTGCAGTGATATCAAATTTTCTACCATTAATTATAAATACAGGATTAACGAAAGAACATACAGAATAGTACCACAGGTGTAAGCATTTCTGTGGGGCTGTAATGACACTGACAAATTGTCAAGGGGTCTTATGAAATGGTTGTGAGTCACAAAGTCACCAGTATAGTTCCTTTACTAAATGACATTAGAGGATTCTTACACAGATTACTGAGAAAAAGATAATTAAGCAATATGCCCCAACATATGTTATGTCATAAAATATAATTCCTGTTGGCCATTCATTTCTAAAATAAAAGGTTGAATAGCAATCATATCCTTCAGCATAGCATTGTCCTTCCAGTAAACAGACACAACTGAATCAAAACTATGCTCCCTCTCCAGAATTAGTTCTTCTTTCGGCTTTTCCTGGTTAGGGGTTGCCACAGCGGACCTCAGGTCCACTAATGATTGGCAGTAGATTTTTATGGTGCCAAGGTGCCAGCTCAACACCCAACCTTCAATGAAGGCACATCCATGTCTTTCGAATGCCACTTGACCACGGGGAGGAGATGCAGACTCCACACAGAAGGCGCTCCAGCCGAGAATATAATGGGAGAACCTCTTGCTGTGAGGCGACAACGCTACCGCTGCACCACCACTGCTTTTTGATATCACTACTAATCAGATCAATTGCCTAGACTCCTCAGACAGTAATTATACAAATGACAAAGCCTTTTTTACTCTAAGTAACTTACCCTATGGTAAAGAGTTTGTAAGATGTCCTAGATGAAAGCTTCTACCATAAAGAAAATGTGTCAAAACAAGTAATTTCCTATATGAATTCCTTCTTCAGTTTTTAAAAATAACTTCTAAATCTAAATGTAAATAATTTATATCCCATTGATTTTATAGCTAGTGAACTTTAAACTGAATCAGTTAAGTTTTAGGTCATCCAAAAGATTCGGTAGGTATTGGATGCCCCCTCCACAGAAGTAAATCACATCATCTAGATATCTACAATACAAACTTATGTGATCATACAAATGATTACCATAAACCAGTGTCTAGATAGCAGACAACAAGTTTCATCCTTGATGTGAAATCCTGACCACAGATCACAGAACACAAAAATCCATGATATAAGTAACCCCATTCATTAAGTTTCAAAGAGACACCATCTGTAGTGTGGTTCCATAGGGAAAGGATGTTTTATAATGTAATGTGTAGGGTTGGGGATTAGGGGAAGACCTACAGTTAGGGTCATGTTTACAACTACAGTAGAAGCAAGTGTACATCTCCCCAAAGAAACACAGCTAATAAAATCTAAATAAAATGATAACCAAAGAATTACGATGTCTATGCAAATTCAAAAACACCTCTTGAAAAAATATAAAAATCTCCCTTTATAGAAAATTGACAGAAATTTAACAACCTGAAAATCATAACTAAAAAGTCTTGATAAGATCTAAAGCCCCATACCTCCAAGCATGCCAAACTACTCTTTATTAAAAAAAAGGAAAAAAAAAAAAGTTATGGAACTTCATCAGTTTGGAAACAGGACACATCCCCTTATAACATTTCACTAACAGATGGCACTCTTCTTTGATCTTCTAAATCTATGTCACCAAAAGACCTCCTTAGTGACTTCACTAAACTCTGTAACACATCTATAACAAACATCTTCCCAGACTAGGACTCTACATCCCTTTTTCTTTTATTTTAAAGATAGACAGAGAGAGAGAGAGAGACAGAGACAGAGACATGCAGATAGATATATGAACAGATAAAAAAGTAATTTCAAACCTCACTGACAAAATCCATAGTAATGCACTTATACCTAGTGATAAAAACTACCATGAACTTAAGCAAAGACCATAATCTTATGTCTCACACTTTCATGATCTTTGCCAAACTAAAAGCACCATAACCTCACTATGGAAACAAGCAACCATAAAACTCAATCACAAATTACCAAACCAGGTTCACCAAATTATTTTAGAACAATATCTATATTACTCACTTTATGCAAACATTTTGAAAAAACAATTCACTCTGAATTAAGGCAACATGCTATGCTCACTCACAGACAATGTTAATTGTGTTTTGGGAGAACTACAACGACAGCCTAGTAGAGCACCACCATTACCAATGACATCCATGCAGAGCAGGCAAGGATGACTGAACACTCAGTTTTCATAGATGTGACTAAAGCCTTTTATCTGGTAGTCCACACTCTCACCTTTTACACTCTTGTCCTAGCAGGAAGAAGTAACCAAACCCTTTTCTGGTTTAAAGACACTCTAAATAACAGAAACTTTGCAGGTCAAGTAGGCTCACAATATCTACCATTGTGTTGTGATAAAACAGTGTCACAAGGGTCTGTCTTTTCTGTCATACTTTTCTTCCTTTTCAGAAATAAACTACCAGGTGATTTGCTTCGTCTTCCAATCAGCTTGTACTGTGACAACATACTGGTACACAGATCTCACAGTTCACAGTCCATTGTGATAAAAACACAGTTGGAACAAGAACTACAACATGTTAACTGGCTGCAAAATTAATTTTAAACAAACAAACAAAAAGAAATAGGCTTGACTTTTAGAACTAAATCTAAACTTTCCATAGTATTATGAGCACAGAACAGCAAAATAGTCTACAATAATCAGGAAGCTTTACAGGCAAGCAAACATTTTAAATACCTTGGTATATGGTTAGACAGCCAACTAAACTTAACAGTGTCACATAGAATTAACCAAAGACAATACAAAGGCCTCTTCAAGGCAAGAAAATCTCCCACTTTTTATCATCAGCTGTTAGATTAGATACAGGAAAAAAATCCTCCTTGAACTATTAGAGTATGAACTTCCTATAATCTCATTTACATCTAGAAAAAAAAACTTAGCCTCCCTTGAAAGTTACTCCATCCACATCTGACTCCATCACTTTTGCCCCCCAAAGAGACCATTATTGTTCACAGCTAAGAAAAGCAAAATAGCTATATATCAATGGTAGAACCAAATTACTGTTAGGCTGTCTGATTTACAAGTTTTAACTTTTTTTCCAGCCCTCTCCAGCTGGCTTACTATGTGTGTGCTTCAGACTGCAATTTAAGATCAGTCACATCCATATTTACCTCTTTGACGACACTTGTAACCAGGCTACACTGCAACAGTCACATATTTTCTGCTTTATCCTAAGATTTGTGAATTCCCCTATTAAGTTAAAAGTAATTGAATTGTACTCCAAATGCAGAGCCCCCCCAAAAAAGAAATCCATATTCAGTGCACTTTTCCAACATGATAGAATTACAAAACTAATGTCTGCATAGCCTTTGATATAAGCCAATTTTGATGATCTTTAGCCTTCTCTCAGCTGCACAAATGCTATAGTCACATTTCTTTTCATTGCTAAACTCACTTTCTGCTTGTATCACTACTCCATATCTCCCATATCCAATATCTTTAAAGTTGGAGTGGCTAAGCTATGTCCTTATTATGTCAAGAGAGCCATTTTAATATAACACTAAGCATAGCTCTCAACTGTACAGATTTTCACAAAATGTCCAGACTTTTGCCTCATATGTTGGTGTGTTCCTCATAAAATTTGTGTTTTTCTGGCAAATCACCAAGAATTGAAGTCACTAAATAGTGGCATGCATTTGAGTTTCAGAAGTCATATCCTTCAGAAAATGTATGCTAATACACATCCTGATATTCTAGCAACTTTCTAAGTTAATAAGAGCAATATTTAATGTGTCACTAGTTTTGAGTACTTGCCCCCCCCCATTATTTTAGGCTTTGTCCAGATTTTTGTGCTAAGAGGTTAAGGGGTATGCTAGGTGGGCCTATTGTACTGTCTAGCTCTTATTTATTGCCAATCCAATGTTGCAATGATATATGCTGTGGAGACCTAGTCCTTCTTATTTTTGCTGATTCTATGCCTCAAACTCTCTTAATGAACTGTGCAATAACCTTCTGAATCCACTTAACATTTTCTGAGAAGACTGCCTAGAGTAGATATTTAACAGAAAAAATAAAATCATCAGCAGAAAATCTTAATTATCTGCAATCTACTCAAAAATGACAGAAACATGTTTCTAGGACATGATTTTATTTTTAATGTCTTCCAATAACAGTTTAAAATGTATATCTATGATCTTTAAATTGTCCACAGCTAACTTAATTCCAAGTACATTTTGACACTAATCACATGGGGTAGGTTCTGTTCCCTTGAAAAAAAATAGCACAGCAAAATTCTGGTAGTGGAGGTATTTAACTTTTGCTTTTATTTATCCAGATTCCAAAATAACATGCAAACTGCTGCAGCTCACTTCTATAGATCTTAAAGAAGTTGAAGGTTTATTAAGCTAGATGGTAGCAATCATCCTCAAACTGTGTACATAAGAGATTTGGTATGTGAATTCTGTTTGGCCACTACATTATTCAGAGTCCTAAAACAGGAATATTAAAGATTAAACTTTAAAGAGGAAAAAGAGGACTTCTTTTCATACACACATTAAGTAGTGACCCCGTGAGGATAAACATTGCCTTAAGAAGATGACAAGACAACTTTGCAGGACAAAACAAAGTATGCTAAAGTCGAACTATTATGACACCTTTGTAAGATGATCCTGAGAAATGCTTGCATGGAAATTTGCCCATTAAATGTGTGAGTTGTGTTTTAGCACTTTATAAGTATTGAAAAAAGTTGACTGAGCAGTATTTTATTATGGAGTGAGTGCATAAACAAACTGCCAAGTAAAAGTATTCTTCTGTTTCACAGGATCACATCCAGTAAATCATGATCAGATTTACTGATCCGATTGATAGAGCAGTGGTAAGATGCATACAGTGAGAAAATGCTAGGTAAAGACTCTAAAAACAGCATATATAGTTCTTGTGAACTGGAGAGGAGAGGAGCACTACCAAAGTGTTGTTTTGCATCATTGTCCCTTTTCTGAGGTCATTGAGACCATTCATTATATATACATAACAATCAAGATCCCACTTGGTCCACTTCCTTAACTACTAGATGGAGTTTTGTTCAATGTCCATGGTATCACTTATAATATTTTTTACTCCACCTAGGCAGATCTCAAAATTCACATATGTGGGGGCGTGGCCAAGGATGAACACAGGATAGCAGCAGATTTCTTCAGCTCCACCAATTTTATTACACTGACAGGAATTAATTACTTAAAAAATTAATTTGTGAAGTAATTTTCTTTCTAAATACGTTTGTTTTATATAGTTCTTGAACTATATCTAAAAAAGAAAGGAAATCTTAACAATATTCCTGTCAGAAATCACTGTGGAAATTTTCCTGTCAGTTTATCAGTCTGAAATGAGTTCCAGTAAGACAAATTCTCAAGACTCCAGCATCAAGAAAGAACTTCAGTCTCTGATAATTATAATCCAGCAACTTACTGATAAAATGGATAAAATGGATACTAAAATAGACACCTTCATAGAAAAACTACAAAACAAATAGACCTGTTACATACAGACCTGCAACAACAGAAGATCCAGATGACAGGCATAGAAGAAGCTGTGAATGACATGGAAAATAGAATACAAGAAGAGGAAATCAACATTGAGTTTCTGCTGAAACAAAATACACATTTACAAACAAAGCTGGATGACCTGGAAAATAGATCTAGGCGCAATAACATTAGGATTTTTGGACTGCCAGAAAATATTGAAGGTAACAATATTACTTCTTTTTTAACAACTTGGCTCCCTAAAACTTTTGACTTACCAGGAGCATTCTCTTTTGGTATCGAAAGAGCACATAGATCTATAGCTAATACTAACTCTAACAAAAAATATCCTAGATCAGTTATAGTTAGATTTCTATCATCTTTTGATAAAGAGATGGTTCTTAAATCTGCTTGGGCTAAAGCTCCTGTTAAGATTAATGAGACAACTGTGCGTTTTGACAATGACTATTCTTCCATGGTATTAGCTAAAAGAAAAGTTTTTCTGCCACTAATAAGGGAGCTTAAAAAAGCACAGTTTAAAACATACCTTCTGTTTCCTGCCAAGCTTAAAATCTTCCTTCCTGATGGTCCTAAGGTTTTCGATGATTTAGACTCTGCTTTACTGTTTGTCAAAGAAAAAAGGATTTTGGATAAAATAGAAGAAATGGAATGGGCTAGTTCTTCATTAAAGGGATTGGCAACTGAAGCTTCGTGGAAGACTTCAGAGAAGAAGAAGAGACTAAAAAACAAATGATTTGTTATATGTTTTTTCTCTCTCATCATTTTAGTTCATTATTAATCTTTTGAATATAGTTCCTGCATTTCCAGAAAGCCACAAATATTTTGGAAAAGATTTAATCAAAGTTATTCTCTATGTGCAAAGAAATGTTTTGTTTCATAACCAGTCAAAATACCTGAAGATTTTATGGCAAGCTGTGATTCAATTTGTTTCTCTTTCTGAAAAGAAGTAAGGTTAGTAATTTGATACATTTTTTATCTTTACCTTTTTTTCCTTCTCCTTTTATTATTTTCTTTGTTTAAACAATGACATTCTATTTAGATTATGTAGTGGGTAAAGGGTGGGGAGGGCAGGAGTGAACAGTAATGAAAATATCATTAATAGAATAATAACATATTTATTCCTTGTAAAAGTTTTATAAGTTCTTCAAATGCTATTTCTAATTATACTTTCTTGATTATACTGCTTATGCTTGTTTGTAAATAATCTGTTATGCTTTAACTAATAATAATCAGAACTAAATAAGAGTAAATAATATGTTTTATTTTTAACTCTATTAATATAAACAGTAAGTAACATTCCATTGTATATACTTCTTACAGCTTTCTCTTACATTTTTATTTCTGCCTCACTCCCTTTTATTTTCTACTCTCTTTTCTTTTCTTTATTAATATATAGAAATGCTTTTGATTGTGTGGGCACAGTGAATAATAGGATTTGTATGAAAATTGAGTTGGGAGAAGAATGTTGAGTTTTATTGCTTGTTGGTAATTTTGGGCTTAATTTCACTTACATAGAGGCTGTAATGATCTGTGGAATACATTGTGAAGGTTTTGTCATGTTTAGATGCATTTGCACTGCTAAATGAATGTTTGTCACTAGTTTTTAATAAGTTTCCGCCAAAATGTTAAGAGAGACAATCTGAGATGTGGGCTGTCTCATGCACAGTGTTCATGAGTTACTTCAGAAGCTTCAGCTCACAGAATTTTCACAGAGAAACTGAAAGCAGTTAGTATAACCTTTGACATAGTTATCACACTGACACACCACAGATTCAGGAAAATACTCTATTCATAAAATATGTCAGTTATAATGTTTTGTTTCATAACCAGTCAAAATATCTGAAGATTTAATGGCAAGCTGTAATTCAATTTGTTTCTCTTTCTGAAAAGAAGTAAGAGGCTGTAATGGTCTGTGGAATACATTGTGAAGGTTTTGTCATGTTTACATACATTTACACTACTAAATGAATGTTTTTCACTAGTTTTTAATAAGTTTCCCACCAAAATGTTAAGAGAGACAATCTGAGATGTGGGCTGTCTCATGCACAGTGTCCATGAACTGCTTCAAAAACTTCAACTCACAGAATTCTCACAGAGAAACTGAAAGCAGTTAGTATAACCTTTGACATAGTTATCACACTGACACACCACAGATTCAGGAAAAATATTCTATTCATAAAATATGCCAGTTATAATGAGTCTAAATGATGTAGTTTCTTGTAGTAAGTAAATGTCTTATTTTAGAAGGCATAGAAAATGAAACATTTATTTAAATGTTTTTGAAAATTTACTTAACAGCAGCATAATAATCTGTGTTAAAAATTTGTGTTCCAAACATATACTTTACTATAACTCATTTAATTCATCTGATTGACAAGCATAAATAATCTTATAACTCTATTCTGGAAGAAATGTCATGTGATATATTTTGAAGCAGTAGGTTAGCATGATTGTAAAATCTGGTTACTAAAATGTGTTTGCTGTGCATTATTTTGTATAAAGCAGACAGATTTATTCTAGGGACAGCAAGTAGGATAGTGCTCAACAAAGACACAACTCAGTAAGATCAGATATATATATATATATATATATATATATATATATATATATATATATATGTGTGTATGTGTGTGTGTGTGTGTGTGTGTGTGTGTGTGTGTGTGTGTGTGTGTGTGTATGTGTGTGTGTGTGTTAGTGTGATGGCTTTTTTTTATATAATAATGCAAGTGTTTCTGAGAATCTGCATAACTATCCAATATGATTTATAATAATTTCTATGAATACAATATTTTACTCTATTGACAAAATGAATGTTTGTCACAAGTTTTAATAAGTTTCCCACCAAAATGTTAAGGGAGACAATCTGGGATGTGGGCTGTCTCATGCACAGTGTCCATGAACTACTTCAAAAGCTTCAACTCACAGAATTCTCACAGAGAAACTGAAAGCAGTTAGTATAACCTCTGACCTAGTTATCATACTGACACACCACAGATTCAGGAAAAATACTCTATTCATAAAATATGTCAGTTATAATGAGTTTAAATGATGTAGTTTCTTGTAGTAAGTAAATGTCTTATTTTAGAAGGCATAGAAAATGAAACATTTATTTAAATGTTTTTGAAAATCTACTTAACAGCAGCATAATAATCTGTGTTAAAAACTTCTGTTCCAAACATATACTTTATTATAATTCATTTAATTCATCTAATTGACAAGCATAAACAATTTTATAATTCTATTCTGGAAGAAATGTCATGTGATATATTTTAAAGCAGTAGGTTAGCATGATTGTAAAATCTGGTTACTAAAATGTGTTTGCTGTGCATTATTTTCTATAAAGCAGACAGATTTATTCTAGGGACAGCAAGTAGGATAGTGCTCAACAAAGACACAACTCAGTGAGATCAGATATATATATATATATATATATATATATATATATATATATATATATATATATATATATATATATATATATATATGTGTGTGTGTGTGTGTGTGTGTGTGTGTGTGTGTGTGTGTGTGTGTGTGTATGTGTGTGTGTGTGTGTATGTGTGTGTGTCTGTGTGTATGTGTGTGATGGCTTTTTTTTTTTTAATAATGCAAGTGTTTCTGAGAATTTGCATAACTATGCAATATGATTTATAATATTTTTTATGAATACAATATTTTACTTTATTGACAATAATGAGTTTAAGTAAATGCTCATCTACAAACAATTCAAGATTTTTTTTTGGAAGCTGTTAATAGTATTCACATGACAGAAAATAGATGCATCTTAATATATGTAATGTCTGAATCATATTAGCCAAAGTTTTTGATTTAAATGAATGTTAGAACCTAATTTTCTCTCCTCTTGATTTCTAACATCAAGGTTATTTGAATGCTATTTGAATACAAGTGTTATATATTACATAGATCTATATAGTAGTATGAACAGTTTAAAAAAAAAAAAAAAAAAAAAAAAAAAGTTTATTTTAGTTTATATGATGCTGTTTTACCAAATGTGTAGTTTTGTCTTGACAGATAATTGAATTGAAAACTGTTAACCTCAGTTAAATATAACTAGTATTAAATTGATAAGGTGGTAGCTGAGGTACTGCTGCTTAGGGTAGGGGGTTAACTTGAGTAGTAAATACTACTCTAAGTTGGAGTTTTCAACTCCAGGCTGGATGCAAGGTTTAATCCTTACATTATTTTCACTTGTTCATTGTTATATGTATATAGTTTTGACATCCACAATATATTTTGTACACTCATTGTCACTACAAACAAAATTGAATCCTATAACAAAATCCCATAATAGATTTAATAAATACAGCTATATTTAAAGGTACACCTAAAAGAGGAGATGTAACATTATTTATCTTGTTATTTGTTATTTCGATCATAAGATTCTTGAGTTTTAAAAATGCCAAATGACATCTTTAAAAGGAATTTCTTTAAACATTAATGGATTGAATAATCCGTGTAAAAGGGCAAGCCTAATAAGATACATTAATTTACACAAGGCCAATCTAGTCTTCCTGCAAGAAACCCATCTCTTGAAAAAAGATATTGATAAACTAGCCACTAATAAGTATACAGTATTGTTTAGTTCAGAGCACACTCAGAAAAAAAGAGGAGTGGCTATTTTATGGAATAAAAGTATGCCCATTCCTAAAACCATTAAGTCTTATCAGGATGACAAAGGAATGTTTTGTATGGTTACAATACAAATTAATGGGAAGACTTACACTTTAATTAATGTATATTGGATACCTGGAATTGGTATTAATACAGTGAAACATCATATTGATAAGATCATATAATTCTCTATAGGGGATATTATTTTAGCTGGTGATTTTAAATGTATACTACATGAAAGTGATACTACCACTATAAGGAAAAGAAGAATTACATCTAATGCAAAACATTTAAATGATTTTGCTAATTCTTATCATTTGAATGATATTAATAATCAGATAGATTCAAAATCATTACCATACACCTTTTTTTCTAACAGATACAAAGCTTATTCAAAAATAGATAGGGTCTTTATTTCTAACCAGATGGTAACAGATTTAATTAATTCCAAAATCATTTCATGTCCTATATCTGATCATAACTCAATTGTTTTTGAATTCATGATAAAAATACTCATAATGTTCAGATCAAAAGGATACCAGCATACTTAACTCAGCTAAAAGACTATAAAGAATATATACTTTCAGAAGTACAACATTTTCTAGACATAAATAATACTCCTGAAGTCTCCATTGTCTATGTTTGGGATGCCTTAAAATCATATCTATATGGACAAAGTATCAGATGGTATAATAATAAAAGGAAATCTTGGGATAAGGAATTGTTAGATATTCAAAGTAAATTAGACTCTTATAAACATAATAATAAAGAAAATATTATGGACAAGAAAGTTATTGAAGAAATAAACAAACTAAATGAGAAATACAAAGAAATTTTAACTCATAAAGTTAAAATAACTTTAGAGAATATAAGTTTTGTCTTATTCAATAAGCCCCAAATACTTACATAGACTTAAAAATAAAACAAAAGATTGAATAAACAAAACCATATCAAAGAAATATTTTCTCTAAGGAAAAAGAAGAATGTTTCTAGTATACCAGAAATACTGGATGAATTTAGAAATCACTTTCACAAGATTAACCATAACAACATTAACATGGAACCTACAGATAAAATAAAGGAGTTTATAACCACAAACATGAATAAAAAGCTTAATAAACAACAGATTAAACTATTGGACAAGAGTATTTCATATACAGAAGTTATTATACAAATAAATAAGCTTAAATCAAACAAAGCACCGGGTAATGATGGTATTATACCAGAGATATATAAAATCCTTTCTAAAACTACATATTCATTAATACATAAGGTTTTTATTTTGGCCCAAACTGAGTTAATAACCCCCATCTTGGCAATATACATTTATTTCACCAATTTTAAAACCTAATAAAGATCCAACTAGATGTTCTTCATATCGACCCATCTCATTACTTAATGTTGATTATAAAATGTTTATGAGTATTTTTGCTGATAGATTGAAGACAATCATCCCCGGCATTATAGATATAGATCAGACGGGCTTCATTGTAAATAGAAATACTTTTGATAATATAAGAAGAACTTTAACATTAATTGATTTTGCAAATAGGAAAAAGAAAGATTTAACACTTATTAGTCTTGATATAGGTTCAGCATTTGATTCAGTAAGTTGGGTCTATCTTTTACCTTACTGAAATGCACAAACTTCTCTGATGCATTTGTAAATTTAATTGAGCATTTATACAAAGGAACGCTGGCTTATATTAAGGTAGGAACATATGTTTCACAAAAAATACCCATTCTTAAAGGTACAAAGCAAGGATGTCCACTTTCTCCACTATTATTCACTTTAGTAATGGAGCCTTGGGCTAATTTGATTAGAAAAAGTACTGACATAGAGGGTTTTGAAATAGACGAAAATACAACATCAAAAATTCAACTTTTTGCAGATGATGTTCTAATTACATCAGCAGGATCTAATTCTTCTATGCAGTCTTTATTTGATAAAATGATGAATTTTAAAAGTATTTCTGGTTTAATATTCAATGAAGAAAAACTAAAATACTACCTATATATACACGAAAAAATATTCTCATTAGTGATTTTACTAAATATGTACCCAATTCAGGTCAGATAACTTATTTAGGTATAATACTATCTAAAGATATTAAATCTATTATATATAATAACTATAATACCTGTTTTCTTAATATACAAAATCTTTTTAATACCTGGAATAATATGTTTTTACTATGGAGGAGAGACTTACAATTATTAAAATGATAATATTCCCCAAGATTTTATACTTAATACAATCAATAATACTTTCACCTACAAAAATAATTATCAAGAAACTGAATACACTAATGTTAAATTTCTTATGGGCACCTAATAGACCTAGGATTGCATTAAAGAAACATACTAATAGCTGGTCTCAAGGGGGTATTTCTTTTCCAGACTTTAATTTATATATTATCTCTTCTATTATAAAAGTTATTACTTTATTAATAGATCAGTCATATATCGCAAAATGGAAAGATTATTGGGAGCTAATTAGTATGCACTTCATGAAAATCTCCTTAACACATAAAAATATGATTGTAAATAACAACATGTTGTGGTTACTAAAGGAATTTTGTACTTCACCTATTACACCTAAACATATGGTTTGTTACCCATTAAATATTATTATTAGTTATCGTAACTTTATATTCATGCACCCTAAGTATAGGGAATGGAATTTTATTGTATTCCCTATAATGTATACTCAGGGTATGCTTATGTCATCTACTTCTGAAGGAGCTCATTTAGCTATAGATAATGATTTAAAGTGCTGGTATCAGCTGATATCTGATAATAAAGTTAAAAATCTAGATTTCTTAAAACAAGAATTTGATCTAAGAGAAACTTGCTGGTTAGAGGTTCAGATCTTTAGACAACATCTCATTGATAGAATAGATCTAATGTCTATAACAGTTAAAGAATCTATTCCAAAACTGATTGATTACTTGATATTAAATTTACAGCATAAAGTTTCTGATAAAGGTAAACTTTCATATATACATAAAATTATCAGACAAGAAACTTTTTACAGTGTAGATTCATACTGGAATTATTTCACCTCTATTAATGGGGACCCACCAACTCAACAAGATAAACAATATATATTGAAATCTGCTTATAGAACTACATCTTCCATTGTCTGGAGACTTTATACATGGAAATTTTTACATAGATCTCTTTATACACCTTTGATGATGAATAAAATAAATAATAAAGATAATCTATGTAAGAGATGTAATGTAGAAATTAATGCTGACTGGGCTCATATGTTTTATGACTGTATGAAGCTGAAAGAATACTGGAAGTCAATTAATGAATTTTGCAGGCTCTTTTACAGATAATTTCATTATTTCTAAGTCTCTTATATTATTCAACACACCTGTACCTCAATGTGTTAAAAAGATTAAGCTTCCCTTGTTATGGTCTATCCTAGCAGTGGCCAGGAAAATAATAGCTAGAAATTGGATTTCAGATACACCTCCTTCGTTCAATGAATTTAAAAATGTTATGAATATAATGTGCCATATGGAAATAAGCACAAATAGAATGAGAACAACTAGAAAAACATCATATTATATTGTATGGGATAATTTACAAAATTTGTTAAAAAAATTCTAATTTCAATAGCACGGTATTTTAGTTTAATTAATTGATCTGATTGTAGTGGATGTCTTTGTAAATACTTTAGTTGTTTTGTTGAATATTATAATAATACCTATTTTTAATTACTTGTATAAAATTGTTATGATATTTCTCTTATATGTTAAAACAATAAACCTGTTTTGAAAAAAAAAAAAATTCACATATGTGACACACACTTGACCTATATCAACAATTCATATGGGGGAGCTCCAGAGGGTTTTCTAGTTAATAGGTGCAAATGTAGGAAGAAAAATAGGCCATGCTACTGGGTCATAGGCCACATATAAGGGTAGCACTGGAGCTGTGGATGATGACCCCCACATCCACATCCAGAGGCCATTGCAGAATGGCATATGATACTGTGCACACAGTGATGTGAAATGTTGTAAGGCATGTTTTTGGTCAGTGGAAGGGTTACTTTTGCTGCCTTCTTACATCCAGTAGAATACTGCAGTACTGAAATGAGAGCCAGGTAGTTGTTGTGAGCACAACGCTGCATAACACTGCTGTACAGAATCAAGCACAGTAGAAGGGAACCATCCCATCAGGGCCTACCACACCTGCTGGAACAGTGGAAGATGAAAAGGGCAGTCAGCGGAGGAACAGCTGGTAGGGGGACTTAACGCATGATATAAGTGGGTGCAGTACATTACAACACTGGCAGAAATGTGGAACCTGGTTCACAGCTATTGGCCATGACACAGACAACAAAGGATAAAATGCTGCATACATTATCACACCGAGGCTATGCCAGACAGTGCATTAGGTACTACTGTGCATCAGAGTCTAGATTACCCACTCAGATTATGGGACTGGAAGAGCATAATCATCACAATTTGGTCAGGTGGAGGGGCACAGTGACAATTTATGGCAAAGCTATATGGGCCATGACATGCGAGGTGGATATAGCAGACATATAACCTGGTAGCATGTTGTAGGGAGTAAGCGATCACATCCTCCAATGTTGCAAATATTGGTGATGTGTAAACCTCTAAGTGCAAGAAATCTGGACAAAGCCAGACAAAATGTGGAGGGCAAAGGCTCAGATATAGGGAGAGATTTTAAATATTGCTCTTATAAACTTAGAATGTTGCTAGAGTAACAGGGTTTGTGTTAACATACATTTTCTGAAGGATTTGAAGTCTAAAACTCAAATGTATGTCATTATTTATGGACGTCAATCCTCAGATCATCCCAGTGATTTGCCCGAAAACCACGAACTTTATGAGGAATAGACCAACAATATGAGGCAAAAATCTGGACATTTTGCAAAAATCTGGAAAGCTGAGCAGTATGCAGTGATTTGTATTGTGCTGTCCTGCAGTCTGAGGGCTCATTGTTGTCTGTGATAAGTTTGGATGACCACCAGGAGCATGCATGTGCACCCTAATGGGGTGTCTCCTCTCAGGAGGCAACAGATGTATGGCATCAATGACTGGGATGCTTGCTAAAAGTAGGCTTCACACTGCATTTGCTCACAACTGATACTGATGGTGTAGAACCATGGAGTGAGAGTAAATTGTTCCAGGAGTGGAATCTGAAAAGCATCAGTGGTCACTAATGTAAGACTGGCCCGACTCAAGAGAGGGTGCAGCTTTGGCAGGGATACTGTCTCAAGAATGGTGTGTGTTATATATGTGTACTTAGTCCAGGAACCTTGCATCTGGATCCCACCCCCCCATGGTCATGAACAGTATGACCAGCCAAGGCAGATGTGATGAAGTTGCCATGTGCCTTATGAATGCAACAGTGGGTGCAATGTTAGCCATCAGTGACAAGAGCAACACTATTTTCCACCTGTCCTCATATTCCATGCCACTGTGTAGGCATTGCATGTCATCCTGCAGACCACACATGTTTAATGTCTTCATGTAGCCCATACTATTTCTGCATTAGTGTGTGTAACATCTGTCTGAGCTTGGATTACATTGGTTGCTCAATGCCAAGTCTAGAATTAAGGCAAGGGACATATCCGGTTTCATGCCTGTCACTCAAACCACCCCTTATCTCCACTATGGGGTGCTCATGCACATCAGAGGCAGGTCAACTCACAGGCGTTGACTGAGCGGTGGACTTGAGACACATTGGTGGGGGTCACAGTTACAGCGATGTTCACCAACACAGATGAGGCTGTAGGTTTGTCCTGTCCCTGTACAGGCTGTTTGTATGTGGGATGTGTGTGAGCATACCATTGTCAGTGTTGCTGACAGTGACATGTATCATAGTTTAATGGTACAGTGTCACTATCAGTGTTGCTGACAGTGACACTGTACCATTAGACTATGCTATGTGTGCATTACCATCTCAGCAGCTACAGGTGACCTGCTGATACCTGGCATGTGCTGTCCCATTACACTAGACTCTGCAAAAGTAGAATCTGTGAAAATATTAAGACAAGATACCTGTAGCAGTCATAAAACATATTCCTACCCACCATGGCCCACTTTTATGCTACACAAGTGTGAAGGGCATATCTATGATTCCTAATCATGATGCATGATTTGAGATAGTGTTGCATCATAAGGTTACAAAGGTTGTAAAATATATTGCATTGGAAAGAATATTAAAGTATTTCCTATTACAATAAAAACAGCTAAATCTGTACACAGTCAATTTAAAACAACTGTAGTTTGTAAAGTAGGGATGCAGCTTCCAAAGACAGTAAAAAAGTTAACCCTTTATTAAAATACTCTGTACTACATAGAAGTAATGAAGGAAAATGTATTTATTTATTTTATTTATTCTACATTTGTTGACTGGGATAGTCCGACTGGATACATGTCCATTTTCAGCGGAGGCCTGGAGAGAAAAGCTCCAAAGGTGGTTACATATACAGTCATTACAATGTACATATAGATCAGGAGTCATCAAAACATTATACAAATATAGCACATTTTACAGTCTATTTAAATTTATACAGATATAACAAATTTTATAGTCCAGTTAAATTTATACAGTCTAACAATCTTCTAAACTGGCATAACAAAGGTAATTTGAGTACAACTTACAGACATAGAACTAGTACACCAGTATGTATAAAGATTTAGTCAGGCTTGGAGCAGGGACATATCCACTGAGACTTGAAATACTCCTTGAGAGCATTTTTAAATTGAGACAGGGTGGTTTCTAGGGTAATGTTGGCAGGAAAGGAATTTCAAATTTTGCCAGCAGAGTTGGCGAACAGGGAGTCAGCAGCTGAGTTACTGGATTTGATGGTTTGCACAAATAGTCTATTAGATGACTGGAGCGGGGGATAGATGATGTTTATCAGGGCAGGTGTATTATCTGGGTGGTTAAGTGCTTTGTGAGCCACAATGAGTTGATTATACTGAATCTGCCTGGGAAGCTCTAGCCATCTGAGATAATTTAGATTTTTACAATGATGTGTTCTGTAGGGTAGACCAGTTGCAAATCTTGCTATGTTGGTATAGCAGCTTGAGAGTTTGTTAAGATCAGTTTTATTTAGGCTGGCAAGTAAAGGGGAGCATAGTAGAATGTAGAGAGCAGCTGGGAGCGGGCAATGGAAGTCCTAGCATGTGGGGTAAGGAATGGCTTTATCTTATATAATGAGCCCAGTTTTCTGTTAATGGTTTTGATTGTTTTGTTGACGTGCACATCAAACTTAAGATTGTTGTCTATAATAACTCCTACCAGTTTTGTACGGGCATCTGGAGAGATTATGGTACCATTATTAGCCTTAATGGAGAGAGATAATGTTGTGGATCTTTTCATGGGGGTGAAAAGTAGGAGCTTTATTTTATTAGGATTTAGAATCAGACAACGAACAGCAAGCCAGTTCTCTACTAGATTGAAAGTACTTGGAGTTGTTGATAGAAGCTCTGTTTGTGAGGTGCCAGTGCAGATCAACGTTGAGTCAACTGCATATTGAATGCAGATGGCTTCAGGGATGACTTTGTGAAAGTCATTGACAAAAAAGGAAAACAGAAAGGGTCCCAAGATAGACCCTTGTGGTACACCTAGAGTGTTGGGTAGGAGGTTTGAGAGTTTGTTCTGCCATAAGACGGATTGTTGTCTATTGTTCAGGTAGGATTCAAACCATCAGAGAGAGTGATTGTCTAGGGACATTGTTGCCAGAGTGTTGATGAGAAGATGGTGCTTAACCATGTCAAAAGCGTTAGACAGGTCCAAAAAAGGGCTGAAGATAACTTGTTGTTGTTCTGTTATAGTTTATAGTATTAGAGAAGGTGAGGAGAGCTGTGGTGGTACTATGATATGGCCTGAAGCCATGCTGGGAGTTAGTCAGTAGGTTGTTTTGAGTTATAAAGTACAGGATTTGTTTATGGATGCATTTTTCCTTTATTTTTGCCAGAGGTGATAAGATGGCTATGGGTCTATAATTAGATAACTCAGTAGAGTTACCACCTTTATGGAGGGGTATGACACGTGATATTTTCCAGATAGAGGGGACTAAGGCTTCTGATATGGACCAATTAATTAGTATGGAAATGAGGTATGCTATGGTATCAGCAGTGTTTTGCAAATATTCAGCTGGGAGAAGGTCTGCAGCTAGGGTAGTAGGTTTTAATTTTTTGAGTAGTGAATGAAAGATGTAGAGACTGGCTGAAAGCTAAAGGAGGGCTGGGAGCTGGGAGTGCTATCCAGTGGGTTAGAGGAGTTAAGGGGTATTTGGCTTGCCAGGGTTTGGATGGTTTCAGTAAAGAAATTATTAAAGGTGTTAGCAACATCTGTTTGTAGTTTATCAGTAGACGCTGAGGGAGGTGGAGTGGTGGTTTGACCTGGGTGCAGTAATTTATTTATCCCTGTCCAGAATATTTGGGGGTTATTTTGGTTCCCTTGTTGGAGATGGAGGTAGTAGTTTTTTTTTTTATCTAATAGAATAGCTCATTTTGTCTCATTTCTTAGTTGTCTAAATTTGATTCCATTTATAGGGTCTTTTGTAGCATGACATCTTGCCCATCCCTTATTTCTGCCTATGATTTTTGTTTTAGTTTCTTTAGAGAGCCACAGGGCAGCTTTTGTTTTTATCCTCGTGGAACGAGTGGGAGCATGAGACTCAAGGATGGTGAGGAATTTCTTGTTAAAGTGGGAGACACTTCGTCTAGGGGTAGGTGCATAGTTGCATGCCTTAAGTTCATCCTGAAACTTGCTAGGATTGAAGCTTTTACTATTTCTTATTGTTCTGTAGGTGGGCTGCTGAGAGTAATTAGATTTGTGCTTGCAGATAAAGGTAAGAAAGTGGTCGCTGAGGTCATTGGGGATGGCCCCCGATGTATACATTTGGGGGTGGCTATTGATTAGTATCCAATCCAGTATGCTATCTTTTTGGTTAAGTTTTCCTATCCTGGTGGGGGTGGATATAACCTGTGTGAATCCATACATGTTTACATGGGTGGTAGGAGATTGAGTGGAACAAGTGCTTCAATTTATGTTAAGGTCTCCTAGTACAATGATTTCTTGTGGATAGTTACTATCTAACCATTGGAGGATGTCTTGTAGGGAATTGGTATTATTCTCTGGTGGAATATACACACAGACTATATTTATTTTTTTGTTTTTGTTAATTTGGAGCTGTCATTATTTCTGCCTTACTGACCTGGGGTGGTTGACTGAGGTCTAAGGTAACATTTAGTGTTGATTTGAAGAGTACAGCTGCCCCTCCTCCCTTCCTGGTGGAGCAATCAAGTCTAAATATATTATACCCAGGTGGTAGGATTTCATTATCTGAGGTTGATGGTTTCAGTTAGGCATAGAATATCAGGGGAATGGACTTGTAGGGGGGCATGCAGATTGTGTACGTTGTTATTTATGCTTCGTATATTTAGTTGGCAGATCAGGAGGGAGTTGGGGGCCTTATTAATAGATAGTGATTCAACTGGGTTAGTTGTAATGGAAGTTGCCTTATCTAAGGTGGTAGAGCCAGGGTTTGGATGAACATCTCCATCCATTGCCAGGTTATTGCATATAATTACTGTAACTTTCAGGATTTTGCTTATACATTTTTGATAGTATTTAGATTTTGAGCTGATGTATCTGGGTCTAATTGGCTGATAGTGTTTTGTGGTTAAGAAGTTGGTAATAGTTGTAACCAGTGGGTAGTCTGTATTATTCAAAACATCTGGGCTAGTTTGAGATTTTGGGTGATGAAATCCTAGATAAGACTGATTTTCATAAATGGAGAGGAAATATGGAAATAGCATGAGGGATAGCAGAGCGAGAGTAATGGCATTACTTTATATGGTAACATGGTTGGAGGCTATATTGGTGTTATAGGCTTAGGGCCCTGAGGATCTTGAGGCTGGATATTTACTACTGGGGGTAGGGGGTGTGGCTGGAGTAGTGTACACCATAGTAAATAGCTCAGAAAATATTAAATTATATTTCAATTGATTGAGATAAATTCTGGAACAAGTATGTAGGATACAAGATTTAAAAGTATATTGATAAAGCTGATATTCTACAACACAGATACAGTTGTACTGAATTCAGCTACTGAAAAAGACACATCTCATATGTTTATGTAAAGAATAAAGTTACTGAAAAATCTCACACACTTGGATGGTAAAAGAGAGACTTTCAGAATCTCTGTAACTTTCAGTATGGACATACCTAACTGGAATTTAGGAGGAAAATACATATTTTTCTCTTATCTTTTTTTACATATCAATGCACATCTTAAATATATGATGAAATGTGATGAGAAAGTTGGTTACATGACAATAGACTTAGAAAACCACAGGCGGAGTCAGGTTCCTAGGTAGTGAGATCATTCCCTGTGGTATGTTTGTTTGGGGACACATAAGTGATATTCAGATGCAGAGATAATATCTCTGTTGTAAATTTCTCATGGGCAAACAGAAGCATGAAGTGACATGCTTACAGCTTTAATAACCAAATGCAAAGGGGAAAACTAATGCCCATGTCCCCCAAGGCACAAACAGACAGTAGATAGTATGACAGACATCAGCAGAAGGCTGCCCAGTGGGTATGTCAGTGGCAGTAAAAATGCAATATGCAATGGGCAGTACCTTTATAATTGGTGTATTTGTATCATTGTCCTCCCTTCACAGTGTCTAGAGAACATTACTTAAAACACATGGTGGAGTACAAGCGTGACTACAGTAACATGCAGGATTTCCTCTATGCTGTCACATACTTCTACATGCTGTACTTACGTAAATGTGTACTGTACACCAAGCATAACACACCTTACTTCACCTACCTGCATATACTTGTTTACTGAAGCTGTGGGCATGGCAATGCATGGGTCTCTTTGCCCACAGGAAATCTGCAACAGGTATATGTTTCTGCAGCTGAATGTCAACTCAGCAATGTGTCCCCAACCAAATGTACTACAGGGAAATGCAGGGGCGGCTCGTCCTATCAAACTGCCGGACTGCAGCCT
Source organism: Protopterus annectens (assembly GCF_019279795.1). Lineage (NCBI taxonomy): Eukaryota > Metazoa > Chordata > Ceratodontiformes > Protopteridae > Protopterus > Protopterus annectens. The sequence continues at coordinate 19,504,887 of NC_056731.1, forward strand.
TCCCACCTTGAAAAAAACAAAAAAAATCTGTAAAACAAAAAATTCACGAGTCCTGATCCTCTGCGCATGCGCGGACAACTCAGACTGCCTTTAGCAGCAGTCCAGATATGGAGAAAGAGGTACCCAGCAATCATTGCTGTGAGATACCAGGAATCTGTGCGATGATGACCGCACAGAACAGAGGAGCTCCGGACTGCTTCAGCCACAGTCAGAACCAATGAGGAGGAGGACTGAGCTGCTCTCGTGGGACTGTCAGTGCGCGGGCTTGCTGGATTTGGATTACCGGGTAGGTGTTCATTCGGTCGCTGGATTACTGGGTAGGTGTTCGTTCGGTCTCTGGAGTTCCGGGTAGGTGTTTGTTTGGGCTGGTAGGTGAAGGCTTTAATACTGCAGAGCAAAGGGGTGTGTGTGTGTGTGTGTGTGTGTGTGTGTGTGTGTGTGTGTGTGTGTGTGTGTGTGTGTGTGTGTGTGTGTGTGTGTGTGTAATGCCCCAGTTACTATATACTGGTGGCTAGAAAGAACAAAAGGTGGTGGGTACAGATACTCAGGCTTGAACCCTGTACCTTGTATGCAGGTGTTAAGGACCAGAATTCCCTACCCACCACCATTTGTAAAAACAATTGCAGATTTTTGCCTCATATTTGATCTGATCTGTTCCTCATAATATCTGTGGTTTCTAAATGTTGCAATGCTTGATATTTGATGGTGCAGTAGTAGCATTGTTGCCTCACAGCCGCAGGTTCTCAAGTTCGATTTTTGGCTGGGGTTCCTTCTGTGTTGGGCCTATGTTTGTGTGGGTTTGCTTTTGTGTCCTCCCATGTTACAAAGACATGTCTGCATTATTTCTTCCTGGGCGACTGCTGAAAATTGTTTTTTTTTTTTGTTCCAAGTCAGATTGTCCTGATTAACAAATGTTAAATAAAATTGACAGGCATTTGAATTTTAGACTTCAGGTTTCTGAATGTTTAATTCCTTACATATTTGATGGTGCAGTGGTAGCATTGTTGCCTCACAGCTATAGGTTTTCTGGTTTTATTCTTGGCTGGTGTGTCTTCTGTGTGAAGTCTGCATCTCATCCCTGTCTTTGTGTGGATTTGCTCTGCTGTCCTGCCATTTTACAAAGACATGTGTCTGCAGTATTTCTCCCTGGGCCTCTGCTGAAAATTGTTTTTGTTCTGTCAGAAGTAAAATTGACAGGCATTTGAATTTCAGACTTCATATTCTTCAGAAAATACATAGTAACACAACCTTTTATTCTAGCAATTTTCTAAGTTTATAAGATGAATATTTGAAATTTGTCCTTATTTTTGGGACTGTATTACCCCATTATTGGCCTTGTCCAGATTTTTTGTGCTAAGGTTGACAGCTATGGCAAGAAATGAATTCACTAAATATGTTTGAGGGCTGTATTCCCTCATTACTGGGTTTGTCCAGGTGTTTTGTGCTAAGAGGTTGACAGCTATGGCGAGAACTGAATTCATTAAATGATAGCCATTTAAGTTGCAGTCTTCCTCTCTTTCACAAAGCAGCTGATTTGGCATAGTGGTATGTTGCTCTGACTGTTTTGCACAGGGACCTTGGCAGTAAGATGTATGGTGGTAACGCAGCATTTTTCTTTCACAAAGCAGGTGATTTGGCATAGTGGTATGTTGCTCTGACTCTTTCTTTTGCACAGGGACCTTGGCAGTAAAATGTATGGTGGTAACACAGCATTTTATTCTAGCAACTTTCCAAGATTATACAAGCAATGTTTAATGTGTCCCTGGTTTTTGGCCTTTTGACCCCCCCCCGCAATAAATTTGGCTTTTTCCACATTTCTCGTGCTGCGAAGTTGAGATGCAGTTGAGTATTGAGTAGATTTTACAAGGAGCTGAGAGCTGCAGGGGAAGAGAAGTTTAGTGCTGCTTATGCTAAGTCAGCTTGCATTGTTAATAGCACAACAGGTTGTGCACTTGCTTTTGATGCAGAAGGTTATTGGTTCTACTCCTACAAGGGGTGAATGCTGCTGTACTGAAAAAGTTAAGATACTATGAGCCTGTTATCAGTTTGCCATCCATTTCCTATTGCAATATCATTTTAATGTAATATAGGCAATTTATTCCTCAGGGGCACCAGACACTTTATTTTTTGATAAAACCATGAAATATAAAGGTGTTTGCTAGCAGCAACCTCTCTATTAGTTACAGATTTATTTAATGTGGAATTATTTAGATGACTTTTTTACTTCTTCAGAGATTGTGCATATTTACTGATAATGGTGGACTGTAGAATTGTGCATATTTACTGATAATGGTGGACTGTAGAATTGTGCATATTTACTGATAATGGTGAACTGTAGAAGTTTGAGTAGACTTTTACGATGGAAATGTTCTGAACTTGGCAGTTTTGTCATTATGGGTGCATGCATTTTGTTTCACTGTTTACTGGAAAGATGTTCTGAATTGGGCAGTTTTGTCATTATTGGTGCATGCGTTTTGTTTCATTGTTTACTGAAAAAAATGTTCAAAACAATAGGAATGTATATCAAAGAGCACATGTATGTTTCATATGCAAGGGGCCTATGATTTGAAAACAGCCCAGAATTAATCTTTATCTGCCACTGGTAAAATGTATTTTCTTTGAATGTGGGTTTCAATGCTGTTTCAATGAATGTGAGTTTCAAGGGCAGAGAAGTTTTAATGCTAAGTTTGTTTAGCAGATGTCTTAGTGTTTGTGCTGTAAAATGCAAAATAAAACTTTCAAATGAAGTCCAAATCATCATAGAAGTAAATCAGTATGCACATTAGTGTTTATGGTAAATGGAGTGAAATAGCCAAGTAATGGATCATTGGAATGGCTGCAGGGGAAGGCTCCATTCAATCATGATTTGTAAGTGGGAAGGGCGGCAAACATAAAGACAAACCCAGCTGAACTATACCTCCCAACTGTCCAGATTTTCAAAGAATGAATAGATTTTTGCTTCTTATTTTTGGCTTGTTCCTCATAAAAATTGTGGTTTTCTGACAAATCATTTAGGAATTAAGTCACTAAATAATGACACACTGAGTTTCAGACTTCATAACCTTCAGAAAAATGCATGCTAAAGTAAGATCTGTTCTATCAACTGTCTCAGTTTATACAAGAGCAATTTTTAGTACTGTTTATATGTTCCCCCAATATATTTGGCCTTGTCCAGATTTATTGCATTAACAGGTTGAGAGGTACATGCAAATAAATTGCTTTATAGAATTAGGCATAGCCAAACCTCTCAACTGTCCCTGATTTTGGCTCAAAATGTTGCTCTTCCCCCTAATAATCTCTCTGCAAAATAGCAATTTTGGAAGAAAACATGGAAGGTTTACAATTAAGAAACAACTAATAATCAGAGTCATAGATTACTTTTATTTCAGAAATGCATGTAGATTCTTTTATTTTGTCAGCTGCTCAAGTTAGCAGTACTAATATTAATGTGTCCCTTCTTTGACAGGTTCCCAGCTGTATTGTGTGGCTATTTTATATTTTTACATCACATTTTTGGTCTATTTTTCATAAAATTGTGTTTTTTTGGCAAATTAGTGACAAATCATTAAAGACTGAAGTTAGAAAATAATGACGGACATTTGAGTTTCAGATTTCATACCATTCAGAAAATTCATACTAATGCAAGACCTATTCTATTATCTTTCTAAGTTTATAAGAGCAATATTTTAAAAATTGTCCTTATTTTTGGGCCTTTGTCCCACTTCTTTGTATGGCTTTGTCCAGATTTCTTGCTCTGAGGTTGAGAGGTATGACAAATGTGTCAGGGCCATCACAGTCAGCCAGAGACATTTCAAATTGTGACATACTTGTTGCACCCCACTCCCCCATGTAGTGACTCTGGTTGTGTCGAAGCAAGGCAAGGAGTAGTTATGCAGTGTAAATGTGCAGAGTATCCCCCCCATCCAAGGTAGACACAAGTACTAGAGTGGCTTTTCATCTGTCCTTGATTATTGCAGAATGGTCTGGTTTCTGCCATATTTTTTGTACTGTTGATGTATGCTTATTACTCAAAGTGCCTGTTGCTCTGTGTTTAAGTAGCAATACTTTAATGACCATCAGGTAAGCTTGGCTGAGATCGTAAGATGCAAGTAAGTTTTAATAAGCATACAGTTAAAGAATTGCCAACATTGAAAGCCTTTCTGTTGTTGCCATGTAGAGAATACTTAACTAGATAATGTATAAGCCTTGGGTATTGAAATGCATATGACAGTATTTGTAATAAAGGGCAGGATTACATTATTTTAAGAAGCTCATTACACTTGGAGACTTCCAGTCATCTCTGCAGGCTTTACCCGTAAACTAAACAGAATGCCAATCGTGTGGTCCATAACATGTACAGTAATCATTTTAAGCAATGTATCTTGAGCTTATTTCTTGTTTGCTTTTCATTTTTTACTTTGATCATGTTTTCCCCATGAAACAAGTAGATAGTTGTCGGGCAGCAGGTCTTTTTTTGGATAAGAAACATTTTTACAAGTGGGGGCATCAGAGATTTCTACTTTCAGCATGTTACTTGGTACTTTAATAAAGCTGAATATAAATTATAATTAGAACTGCAGTGCAAGAAGTGGTTTGAGTTGAGTGCTGTTTGTTTTTCTTATACTTGATTTTGACTGTCATTCCATTAATGTATTTAAAAAGTAATTTATTTTTTCATTCATCACAACCTTTTTGTTTCCATCTAGATATTAAGTAAGCTGTCATGCAGCCAATGCATTGAAATATTTTTATTCTTCTACACTTCATTTTGTCTTGATTAAACTCTCATAATGACGGTTTGGCACCCAGGGCAGTGTATTTAGTTAGTTTTTGTGGTTTTGAGCATAGCTCCTCCCCTTTCTAGTTGTCCGCACCCCTTCCCATTGACCCCACCCACTCAGCTGTCTCCTGCAGCCCCCCTTTGATTTGAAGTCACCAGCCGCCACTGGGGAAATGTCTCATTGTCTAGGAGCCTGAACTACCTTTTCATGCTCTCACTGTAAACATGAGGCCATGCAAGGAAGAACCATCAAAATGTTTATGAAAAAAAGGATAAGATAGTAAGAGTTCAGAGCAAAATTATAATTGTCCTAGACATATAAATCAGAAAATTTAAGGGAATAATATCCATCAGCACCCCTATGGTAAGAAAACGTGAATTGTTAATCCTCTGAAAGCAGGAGTTATACAGTATGGCACATTGTATTATAGGCACGTGTCAACAGCAAGACCAATACATTTACCAATGACTTTAATAATGGTGCTATGAAAATGTTAATATTGCAATTGAAAGTATCAGCACTGTGACAACTTAAATGCAGACTCAGTTCAGAAAGAATTTTCTAGATTTTCTCAAGTTAATAATTATCACTGGTGTAGTACTTCCTTATTCCTCCATACCTTTCTTGCTACTATATCCCCAGGATCTCATGTAGGGCTTTGGCATAGAAAGATAGAGAGAATTCTTTTTGAAAATATTTTGATTGCTATATGAGTTTTAGTTTTAGTCATGAGGTAGTCTTTTCAGCAAAATCCATGAAAGCATTGTGTAACCACACTATTTGATTTTAATGTGTTTGGAATCTCAGCCTGCCAAAGTAAAAACATTAAGTTACTGTTTCAAATGTTGATGATTCACTAGGACCAAGCTTTGATATCACTGTTCTAGGAATGGACATCTTAAGTTGCTTAAAAGTTACAGCAGACCTACACATTTTATTGAAAGGTAAAGAAGCTCTTAAGTATTTTATTTATTTCTTTTATTTATTTAACATTTGTTTACCGGGAAAGTCCAACTGGGTCAGGAATCCATTTTCTGTGAAGGCCCATGGAGAAAAGCTCTAAATGATACATGAAAGTTAAGACAATGCACATAAACAAAACAATAGCAACTATTAAAGCAACCATTACATATGTGATAAATACTAAATAAGTACACAGAGGTAGATACAAATAACAAGACATGTACTAGATAAACCATACTAAATAAAAGTAATGTTGTAGATTACTAATTTTTTTTTTTTATTTAGGTAGGATTAAGTTAAAGTGGGAGGGTCAGGGGTGGTCAGAATATTAGACGCAAGCATAAGATTAGTAGAATTGTGGAGTAGGATGGGAATAGTTAGGGGTATAGAAATACATAAAGTTTCGTAGTGTAATATGGTAATGGTTAATGGATGAAATTTTTGTCTAGGTATTTCCAGATGTAGGAAGGAAAGGTGCTAGGGAGTGAATGAAGTTAACTTTATTCACTTACATATGAAGTTATGCAGTCCTCAAAAAAAGAAATAGACTGATTAACACAGTGCATGTTGCTATCAGACAAATTTGAAACATGAATTGCAAGCACTTCTTCAGAATTATGGGTTAAAAGAAAAAAAATGCCTGTATGCTTACAACTGGTACTATTGTGCAGGTTTTATGAGAAAATATGCCACCTTTTCAGAGGAGTATAAGATTCCAATAGAAGCTGATTCATGTACAACAGAAGCTGCCCAGGAGTGGGAAAGGTGAAGTGTTATGTTAAAAGGAAATTCATCTAGTAGTCCAATTTGGGCACTAGATAACTGATGGTGTCTGGCCATTGATTTGAGAATAGTCAATGCTTCTAATTTTATAGTTGTTATACCTGAATTTCTTATCCATCCATGCAGTAATTGTAAGTTATGTTTGTGTTTTCATTTCAGTAATGTTATTTTTTCTTGCTACCTTTGATGCCTAAGTCTGCATTATGATTTGCTCTTACATATGACAGTCAACAGTATTTATGTATAAGATTGCCACAGAGATTTCTTAGTTTCCCCGATCTAAATACAGATTGATAAAAATACACTCTGACAATCCTATTAACACTGTATAGCTCTATATTTTTTACCCAACTACTTACCTCCTCAAATAGAAATAACAGAGCTACAGATAGATAGACAACCTTCACTAGACTGGATTCTAGCATCTTTTCTAAACTTAATTTCTGACTCTGACACCATATCTGACAGCCTTAGTGACCATAAACCAATTAATACAACAAATCTCTTTAGACAGGTAAGAAAATAAACTTCTTTCAATAAATGGACTTTTATTAATATTATAAAACATGTAATAAGGAATATCTTAGGACTCTTCCAATAGGTGATGTGACAACAGTGCTCATCAATAGTTATACAAATACATTTGATTCACTAGCTCCCACCAGAAACAGGAGAGTCAAATCCAACCCATCTCCATGGCTGACATTAGAAATTCTGAACAAAATGAAAGAGAAAGACAAAGCTTAGAAGGCCTGGTGAAAAAAAAAAAAACTTCCAAAACTTTAGACAGCAAAGAAACCAAACTAAGCTCTTAATTAGGAAAGACAAAACTACTACTCCAACTCCAAAACTCAAATGTTAACAATCCAAAAACATTCAGAAACTTTATTAACAACTTACTACAAAAACAGCAAGCCACACAGCCAACCTCAAACTTGTAAAGACAAAACAGTAATATAGCCAAACAATTTAAGAATGATTTCCTTGAAATAGTCAAATCTATAACCAGCAACCCAGCAGATTAAATCAAACCTCTGGCACAATGCCCAAATTTGCTTGACCACTTCTCTTTCCAACCAATTCATACTGCAACTATCAAAAAACTCTAAAACCGAAATCTACAATACCTGTGTCTGATAAACTTCCAGGTAAGTTTCTTAAAATGTCA
>NC_056731.1:19553707-19568707 GCF_019279795.1 Protopterus annectens
TAACACGCCAGTCCTGATGCTGTGATGTGCATTGTACAGCCAGATTTGCTGACCTCAATATCCTTCCTCCTACAGTGGCACACCCTCTGTGGTTGACATGTATCTCGTGTAGGCCACTCCTCGGTGTAGTACCGCTCGCGTTTGCTCCATCCTTACACGGCGCCATTTTGCGATTCACTATTATCTGCCTCATTTGCATGGAATTGACTACTAATACACCGCCACCACTCCTTGACAACCATTGCGCTGGGGTTGAAGCTTTACATACATACTATGGTGTGTGGTGGCTGTGCAGCTGATGTGTGTTATACTGCTCTTTTAGGACATTGTCATATTATTTCATTGCTTTGCAACTTCTGTGCACATATCCCGGGGGTCTGCTGTTCTTTCTACGTACGTGCCATTTATGTCATTGTTTACATTTTGTGCATATTTTCTTTGGACATTCTCGGTGCCTTTCCACATTGGCATATTGCACCTATATGATACCTGACTTTGACAGCCTTCCGTTACTCCTCGGTCATGTTTGGGTAAATGTAAACCGTTTTTTTTGGTTTACATTGCCGTGCCATACGCTTCGCCTGCGCCGCCGTGGATCGCTATTTGCCCTCATTTGCATGGTGCAATACCGCACACAGTGTGTTTTGCATACCTACGCCGGGCGGAGGCAGTCGGCGCGCCGGTAGTGCACGTGGAATTCATTCATACCTGAATCGCTCAGCAGCCATATTTGGCGTTATAACGCCGACGCTATGCTGGCGCCTGGCGCAAGGTTCATGAATCCGGGGGAATGTTTTACAGTAACCCTGCACAACAGATGAAACTCAACAAAACTCTAACTATAGAGCAATAACCATTCTGTGGTCATTATCTAAGATACTGAAGAATGCAACATACTCATTTTCTCAACTACTCGTGAGAAAATCAAGCACCATCCCCTACTTAGTGTAGCTTTAGGCCACATCACAGCACAACTACTGATCTGCTTCATTTCACTTCTACTGCAAACACACTATTAAATTAAGAGAATCTAATTTCTACACTTTTATCAGACTTATCTAAAGCATTTGATACCATGTCCCATGAAAATCTTTTACTACAACATAAAAATACAGGACTAGCCAATACCTCTCTACATTGGTTCCATAGTTTCCTATCCAACAGGCATAGGCAATCAAATGTAGGCATGACATCTTTACTTTTTCCCAGTAAAATTAGGTGTCCTGCAACAGTCCATATTAAGTCCCCTGCTCATTAATCTGTTGATTGATTGTCTTCATACAGGCTGCAAACAAGTCACTATAACATAATATGCTGACGACCCTAACACTAACAAAATATGAAGACATAACCCAAAAGCCATTCTCCTCTATTGAATATTAGCTAAACAAATCTCAACTCTTACTAAATCACAGTAAAACAAAATTAACAATACTTATTCCCAACCCCCCCTCTCAGACCGGAAGACATCCTTCACCATCGTCTCTGCTAACAATACTAAGAGTAAACAAGTTCACCAGACTAAACTCCTTGGTGTCACCATTGATGGCCAAGTAAAATTTGATCAATACATTAACCAAGCCATAAAGAGAACACATCAGAAACTAACTTCTTTATACAAAGTAAAATCATCCTTCATGGCAGAAGCCAAAAAAACTGTAGCATCTGCTAATTTACTGCCTTCTCTACTGTATGGAACATTATAACAAAACCCCCAGACTTGCTGCAAACCATCACTACTAGTCACAGCAGTGTCATGCACTCAGGCTACTTAACTGGATAGAACTGCCATATCTAAAATTTTGTATAACCTAGACAGCTGTCCAACTAAAAATATATATATTTATATATATAAAACAACTTCACTTGCTATAACAAAATCCTAAGATTCTGGAGGGGACACTCCATAATCAAACAAATTTTCAAAAATGTGGAAGTCCATCCCTCCAGCAGTAAAAACAGAAAATGGAAATTCCTTCAAAAAAAAAAATATCAAAATGTCACCTTTAAAAAAATCTGATCTGCTCCTGCATCTCCACCTGGCTGACTGGCTTCATATCAACATATTTCATCTCTTCTCATCTCTAGAACAATCCTAACTGTACTTCTTTCTTCAGTTCTGATTTTTCATTACTGATATTTTTGCTCTCACCAAACTATATTTTTCTTACTATTACTATTTTCCTAATGCAAAATTTCTCTCCTCTTAGAAGTAATTTTTTTCACAAAAACTGTTTTTACTACACTGAAGGCCTATACTGAGACTAATGTAATCCCTCAAAGTAAACTCATTGTTACATGCATACTGTTTTCCTGTATAAACGTTTCTTTCTTATATGCACGTGATGCATATGTTACATACAGATTCTTGGACTGCAGTATAATGTCTGTCTTGTTTTTTGTTTAATCTGTTTTATGCATAATATTATACTGTATAGAATTCTTCATTTTTTGTTCAAACTTTCATGATTGCTTCAATGACTATACAATATATATGCAGCTTTTCTCCCTAAGCCTATGCTGAAAAGGGGATTGTCCTAAACTCAGTCTATCCCAGTAAACAAAGGAAGCATACAATTAAAATAAATAAATAACCCTGTACATTTTCATTAAGTTTTTGCTCAAATTTCAGAATCCTTGCTGCTGGTAGTCAAGGCACATCAATATATGGACAACGTTCTCATCCAGACACCTACTAAGGAAGGCCACAACATTTTTTCTGCTGTCTGTGTAGCTTTGAAAACAGTTGGTTTAAAAAAAGGGCATTAACAAAGTTCATCTCTAGCAACCAGAACAGTATGATGAAGATGGCTTACATTTCAGAAGGTGAAGGACATACAACAGGTACCCACCCTAGCACTGTAGCAAAATGATGAATCACTATAGGCTTAGTGAATTTTTCAAGATAATTTTTTGAGGATTTTGCTTAAAAATAATGACCAGTGTACATCATGATCCAATCAATAAAAGTCTGATCAATGTTTAAAATTCATCCCTGAAGGTCATGCAGCTTTTGAGAAACTGAAAATATAATGAATGTGTTTGCTACCTTGATGTATGCTGACCTAACACATTGTTTTTTACATATAGATACTTGTCAATGATGAATCTGTTTTGGTTATTATTTTACAAAAAATGGTCTAAAGAGGTAATTGGGATCAAATATGAACTCTTTCCATTTGGACATTTTCCTTACTGTTATACCAGTTGAGAAAAGGTTTACTTCTTGTCGAAACATGCTTTAGGAGTGCATTGAGATAAGATACTGACTACATATATTGTACAATTTGCACCTTTTGATTTTTTTCAAGGAGTACACGATATTAAATATGGTATTGATGGGGATGTTTAAAAGTATTGATTTTCAGAGTACAGGTAACTGGTTGCTAGCATTTGAACAAAATAGTTTTAACTGTGCAGGTAGGAGAGATGAATCACTAGGCACATTAAATGCAGTATAAAGTGCCAAGCCATGACTACTCCTTTTGGAAAATATTACCAGAAAGGTATTCCCTGTGCCTATATTAATGGTGTAAGATTTTGGTACAGTAGCTTGTATGGCACAGGGTATGGGACTTGATAAAAAACATAAAACTGCTAGTTAAATGCAAATTATGTAGTCATATAATTGTTCCAGTATCCAAAGCAGCTTTGCATGTTATGGAGCTTTGTGATATACTAATGGACATATTTAGTGACAGTGTTTCTATAGTTACCTCAATTGTAAAGCATTGATTAATCTGTGTCAAGAGAATGATGATTTGGAAAAGGGACACACTGCACAGGTCAGTGAACATTTTGCAATGTGAAAGAAAAACAGGCAAACATTACAAATGCAAATTCTGAAGATAATGCAGTAGTAGACAAAGCCAGGGGCCAGCACTGGGGAAAAGAAAGGCAAAACGCCTTTGTATTAAGCCCACTTGTTTCTGTGACTGAATAGGATCCAAAACATGAGAAATCTCTCCTTTGCATGATCTGATACAAAATCAGCAGAAAGAAGATGATCCAAGTGTTTAATTTAACTTGAGACCTGAGTGTGCACATGAAGAAAAACAACCAAATTTTAAAAACTGTTGAGTCATAACATACTCTTTAAACAGAATTGACAATGAAAGGGAAAGTTTAAACTTGATTAGGTTATTTTTGTAGCTATTTTTTTCTCCTTCCATAATGACCATCAGTATTGCCCATCTACTCACTCTTTAGGCCAATTTTTTTGGTTATTTATTTATTTATTTTGGTTTCACTCCCTAATTCTACTGCACATGTCCAAAAACTACAAAAGGGTTCAGTATGCAATGTACATCAGTAGTGGTATGTTGCTTTTTTCTGCAATTTTTGTAACTCTTTCAGGATTGTGCTCCCCCTTGAATCCAGCAACCATGAGTGGTTGCCAGTCTCCTCTCTCCACAAGGAACATTACCAAGGGACTGTGTACCCAGACATTTACCCCACACCCGCTCCCTGAAAAGAAACATGTCAACCAAGCTGTGTTACTCTTTACTTTCCATCTGCAACAAGTGACTGAGTGGCTAATTAAATTTGAGCTGCCAAAGTCATGGTCATGACTTAATTTGCCTTGACCAAGAGAACTTGTTAATCATATTATTTTAGCACATTTAAGATAGTGACTAAATAATAATATTTAAGTTTGGCACCATAACATTTTACAATTTTGTCAGAAGATGTTAATTAATGTCTGATATTTTACAAAACCATCTCAGGAATAGAGGTAGACCATTATTGTTGGCTTTATCCAGATTTCTTGTGCTAATAAATTGAAAGATATGTTGACAGGTTTTCGCTTTGAGGACTTCCAAATGTTACATGATATGGCTGAACTGCAATACTACCTTGCTCATTCACAGCTAGTCATGATATAGCACGTTATCCATGATCCAGAAAAATGGCCACATTTGTCTCACATTCTCCTACAATATACACCAAACAGAATCTTTTGGGTTTCAGATCAACACCTATTAAAGTAGCCAGATCCAACAATTCAGTAGCTGTGTGTCTTTACTCTTCCCATATCTCAAAAATGTGGAACTCCATTCCACTTCGTGTAAAACTAATCATGAACAAAAAGCCCTTCAGTTACTGAACACCTGTTAGACTCACCGTCATACTCTTGTTCTAATCCAGGTTATGTATATACAAACTCAGTACCACCTGGCTCTCTCTATGTTCAATCTTGAGATAGTACTTAGAGATAACTGTTCTTACTCCCCCCTCTGTTTTCCTTTTCCTACTATTAGACCCATACCTGACTTCTTTGCCCTCCTCCCATTGTGATTCATCTAACCTCCTCTCTTCCTCTCCTTTTCTGGTCTCTCTTCCTGCAAACTGTATTATACATTTGTACTCTGTGCACTGCAGAACATCAAAAGTGTGTATGAAATGTAGCATATGTAAATACAGAAGCTGAAAAGTAAGGAGTACAAAACAGTGGTGTGACTGGTACTGCTGTAGGGTACAGTAAAGACATAGCAGTGGAGAAAGTTTAAGGTGATGGAGATGAGGTGCCTGAAATGGGTGGTAGGATGCACACTGTGGGACCGATGAAGAAATAAGGACATAAGAGCAGAAGCCAAAGTAGCTACAATTACAGAAAAAGTCAAAGAGAACAGATTACTGTGGTTTGGGCACATGTGCAGAAAAGCAGAAGAGAACTTAGTGCAGAAAAAAGGCAAAAAAAAACAAAGATGTCTGGCAAAGAGGTGGATTTATTGTATGAGAGAAGACCTGTGACAGTCGGATATGAGTGCTGATGAAGGTAGGAGAGTGGCATTGAATGCAAAGAGATGAAGACAGTTGACACAACGCCTTGACCCCATGCAGAAAATGGGAATAAAGGGCTTGATGATAATGAAGATGATTTTGCAATTCAAAGTGAAATTACTTTGATTGTGTGAAACTCAGTTCATATATCATATTGTAATCTAATGTTCATTTGCAAATTCTGATATTGTATCTTTTAAGAATATTCCATTTTCTCCTATGTTAAATTCTGCTTGTTTTCATGTAATACTGCTTTTCTCCCAAAGCCTCCACTGAAAAGGGAAATTAACCCAGATGGATTAGCATAGTAAACATATACAAATAAAATATAGTTGGAGGTTGGCATAATGGTTAAGGTGTTTATCTTACAGACACAAGGTACAGGGTTTGATTCTCACATGGGATAATTGGCTAGGCTTAAAATGGCCCACAAGGGCAGTTAGCCTAGTACTAATCTATGAACCTATGAATAGGGAAAGAAAGCGTTATTAAGATTTTGTAACTTATATAATTTCTGCTGTCTGATCCAGCCTGTTCTGCTAGATGGTGCTGCTGCTAGCCAATATGATGCTCAGTACTACAGTACATATTTTATGCACTTCCTAGTATGTGTGTGTGTGTGTGTGTGTGTGTGTGTGTGTGTGTGTGTGTGTGTGTGTGTGTCTGTGTGAAAGAAAATGTTGCAATGGGTTTCATTATGTGTGTCTGGCAGCAAAATGCTGAACTATATAAATGTGGCCACTTATTTATGTTTTTATTAACTTATTTGATTACGTAAATGTTTAAGGGACAATAAATTCCTAACTGTAGCAAACTCAGTTTAATTTATGTTTCGTAAGCTCCCTCTGCAAAGGTTAATTAAACTGTGCCTTCTGGAACAGAACATTTAGGCTGCAGCTAAGCCTGACTTGTATACAGCTATGCTGCATCCAGTTTCTGGTCAGCATCCTTCTTTTCAGTCACTATAGTGAATGAAATATGCAATTCAGTACTGTAGGGTGATCATTTGTTTTAGTAGAAACTCAACAAATGTTTAGCATGAGTGACTTCCATTACCCTTGAATTGTAGGTAATCTTTATTAAATATTACAAGATGGTATATCATTACGTATTACTCTGTAGAAGAAGTTGTAATTAACTGTACTGAAGCATTATGTACAACTCATCAACACTTCATATTTATGTCTGAGCTGACATATAAGATTGTCCCAGATAGAAGACGCTTACTGAGTTTCATGTTTTGGGTTTCATGTTTACTTCCAAGCAGTCATGAATAATCATATGACCAGACATCCTTTTAAAATTATCCATGTAAAAAAGGCCAAAAGTAATGCTACAGCAAAATTATAGCTGCAAACATAAATTTTCAAGTATGCAAACTTCACTGCATGGTAGTAAAACATAGTTGTGACAAGTAGAATATCATAACTTTTACTACCACTGCAGAATATGCCTAAATTAATTAAAACAAAATAGTTCCTCAATAACAGTTGGCCTTCACAGCTGAAAACCACAACATCTGATAGAACATTTCTGATTATTTAAAGTAAACCTCAAAACTAATGTCCACACTAAGCACAAAGAATATGTCAGAAAACTGTAAAGGAGCACATCTGGAAAATATCATGTTTAAAACCGGAGAACAAATATGTAAGCTTCTACTAGACAGGTCAGATGCTTTAGTAAAACTATTCTCAAAGTTGTCTGAAACAGAAAGATAATATAATACAACAATGAACAAGAGCAACTACTTCCAAGCACTTCCACTGAAGGTACAAATGCAAAACCTGCACTGAAGACGATACAAAAATAAACCACTGGAAATGGTTGGGGGGGGGGCAAGATGCCAGTCTGATAGCAGCAGAAATCCATAGCTCTGCTTAGATTTTTAATATCCTGACAAGAAATATACTTTAATTTTTGGAAAAATCTAACTAAAAGTATACTAAAAGTTAGATTAACATAGACTCTTCATTATTCTCTAAAAATGTATACATAGTCAAGAGAATGTTTTAATTATTCCTGTCAAGAAGTTTTCTACCGGAGATCTCAAGATGAGCAACTTGAAGAACCCACACCAGGAGAGTGCAGTGAAGAAAGAACTACATCTTATAATAACAAACATCCAAGAACTGTCACTAAAAACATGAGCAACGTGAAGAGCCCACACCAGGAGAGTGCAGTGAAGAAAGAACTACATCTTATAATAACAAACATCCAAGAACTGTCACTAAAAACATGAGCAACGTGAAGAACCCACACCAGGAGAGTGCAGTGAAGAAAGAACTACATCTTATAATAACAAACATCCAAGAACTGTCACTAAAAACATGAGCAACGTGAAGAACCCACACCAGGAGAGTGCAGTGAAGAAAGAACTACATCTTATAATAACAAACATCCAAGAACTGTCACTAAAACATGAGCAACGTGAAGAACCCACACCAGGAGAGTGCAGTGAAGAAAGAACTACATCTTATAATAACAAACATCCAAGAACTGTCACTAAAAACATGAGCAACGTGAAGAACCCACACCAGGAGAGTGCAGTGAAGAAAGAACTACATCTTATAATAACAAACATCCAAGAACTGTCACTAAAAACATGAGCAACGTGAAGAACCCACACCAGGAGAGTGCAGTGAAGAAAGAACTACATCTTATAATAACAAACATCCAAGAACTGTCACTAAAAACATGAGCAACGTGAAGAACCCACACCAGGAGAGTGCAGTGAAGAAAGAACTACATCTTATAATAACAAACATCCAAGAACTGTCACTAAAAACATGAGCAACGTGAAGAACCCACACCAGGAGAGTGCAGTGAAGAAAGAACTACATCTTATAATAACAAACATCCAAGAACTGTCACTAAAAACATGAGCAACGTGAAGAACCCACACCAGGAGAGTGCAGTGAAGAAAGAACTACATCTTATAATAACAAACATCCAAGAACTGTCACTAAAAACATGAGCAACGTGAAGAACCCACACCAGGAGAGTGCAGTGAAGAAAGAACTACATCTTATAATAACAAACATCCAAGAACTGTCACTAAAAACATGAGCAACGTGAAGAACCCACACCAGGAGAGTGCAGTGAAGAAAGAACTACATCTTATAATAACAAACATCCAAGAACTGTCACTAAAAACATGAGCAACGTGAAGAACCCACACCAGGAGAGTGCAGTGAAGAAAGAACTACATCTTATAATAACAAACATCCAAGAACTGTCACTAAAAACATGAGCAACGTGAAGAACCCACACCAGGAGAGTGCAGTGAAGAAAGAACTACATCTTATAATAACAAACATCCAAGAACTGTCACTAAAAACATGAGCAACGTGAAGAACCCACACCAGGAGAGTGCAGTGAAGAAAGAACTACATCTTATAATAACAAACATCCAAGAACTGTCACTAAAAACATGAGCAACGTGAAGAACCCACACCAGGAGAGTGCAGTGAAGAAAGAACTACATCTTATAATAACAAACATCCAAGAACTGTCACTAAAAACATGAGCAACGTGAAGAACCCACACCAGGAGAGTGCAGTGAAGAAAGAACTACATCTTATAATAACAAACATCCAAGAACTGTCACTAAAAATGGGCAAATTTGAAAACAAAACGGATATCATCAAACAGGAATGCAGTAAACAGCTTGAGCTTTTAAATGGAATAGTAAAAAAAACAATCTGAACAGATTCTTGCCTTAAAGGAAACAGTAACTGAACTGGATACTAGAGTGACAGAAAATGAACATCACAATGAATTTCTTCTGAAACAAAATACCAGGCTGATTGAGAAACTGGAAGATCTTGAAAGTATATCAAGGAGGAATAACATAAGAATATATGGAATTCTTGAGAAAGAATAGGGTGGTAACATGATTCAATTTCTCAATAAGTGGTTTTCATCAGCACTAAACATGCCTGAATCCCTCTCTTTTGGAATTGAGATGGCTCACGGTCCTTGGCAAATCCAGCTTCATCTCTGTGTTCATCTAACCCCAGGTCTATAATAGTTAGATTTCTTTGATCGCAAGACAAGGACTTAGTGCTGAAATCAGCTTGGACTAATTCCCCTATCAAGATAGGTGAAAAAGTTATTTGTTTTGACAATGAATACACCTCTACAGTCATATCCAGAAGAAAAGAGTGTGTTCCTCTAATTAAGTGCTTGAAAAAAGCCAATATTAAAGCTCAAATTGTTTTCCTGCAAGAATAAAAATCAACTTGCCAGAAAGAGTGAAGATCTTTGATTCCCTACAATAAGCAGTAGAATTTATCCAAAAGAAGAAAATGCTGTCAGACATAGAAGAAATGGAAAGGTCATCCCAGAGTTTGAAGAGGCAGGCAACAAAAAATGGATGGTCTGTGAAGGTAGGAGCAAACAAAACTAAGAAACTAAAAGACAAATGAATAAATTTGTTCTAATTGTAAATGCTTTGTTTTATGAATCATAATATATTTGATTCTGGAAAATCACTATGCTGTAAGGTAATGTGAATCATTTTTATTATTAACTTTCTCTTTTCCTTTCTATATCTACTTCTTCTAATTACATATAGTACTAAGTATGTAAATAATTTTCTCTCTCTCTCTCTCCTTTCTTCCTATTATTTTTACCGATGTTCCTTTTCTCTCTTTTTCACATTATAAGTACTTTACATGCTTTTCCCTTTTAAATAACTACAAATGATGTATGTCTTCTAATTCTTCAGTAATAGTATAATTTGACTTAATAACAAAGTGCATATTTTCTAGTGGGCAGTGGTGGGGTAACAAGGTGTTTCTGATTAGTGTTTCTAGCTAGATGTTTTAGACTGTTTGTTTAGATACATTTAAACATTAATACAGTACATTATGGTGTTTTACAAACAGCTAAATATAAGTTTATATATATATATATATATATATATATATATATATATATATATATATATATATATATATATATATATACTAGGTTCTTCTGGCCTGGTTAACTGGTGGGTAAATGACTGAAATATTATAATATGATTTCTGATTTGAGGCAGCTGCTGTTACTTCTAAATAGCTGTTTTTATATGAAAGGGTTAATTTTTTCATGATGTTGATGTTTTGTGAGGAAACTGATGGTTTGTGTGACTGTTCTCATTGTGGAGATTCATGACATGCACTGACAAGGCAGCTTGAGTGTTTTTTTTTTTTTTTTTTTTTTTTTTGTTGCTTTCTGTAAACTTTAAAAGTTTCAAGATTTGAATTTCCTGCCAAAAATGCTTTTTTTCTTCACTAGAGACAACTTCTGTTGTGCATGAGGCTATTTAGAGACTTTTTAACAAGTTTATGAAGCTGCAGCTTGAGGAAACAACAGTGATGACATTTGCCCTTTTGAACTTGTTAAATTATGTACTTAGAATTATTTTCTCTTGAAATTCTGTTATCCTTAATTAGATACTTTAAATGGCAAATAATTAGTTCTGATAAAAGTGTTTAACTCCTTTGAAAATGCCTATGTTCCCTTATAGATGCATACATTCTGCAGATTCAATGACACTATTAGTAACCAAATGACATCAAGTGAACTAGGAGCTGCATTAGAAAACTCATTATGCATATTAACATCATACTTATGTTGTACAACTAAACCTTTAGTAACTAAACAGAGGGTTGTGAGACCCCTTTTTTTTCTCTCTCTGTCTCTCTCTCCCCCCCTTCCTGATGAAAGACATCAACATAGATATTAATACATATGAGTAATATATGTATAATTGCAAAATATAATAACTATGGTGTAATATATATATATATATATATATATATATATATATATATATATATATATATATATATATATATATATATATATATATATATATATATATATATACATATATATACATATATATTCAACAGATCCTTACATAAAAATGTTAGCTAAATGACTGACAAAATAATTAAATTATTTGATGTTTCTTAAAAAGTCTTGGAAATAATGACAATCTTCTTAACCTTCAGCTTCTAATGTTTATACATACTTTCATCTGATGTGTATTTCTGGCATATCTACGTATTAGAGGTGCTATTATCACGTGACATATTCATATAGCTTCAGATATATTGGATATTCTCATTCTAATGTATATTTCATGGATTCAGATTTCTTTAGATGCTTTCATAATGCTTTTCTTTTTTTATTTTTATACTATATTCTAAGCAGAGATGGATAATTTGTGTCATTTGTTATTGGAGAAGTGGTGGATGGATGGTTTAGTTAAGTGTTTAACTAAACCAGAAACTTTATGTTTCATGTATGTTTGTAAATAGTTTTGGGATTTTGAAACTAGTGCTTAGTACATGTTATGCATCCATAATAAGTAAGTTTTCAGTAGATTTCAAGTCAACACGAAGAAAGGTCTTTCAGTTAGTAATAACATACACATTATAGTCAATGGCTTATAAATGCTTCTCATTAACTATTAATGGTTTGAACAATAATGTCAAAAGAGCTGGTTTGCTTAAATATGTCAAAATGCATAAAGCCCAGATCATCTTTTTAAAGCAAACCCACCTATTACAAACAGATCTACAAAAATACTAATTCAATGGCTATATCATTCTGGCTAATTCATGTTTTAAGACTAAGAGAAGGGGCACTCTTATTCTATGGAAAAATAGTTATACTATTCCAAGAATTATAGATACAATTTCAGATAAAGATGGGATGCTAAGCATGGTTATTTTGGAAATCAATAGGAAGTAGTATACTTTGATTAATAAATACTGGATACCAAGATTGAGTTCTAAATATGTTGACAAATACCTGGACCTGATTACTTTAAATGAGAAAGGGGAAATTATAGCAACAGGTGATTTTAACTGCCTATTATCAGGCAATGATACTTCTAAAAATGATAAAATAAAACTAACATCTCAAGCCAAGAATGTTAAATGACTTTACATACTAAATGAACCTTAAAGATATACATGGTCAAAGAGAACATTATTCCTTATTCTATACTCACTATTCATACCAGTTTGGTACACAAACAAACATTAAGGTCTTTGTATCAAATAATATATATTCTAAAATAAGTGACATATCTACAATGACTTGCCCACTTTCAGGCCATAATGCTATAAACTTTACATTAACTACACATACAGATGATTTAAGATTTCTACAGAGAATTCCTGCTTACATAACTAAGTTAAATGACTTTAGGGAATGGATAATGAAAGAAACAGACATGTTTATTGAAACAAATGATAATGGTGAAGTGACTGATACTATACTATGGGACACTTTAAAAATGTATATATGTATATATATATATATATATATATATATATATATATATATATATATATATATATTAAAAAAGGAGAGAGTTGGACATAGAACTTTTAGACTTACAAAAAAAATAGACTAGATAAAAATGGATGCAGAACCTAATAACAAAGTAGCACATAACAAAATTACTAAGTTAAAAATCAAAAATACGTAGACATTCTGAATCATAAGGTAGCCATAACCTGGGAAAATTGAAATCACAATCTTATGCTGTAAATCCCAAATATTTACATAAAATAGTTATAAGATCCAAAAAAATAAATAATCAAAATCTTATTAATGAGATTAAATATAAAAGTGATGGTTCAGTTAAGAGTACATCTAACTTAATGGGCATATTAGAAGTGTTCAAAAACTACTATAAAGATATAAATAATAACACACCACTTTTGGAGACAGATAATGTAATAATACTTTTATTCAAAAAATATAACTACTAAGGTGTCAATGCAACAAAATAACATATTAAATAAACAAATAACACTAACAGAAGTGAAAGAGCAAATAAAAATTGTAAAAGATCATAAAGCTCCAGGACTGGATGGAATAATTCCTGAATTATATAAGATTTTTCCTGAATATATAATAGAGAAAATGATGAGTGCCTTTACTATGGTTAAGCAAAAATGTATAACACCCCCATCATGGAAATACTCAATTATCTCCCCCATATTAAAACAAGATAAGGACCCCAAATCTTCTGATTCATATAGGCCAATTTGTTACTAAACACTGATTATAAAATGTTCATGACAATATTAGCTAATAGGATAAAGAAAATATTACCTAATCTAATACATAATAATCAGACAGGGTTCATTCTTCATAGAAAAGTGCAAGATAACATTATTAAATTACTATCATTAATAGACATTGCATGCAAATACAAAAAACAACTATTATCAGCCTAGACATAGAAAAGACTTTTGATTCTATTAGTTGATCTTGTCTACAAAGAATTCTGATTGGTTTTGAATTCTCCTCAGATTTTGTCAACTTATTAACGAAAATTTATAGTGGGGCACAAGCTTATGCAAAAATTGGATCATGTCTATCCTCACCACTAGAAATCCTCAAGGGAACTAGACAAGATTGTCTTTTGTCACCATTATTGTTTGCTCTTTCAATGGAACCTTTTGCTACATATATCAGAAACAATCAAAATATAAAAGGCTTTCAAATTAATAAGGACTATTGTCCTAAGATACAATTATTTGCTGAAGATATGTTGTTAACGTTGGGTGATATTGATGTTTTTTTGCATGATGTTATAAATACCTTAAGCAAGTTTGAAAGAATTTCAGGGCTTAAATTTAATCATAATAAATCCAAAACTTTACTGATTAACAAAAAGATCAACAAAACCTAAGAGAGAATAGCCTGTTTAACTGGAAGAATGATGTATTTGAATATTTGGGTGTCAGTATAAAGAGTACATGGAAAACAGTCTGTTAAACTAAACTACAATAATTTAATAACCACCATTAGTGAACTAATCAAAAGATGGAATAAAATGTTCTTCACAATGGAGGGTAGGCTCTCTTTAATTAAAATGATAATTTTACCTAAATTTTGTTTTATATACAGTCATTGATACTACCCCCTCCCAAAATCTTATTTAAAAAATTAGATTCCATGCTACTTAAATTTTTATGGTTCCCCTTAAAACCTAGGATTGCATATAAATGGCACATTAGAACTTGGAACAGTAATGTGATAGCATTCCCTAGCTTAGATCTTTATTCCAAATCAGTTATAATTAATGTAATATTACATTGGATCAAACGTACCTATATATCTGGTTGGAAAATAATACATAAAATTCATTTAACTGATGTCAGATCTATAGAAAATCAGTTTATGGAACAATAT
>NC_056731.1:19573707-19593707 GCF_019279795.1 Protopterus annectens
TCCAAAATACTTGAAAAATGTATTCAAAAACAATTGCTAAACTATCTCCTGCAGGAAGAACTCCTATGCCCCATACAACATGGCTTCTGTCCTTCCCATAGGATTAACACTGCACTTCTAACCTATACAGATATTGTCAAAGAAGCTAGAGATAACAGCAAACTAGTCTACTTCTTATTTCGAGACTTGTCTAAAGCCTTCAACACAGTTTGTTACAGCAAACTTCTGCTTCAAATGCTGCCATAAGGTCTCTCTTGGCCCACCCTTTTATGGTTCAAAAGCTACCCATCCAATAGGCATCAGTCAGTAAAATGGCAAATCACGATCTCAACATACCTTCTGGGCACCATTGGTGTACCACAGGGTTCTATCCTTGGTCCCCTCCTCTTTAACATTCTCACCAACACCGTCAACACATCCACATAACAAGCCTCTTTAATACAGTATGCAGATGACTCCACACTCATTTGAACATCTGACAACATGGCACACCACCAAATAATTGCTCAGGAAGCTTTAACAGCAATTAAAATATAGCTTTGTAACTCACAACTCGTGTTCAGCCCTAAGAAAACAAACTACTACTTTTTTCCCCAAATCCCTCTCCCATGAAAAAACAAAATTTAATGCCTTATTAGGGATGATAATCCTAAATCTGACCTGCATATTCAAAACTGCAGATGAAAAACTCATCAAAAACTAGAGCTGTTTTATAGAACCAAAAAAACTTTTCACCAACACAACTAAAGCTACACTTCCCACTGCTTATCTCATCACCACACCTCTTTATGGTGTTCCCATTCTTAGGCATCACAAAAATCAAAACTTGAACAATGATATAACAAACTTGCTAAATGTGTAGAAAATACCCCTTTCAGGACCCACCATTGTATAGCACTAAACACCCTAAATTTGTTAGAGATACCACAAAAAACTAACATATACACAGCATCTTAACACTTATAAAATTATTTAGAATTCACTTGCTTGTCTTGCATTAAATAACCTTCTACACAATTATGGTCCTAGTTGATAATTATGGTCCTAGTTGGTCTCTATGATCCAATGGCATAAAACTCCTGTCTGTCCACAAACCTATCAAATCTGCTGAGCATTATCTGTACTCAGACCATGTTATTAAGGCCAAAAACTCCTTATCTCTATCCATCAGTTCAATACCCTTCTTCTCATCCTTTAAAAATGTTCTGAATGATTTCCTAGCCAAAATATGGTGCTCTTCTTGCTCAACACCAGGAAAAACCTGTATCCCTAAATGTGAACAAATACCTATTCATAACTTACATCTCCTTACTCTCCATTCTTCAGTCATTTCCTTATTTCTACCAGTCTCTCTCCCCTGGCTTTCTCTGTAAATATACCATAAGCCTGCTTTTCTCTCACTTTGTATTTCAATTCCTGTTTGAATTATATTAACTTACCTTTGATTTCTCTACAAACTGGTTAAAATGTTTTAACAATTAAATTGTCATATAACTTGCATGTATTCTTAACCAACATTTTCATATTATGTCTAATTTGGTATAATTATTTAAACTGTATTTGCTTTTTATATTATTTATAAAGACTGTAAAAGTATTGTTCTTAAAATGCTTCGCAATACTTTGGAGCTTTTCTCCCCAGGTCTCCACTGAAAATAGGCTCCTACCCAGACAAACTTTCCTGGTAATCAAATCTCAATAAATAAACAAATCCATGATGGCAAGAGACTTGACATCTTCTGAATACACGAGACAAGATGGAAAGCAATGCAGCAAAGGCCACCTGGTTTGGGATCTAGAGTCTACTGGTCAGGAGAAGGGCAGGCTAGAAATGGTGTGGGAAATGTGGTGCGAGACAGACTTCAGAAGGCAGTGAGGGGTGTAAGCAGAATTTCAAGAAAACTCACTCCGGATATAAAACACAAACCACTTTTATTTTCCAATTGTAGCACAACGTAGGTAAGCACTTTCGTCCCAAATTCAGTTTTAACAGGAACTTCATCAGACAAACTCAGAAATCACAGTCACATCTATAAATACATCTAAAACATAACATCACTTCCTGTAGCATATTTGAAGTGATAAATCTTCAAAAAAGCATTTTATAAAATTACATTCATAAGACCAGCAGAATCCTAAATCTATCTGGAAAATGTTCAATTTTTCAATTTCAATAACAGTTCAAATAATTTAAAAAATGTCTTGATAAAAAAATATATATCTTAAAAAATAAAAAAGACATATAGAAAGACATTTTTACCTAAAATATAAAATATAGCACCCAAGCCAAAGCTCAAACCCAAAATCTTTGATTTAAAAGGCTAACACTTGACCAAGTGAGCCACTTATCTCCTTAGTCCTTTTAATTTTAAAAGACTGGTAATGGATAAACATTCATTTAATCCAGGCCAACGGGTAGAATCTAGACATATTTGCCAACACAATTCAGCTTTCTCTAATAAATATTGCCATGCACCTCCCCTGCAGGGAGGAGAAATAATGTCAAGAATAATAAACTTAAATTTGTGCCCAGGATGTTGTCTAATATGTTTCGCAAGAGCATTGGTGTCACAATTGTCCCTTATATTTCTGAGATGTTCCCCTATCCTATTCTTGAGTTTATGCTCGGTTTTACCGATGTAAAAACAAGAACAAAATTCACATAAGGCATCATAAACAACTCTCTCTGTATAACAGCTAAATCTATTCTTGATTTGAATTTTCATCACTTTTATAATTACTTCTTTCACTTCTAGTATTTAAGGGCAAAACTTACAAGACCCACATTTATACATCTGGTCATTTTGTGGGGTTGTCTTTGATGTTCAAGTAATGTTTTGATATTGTTCCCTTTACGAAATACACAAGTAGGTCTATTCCCCAAAATCGCTCTGACATCTGTTTCACCTGTCAGAAGTGCCCAATTTTTCTCCAAGATGTTTTTTATCTCATAGGCATCAACAGAAAAAGTTGTGATAAAACTTGTTCAATACTTATTAGCTAGTTCAGTTAATGTTCCAGAAGTGGAGCCTAAATTTTCTAAAGATTCACCACTGTGAGTGTTTGTTGAGATATTATCCCCAACATTTTCACCTATATTTAAAACAGGGAAAAAAATGACCACTCTACCTTTTAGAAATTACCTCTTTCATTATATTTGCTAGCATTGCATGGGGGTCCCCCTACTGATAAACATACCACTCAATTTTTGGCATTCTTTCAGAAAATAATCATGTAAAGTGACCATTAAAGCAGCTCTTACAAATTGTCCTTTTAAAATCCCTCTTTTTTGGATATAGGGGTGACAACTTGTAAAGTTCAGAAAACAATTAGAATAGGTTGCTTTACGGTATATTTCAGACACAAATTTGTTGTTTGGAACATCTTTTCTAAGTAAAATGTCCAAAAAAGTGGTTTCAGTCTCACCTAGAGTGTGTGTGAATTTCAAAAAAGATGTTGAATTATTGAGACATGAATCTAATGGTTTTGCAACAATGTGGGAGACAAAAATATACTCCACAAAGAAACAAACTGTTAAAACACAAAAAGACATCACCTCCCAGTCAAGCAGAAGTCAAACTCAAAGTTATACGTCCTGTAAGTTGTTGGAATAAAAATCCAAAATGCGTGCCAAATAATGCTTTTATTTATAACAAGAAAGAGCGTTTTCGCCGTAGTAACACCACAGCTTCTTCAGAATAAAAAACATTTTTTAAAAAGACCGCCAGTTAAATACATACAAAATGCATGACGTGGTTAGGTGAAATCATACATTTAAAGAGCCATTACATTTAAAACCACATACTATGCATATACCAGCTAAATTCATAATATAGTGTGCTTAATAAAATCATTTTAAAATAATTTAAAATATTTTCTGTCAGATTGCATAAATAAGTGTTCATATTAAAAGTGTATCGCTAGTGTAGCCAGAACTAACTACAAATGTTATAGTGTCCTAAAATATAACCCTTTGATGAAAACTGCAAGTTAGCTACTGTGAAATACAATGATAAGTAATCTAAACCATTGTATCCTACATGTTAATTGAGAAACTTCCCTAATTTAACCTTTTTTTTTTTTTTTTTTTTTTTTTTTTTTTTAAAAACAAAACTAATCAATACAGTAGAATGTAATTAAATGTGGTAATCTTTATACTTGTATGTAAAGAGATGTAAAATATAAGGGAATCCAAATGGTCAGTTAATTTGTTACCCTTACCACATAATTATTAAGGTCAAAAGTCATTGTAACAATGGGTTCCTATTGTATTTTTGTCTCAGGTAGTTCCTCATTTTTAATATGCAAGTAATATTACAACTTTCATTTAATCCTGGAAAGCAAAAAGAATTTAAACGTATCTGCCATTCCAGTTCACGGACCTCTAAAAGAATGTTAATAGGTCCCCCCCTCAAAGTGTGTGGTACTGAGTCTATAGCCGTGAAACTAAAACTGTGACCTTTATGTTTCTCACAATGCTTAGCCAGGGCATTATCGCATTTTTTTGTTCTAATTGCATATAAATGCTCATATACCCTGTCACAGAATCTACGGTCAGTTTTACCTACATAGTATGCTTCACAGCAATTACATAATGCTAAGTAGACTATAGACTTGGAGGTACAATTGAGTTTACAGTTAATATAATATCTATTCCCACCTACTTGGAAAGTGCTGCTGTTGCTAATATGTTGACAATATTTACAAAAGCCACATTGCTTACACCCCTTCATTTTGACATTGTAATTAAGTTTGTTGTTGCTTTCAAGGATAGACTTCAAATTACTCCCTCTCTTATATACAAATTTAGGTCTGTCGCCTAATTTTTCAAGTAATTCTTCATTATTTAGAATGTGGTGCCAGTTTTTCATTAAAATCAGTTGGATGTCCAAAGAGTCACTACTAAAGGTAGATATAAAGCTGATTTTGAAAGGGTCAACTCTCTCAAAATCATTGTTACTATTTATGTTCTCTGATGTAATGTTCATTTCTCCTATGTCAGTGACCGTTGTAAGAACTTCAACTTCAGTTATTCTCTTTTTAAGAAGAGGGACATATACACCATTCAATCTTTTGTTGTCAACTTCATTCAGAAGTTCTGAAAACAGGTCTAAGGGGTAATCTCTACTTATAAACATGTTTTCGAGTTTGTTACATTCATTATAAAAAGCTGCTTCTCTATTGCACATTCTAGCTGCTCTTATGAGCTGTCCTTTGATAATAGCTCTTTTCTGTCTGAAAGGATGTGAGCTTTTGAAACGAATTAACTGACCATTTGGATTCCCTTATATTTTACATCTCTTTACATACAAGTATAAAGATTACCACATTTAATTACATTCTACTGTATTGATTAGTTTTGGTTTAAAAAAAAAAAAAAAAAAATGTTAAATTAGGGAAGTTTCTCAATTAACATGTAGGATACAATGGTTTAGATTACTTATCATTGTATTTCACAGTAGCTAACTTGCAGTTTTCGTCAAAGGGTTATATTTTAGGACACTATAACATTTGTAGTTAGTTCTGGCTACACTAGCGATACACTTTTAATATGAACACTTATTTATGCAATCTGACAGAAAATATTTTAAATTATTTTAAAATGATTTTATTAAGCACACTATATTATGAATTTAGCTGGTATATGCATAGTATGTGGTTTTAAATGTACTGGCTCTTTAAATGTATGATTTCACCTAACCACGTCATGCATTTTGTATGTATTTAACTGGCGGTCTTTTTAAAAAAATGTTTTTTATTCTGAAGAAGCTGTGGTGTTACTACGGCGAAAAAACTCTTTCTTGTTATAACTAAAAGCGTTATTTGGCCCGCATTTTGGATTTTTATTCAGACAAAAATATACCACAGGATAGAATTAACATGTTAGAACAGTTACTCGAGATGGTATTAAAGAACAACTTTATTGTGTTTGAAAGACAACTGTATGTCCAGAAAGAAGAAGTAGCAATGAAGGCAGCATGCAGAGCCATGTATGCCACCATTGTTATGCTGAAAGGAAGAAAAAATTTCTTATTACATCCCAGTTTTTCCCATTCTACCATCTGTATACCCACTTTTTGGATGACATTTTTATTTTATGGGACGAACCAAAAGAACTAATAGGCCCTTTCCTCGACTACATCAATAATTCAAAATCTTTTTTGAAATTCACACACACTTTAGGTGAGACTGAAACCACTTATTTGGACATTTTACTTAGAAAAAATGTTATCCGTGGTGGTGGTGCCGCGGTAGCGTTGTTGCTTCACAGTAAGATGCTGTCTGGTTCGATTCTCAGCTAGAGCATCTTCTGCGTGGAGACATGCATGAATGGGCATACCTTCGTTGAAGGTTGTGCATCAGGGCTGGTAACTCGGCACGTAAAAATCAACTACCAATCATTAGCAGACCGGAGTTCCACTTTGGCGACCCCTAATCGGGAAAAGCTGAAAGACACAACAACATAGTTAAAGCCTGAGCACACAAGTCAGCCTTCTTTGGGTGTTTAAAGAAGGACAATAGGACATATTTCAACCTATAATCAGACTCTTGATAGTTAAGTAGCATCCTACTTCCTACTGGTCTTTGAGAACCCTTTTTAGCCACAATTTGAAGATGCTCTTCCTCTAAAAGGTCTCAGCCATTCTCGGAACACACATACTCTATAAACTAACATAAATGCTACGTGGAGATTCATGTACATCTTTCCAAGATTAGAAATTAACTGCATTTCTAGCAGAAAATTACTCACGAATTGCTGTTACTGTCCCATTCTCAGAAACAGACTTATCCACTTATTCTCACGATATGACCTTTTTGGTGAAAATTACAAGGTTTTTGACCTCCAAAAACCTATTTTCCATAAAGCAATAAATGAGAATTTTGAATAAAATCCTAAAATGAACTTCCTAAAGTAATAAAAAAGTAAACCTAGTATATTTCTTTTAAAAGAAAGTTGCTACAACATCTCAAGAAAGCATATTTATTTATTTATTTATTTATTTATATTTGTTGACTGGGAGTGTCCGACTGGACGTAGGTCCATTTACAGCGGAGGCCCAGGGAGAAAAGCTCCACAGTTAAAATAAACAGACAGTAGTTACATTGGATTACATACCGATTAACAATTTACATAGCAATTACTTAAAAGATATTTACAGATGAAGAACATAGTACATCAGTAGACAACTAGAATCTTTATCTGTGAAGTACATAACAGACATTAACAAATGTTAAAATAAGAAGTTCCTGCTGTATAAGTACTAGGCTTATGAGCATCTCAGCTTGCTATAATCAAGGTAGTTAGTGGAGTGGAAAGAAAGGTAGTGGTTGGATGGGGTGGGTGATATTAGAGTGGGAGTTGCAAGGGCATAGCCAGCATGTTTTTAGGTGTGCTTTTAGTAAAGTTTTGAAGTGGGTGCATGATGGTACGGAGGTAATTATGGATGGGAGGGAGTTCCATAATTTGGCTATGGTGCAAGAGAATAGTGCTTCACCAGTAGAGTTATTGGCTTTAGTGATCTGCAAGTGATTTTTGTTGCTGGATCTTAGTGGTCTGGTGGTGCGATAGGGTTGGAGTAGATTCTGGAGGGATGGGACATTTAGTGGATGGTTTACTAGTTTGTGGGCGAGTGAGAGTTGATACCATTGAAGGAGGTGAGAGAGTTCAAGCCAGCCCAGTTCAGCAAGTGAGAGACAGTGGTGACTACGGTAGGATGCCCCTGTGGCGAATTTGGCAATTTTGTTGTAGCAGGTCTCTAGCTTGTTTAGATCGCATTGCCTTAGGTTGGTATATATTGGAGAGGCATAAAGTAGGGTGGAGATAAGGTGGGAATTTGCTATTGAAATCTTTGCTGCTTTGGTGAGAAGATGCTTATTTCAGTATAATGCTCCTAGATTTTTGTGGACTTTTTTTATGGTCATGGATATGTGAATGTCAAATTTTAGTTTATTGTCTATTTCCACTCCTAGCAATTTGGTGTGTTCAGTTGGGTATGTAGTGGTGTTGTCTTTTGCTGTGATATTAAAGTGAGAGTTGTTTTGAGTATGTTTGGTGGGTTGGAAGATGAGTAGTTTAGTTTTGTTTGGGTTGAGTATTAATTGGGCATCGGATAACCAAGTTTCAACAGAGGAAAAGGCTTCCTGTGTGAATTTTTGCAGTTTGGGTAGGGACTGGGCTGAGCAGATGATGGATGAGTCATCTGCGTATTGTATGAGTGTGCCATGTGTGGTGGCAGAGACTAGATTATTTGTGAAAACAGAGAAGAGTAGGGGTCCAAGGATGGATCCTTGGGGAACCCCTATGGAGACAGGTAGTTGGGGAGATATGTCATTCTGCCATACAACAGATTGTTGGCGGTCAGACAGGTAACTCTGAAACCAGTTGGTGACTGATTGTGAGAAGGATAGGTTATTGAGGACAGAGATAAGTTGTTTGTGTGGGACCATGTCAAATGCTTTAGATAGGTCTAGGAAAGTAGCAGAGGAGAGATAGCCATTGTTTTTATGCTGAAGGATAGTGTTAGTAAAAGAGAGTAAGGCAGTGGTGGCGCTATGGTTTGGTCGGAAACCATGCTGAGTATTGGAAAGGAGGTTGTTAGTAAGGAGGTAGTCTGAGAGGTGAGAGTGTATGCATCTCTCTAGTATTTTGGAGAGTGGAGAGAGAATAGCTATGAGGCGATAATTGGTTAGTTCTGTGGAGGGTCCGCCTTTGTGGAGGGGAATTATATGTGATACTTTCCACAGTGTGGGAACATAACTTTCTGACAGAGATCAGTTAATCAAGATGGATACTGGGTAGGCCAGAGCATCAGCTGCGATTTGTAGGTATTCACGTGGGAGGTTGTCTGCTGCTAATTTGGTGGGTTTAAGTTTAGTTAAGAGTTTTTTTATGTTGGAGGTAGGTACAGGAGAAAAAGAGAAGGCAGTGGGGAGATTAGTAGTTGAAGGTGTGGGTTGGAGGGGAGGGGGGGGTTGTGTTGTTTAGCTAGTGATAGCACAGTTTGTGTGAAGTGTGTGTTGAATGAAGCAGCAATATTTTCTGAGGAGTGAGGGATGTTAGGAGGAGGGGTACTGACTTTACTTGGGTGGAGGATGGAGTTTATGGAGGACCAGAATTGTTTGGGGCTGTGTTCGGAAGAGTCTAGGGCAGACTGGTAGTATTGCAATTTGTCCTGTTTTATTAGCTTTTTGACTCTATTGTGTAGTTCTAGGAATTTCTGTCTAGTTGAGGGGGTCTTGGTTTTGCACCAGTGCTCCCAGGCTTTATCCCTGTTTTCATTTCTGACTTAGCCATGAGGAGGGTTGTGCTTTGATTCTGGACAGTCTTATGGGGGCATGGTAATTAAGGATGCTCAGGAAGGTAGTATTAAAAAATTCAACTGCATCATCAAGACTGAGGTACTTTAGAGGATGCCAGTTACATTCTTTGAGGGATGAGATGAATGTGAGTGGGTTAAAGTTTATTTTTTTACGTATCTGATGGTAGATGACAGGTTTAGCTTGGTAAAGGTATTTTTTCAGTAGGAATGTTGGAGAATGATCACTGAGGCTATCTGATAAGCAGCCTGTTATATATGACTGGGGGCTCTTACTGACTAGTATCCAATCCAGGGTAGTGTGCTTGCTGGAGTATTTATTTATCCTGGTTGGCGACTGGACTAGTTGGATGAAGCCATGAAGGTTTACATGGTGGGTTGGATGGATGCCAGAACAGGATTGCCAGTCAATATTGAAATCACCTAAAATGATAGTTTCTTGGGGGAGATGGTGGGTAGACCAGCTAAGGAGGTTTTCTAGTGGAAGGATGTTTTGGCCAGGTGGGAAGTAGCATCCAATTATGTTGATGGTTTTGTTTTGGTTTATTTTGAGGTTGGTATATATTATTTCTTCATTGCCTATTTGTGGAGCTTATGATTTTAAGATCTGGATGTTTAAATGCTGTTTAAATATTATAGCTACACAGCCTCCTTTCTTGTTTAGCCAGTCTACTCTTAGTATGCCATAATCTGTAGGGAGTATTTGCTCACTGGTAATGTGAGGTTTTAGCCAGGTTTCTGTCAGGATGACTATATCTGGGGAGTACAAGTCTATGGGGGCATGGAGTTCATGGACTTTGTTGGATATACTTCTAATATTTAGGCATAGTAGAAGGAAGTCATTTGGCTTTCTATTGTCTGTAATATGGGAGAAGTTGTGGTTTCTAGTCTGATTATGAGGATTGGGGTTGTAGACAGTAGGGCCAGGGTTGGGATGGATATCTCCACTTAGGGCTAGTTTTGATATGCATGAGGTTATTAGTTTTCTCAGTTTTTGAATGTGTTTGTTTATAAGGGAAACTTTATGATTGTGCTCTTTGGGTAATAGGTATGGTGGGAGGGTTACTATGTTAAGTTGTAGGGATATTTTATGTTTGAGTAATATAGTTGGTAGAATATGTGGGGGGTGTATATGGATGGTTCTTGAGTTGGTGGGAGGGGAGCTGAGTATGGGTGAGACATGGGTGGTGGTGTGAGTAGTAGTACAGTAGTAGTGGTTGAGTGCGGGAATGATAGTGCTTTGGTAGGATGTAAGATATACAAGGAGAGTGCATGCAGTGTGCATAGGTAAGGTATGCTTGTACATGTTAGTTGAGGAGGTGTGATAGTAGTGGGAAGATGGAGGAGGTAGTGTTGGGTTAGCGCTGTGGTTGGCTACTGGAAAGATAGGAGGGGTTTGTGAGTGTAATAAAGGTGGGACCACTGGGGGCGGGAGAGAATAGGGGGCAGGGTGGGGAGCGAAGCGGGTAGAGACCCTGTTAGTTGCTCTTATGACGGGGCTGGAAACAATCAGGTAACAGAGTTAATTGATGAATGAACATATGATAGTGACAAGGGTGATTGTAGTAAAATGGTGCCTGCCACAGGTAATATTTATGGTGCCTGCCACAGGTAATATTTATTAAGTTTGGGATTGTCTTAAGGTAATAAACAGGGAAGGGGGAGGGGAGAACAAGGGTGTGAGCAGGCAGTTCTTTGTACTGCTGCTAATGAGCCAAAGCAAAGACAAGTTAGTGTTTGAGAAACAATTACAATTGAGCAAGGATTGCTCTGAAACTGTCATTTCATAACCATTTTCAGGTGGAAAAACAGGATAACCTTGTATCAGTAGGCCACTGTGGTCTCAGTTTAAATTAACAAACACACAGTATTGATCAGATTATGGATACTATCTGCTAACAGAAGGGAAAAAGAGAGAAAGTGGAAGATGAGTGTATGTGTGTGTGTGTGTGTGTGTGGGGGTCTGCTTACAAGCCAAAGCAGAGTGCTCTCCAGGGGAAAATGAATATTGGCTCAAACAGGTAGACACATACTCAAAGTTAACTGTAGCTGTTTGCAGACAGTTCAGACCAGGACTGCGCTTTTCTTATAAGAATGTTAAAGGTGGTACCGCAGTTGAATACTTAAGAGTGGTGTTACGTCTAGAAAAGAAGAGTACAGAAAGGAGTAAGCACTTTGAGATGGTAAAGATATATTATAAAGTTTATAAAAATATATACTTGCTCCTGATTTATATAAAAAATACCTCTCAACACCTTAGCTCAAGAAGTCGGGACAAACACAAAATCGTAAATAAGGTCCAGAATCAGGGAACATTTTTAAATTCACTGTAGAATATTTGCTACAATGGCCATCACATTTCCTCATCCAATACAACCTTTGGAGGGAGTGACATTTCACATGTTTGAATAATAGGGTTTATAGCAGCTTGCATTTTATGAAGGATTCAAAGTCTGAAACTCAAATGTATATCATTATTTGAAGATTTCAATTAGTCTGAAACTCAAGTATCTATCATTATTTAGATATTTCAATTCTCAATGATTTGCCAGAAAATGGCAAATTTAAAAAGGAAGAGAAAAAAAATATGAGGCAAAAATATGGACATTCTGCAAAAGTCTGGATAAGTTGTTAAGTATGATACAATGGCCTACCATCCGGTCACAATCATTCTAACTGTTAGAATAACAATTCCAACAGGAACATTAGTTCATTAAAGTCTGTTAGACTACTTAAATTTGTACAAAGACAATATTATCATCACTGAAGCACTCTAAATATGTACATATGCATGCCATCTACTTGTATGATATAATTTTAATAATTTTAATATTTTTTTTACTCATCAGAGGAATTGCGTTTTTTTTACTCATATTTTAATGGTGCATGTTTATCTCCGGTACCTTATTATTTCTATACTCTATTACTGAAAGGAATATAACTTTTTTGGCATGAATGGAGCATTTTTCATAGTGGTGACTTTGCATTGTCAAACAAAGATAGGTGGTGTTAAAACAAGGGTCTACAACAATGCTGCGGGATACAAGTGCTAACTTGTGTTTTTATTCAGTCATATGGAAGTTATGTTTAAAAATGAGATCATTTCTATTGAATAAGCAGCAGGTCAATGAGAAGAAGCATATATGACATCACAAGATTTGTCATATGCACATTACATGGACACTCTGCATTTTTACATAACTGATAATATAGAGAAAAAGTTAGGGAGAGCCAACTACCCTACAATATTTTTCTCAACCAAAAAGGAAGGATGGTTGTCTTCTGGAAGTAAAATCATGCATGATTATAACACACATCTTTGGTATCCTACACCTAAAATTTAATACATGTCAGAGCTAGTGTCAGTTAAGCTGAATTGCCTGATATGACCCATCACTAGTGAAAGAAAAGTCATAGTACAGTAAGTAACATTTAACATGTATGCCTATAACATTTACATATTAGCATACTGTTCTTCATAAAAACACAAGAAGGATAAAAGCCAGTAATTTAGTGCTGTTGTTCTATGATCTCATTAGAAATGCTCATGTGCAGGAGGGCCTCAATGTATAGTAATTGTGATTGGTAAACACCTGCTAATGCATGAGATGCTGCCTGATCCATCCTAAGCACGCAGTGAGTCCGGCTACTGTAGCTGGATATCTTTTACACTGGGAGCTAAGTGTTTCATAGAGATGGCTTTGTAGTGTCAACAATGATAGGTGGTATTAAAACAGGGACCCTATGGCAATGCTACAGTATGTTACCACACATGTTTAATGTCACCATTGGCCTTTTTCTCTCTTACACAACAAATACTTTTGAAATGCGGTTACACTGTAGTTATCACTTCTGTTTGTGGGTGATGGAATGATTTTATGGTTTATCATGACAGACATTCTTGTTATTAAAGGATGAGTATTTAAATGTTTTACCATCCCATCTAGAATTTCTCTTAAATTTCATACATAACACTAAGCACTGCATATTCGTTACAATGGCCATCACATTTCCTTATCCAATACAACCTTTGGAGGGAATGACATTTCACTTGTTTGAGAGTTGCAACACTCTGTTCTGTCTTCTGCTTGTAAACTCTTGCTTTAGTTGTTCACTCATCCTCCTGTTATTCTCTGCCTGTACTGACTCCATTTCTTTTTAGTGGCCGACATACAAGCAAATTTATTACATTGTTCAGCTAGTAGATGAAACAGGTGCAGCACTACTGACCGAATCAAACATTTTACAAAAATTCTACAACAAAATCTGAGTTCTACTGAGTACTTATATAGATGATCTAACACCAGTTGTATAGCTGTTAACTTTGTTGATCAAGTTGTGGGAAAAGAGGTTGTCTTCCTCCAACTTATGAAGAATCTCCATTTTCCCACTGGAAATAAGGTCAACAAGTTTAAAATAAGTACAATTTCATCAAAGTGAAAAGTTACAATAACAATTATAAGTTATTACTACAAAAATGATATCTTCATATCCCATAAACAATGAAGTATGGGACGCTTCACCATGATTTCATGATATTAAGGATAAGAATGGAATGATGCTCAGCTAGATACCCAGAAGCATCCTCATTAGAAGCAGTAGAGTACTCAAAATGCTGTCAGCTATGGAGAAAGCACGAAAGGTATAAGGATCTCAGTTTGATTCCAGGTGCAGGTACAAAACAGATGGACACAAAAGGGTGCAAATAAATATTTCGTTACTGTTCAGATCTTTTATTTTTTTTCAGTTTCATAATCCAGTCAAGAAAGAAGCAATGATATACACTCCCAGTTTAAACAGCAAAGCAATTTCAATGATATATAATTTCAATTTAAGCAACAAAATAAGAACATTTATTTAATTTAATACTGTGTGGTGTCAAGGTTTACAGCATAAAAAGTTCTCATAATACAGAATTTAAGTTGCAACATGCCAGGCATATTAGTTGTCAAAGACAAATTGGCAAAATTCTATCAATACAAAATTCGTGTAGCAGAGCATTAAGCATCTTATCATGTTCCTTAATGAATGTGGCAATGCATCTTTCCAGCAAAAGAAACTTTAGGGATGAAAACCAAATATAGCAGCATTCTTTGTCCCGGTCCTCTTCAATAACACACATCACACCAAATGACATTTGATGACCTTTATTAAATTTCCATAACATAGCTTTGATCACCAACTTTATTAATTACAACTATTCATGATATAATTGATTCTAAATACATCATAACATCCTTGTAATGTTATTCAGGGCAGCGTACCTACTCACCCTGCCCCAGTAAGCAGCGTCCATACCTCTACTCACTTACTTTACATTTGAAGCAGCATCCCATCTCACTTCAATGTTAATCAGGGCAGCATACCTACTCACCCTGCCCAACAAGCAGGGTGCAAACCTCTGCTTGCTTACTTTACTTATGAAGCAGCGTCCCAACTCACTTCATGCACCATCCATTGAGTTACCTTCCACCAAATAAGCACTATCCTTACCTCAGCTTGCTCATCTATTCAGCAAGCTTCCTCCAACTACTCATTTCCTTTCCCCAGATCCTTGAAATGAAAATCCAGACATCAGAGGGGGAACAGAAGAAGGCAAGTCTATCCCTCTTCTCCACCTACCCCCAATGATAAAATAACCCTACACCCCACTAACGAAAAGAGGAAGGGTGGGTGGGTAGGAAGTTCATGTCAAAATGTGACTGCTTAACCCAACTACACTGGACTAAACCTCTTAAGCCCCTCCCCATCATTATCTCACTTCCTCCCAACCATCCCTGCCTCCACTTAACCCTTTCACCTCCCCAAACCACCTAACTCCCCTTAATATTAACCTAACCCCCCTCATGAACATGTCTGGGGACAACTTAGTTTGTTGCCAAACTTCATTTGTCCCGGTCCCCTTCAATAACACACATCACACCAAATCACATTTGACGACCTTTATTAGATTTCCATAACATATCTTTGATCACCAGCTTTATTAATTACAACTATTCATGATATAATTGATTCTAAATACAGCATAACATCCTTGTAATGTTATTCAGGGCAGAGTACCTACTCACCCTGCCCCAGTAAGCAGCGTCCATACCTCTACTCACTTACTTTACTTATGAAGCAGCGTCCCATCTCATTTCATACACTATTCATTGTAATGTTAATCAGGGGAGCGTACCTACTCACCCTGCCCAATAAGCAGGGTCCATACCTCTGCTCGCTTACTTTACTTATGAAGCAGCGTCCCAACTCACTTCATACACCATCCATTGAATTATCTTCCACCAAATAAGCACCATCCTTAGCTCAGCTTGCTTATCTATTCAGCAAACTTCCTCCAACTACTCATTTCCTTTCCCCAGATCCTTGAAATGAACATCCAGATATCAGAGGGGGAACAGAAGAGGGCAATCCTATCCCTCTTCTCCACCAACCAGCCTGAACAGGCTGTTCCCTCTCCCTTCTACTCAAAATTGTTCAATCCAGTTCCCAAAAAGGGAAGGGTCAAGCCAAACATCATTTGGTGTACCCATCATCTGTAAAGCACCTTAGAATCCCGTCACAAAACCCCTTTGCCATGCCATCACTGAAACACACCCTAATGAAACTAAATAAAGCAGGATTACCGTGTCCCATTGTAACTCCGGAACATCCACACCAAGAGAACACATACCCTTTTAGCCTGCTCCCTTCAAAGCTGCAATCATGGCTCAACCTGAATGTATTGCCAGCCTATAACCACAACAAAACCACAAACTATAACCCCTTGAACTCTAGATGGCACCCAGTCAAACTAGTAGCAAGTCTCACACCCAAGAACCTGTTAACCATAGCATATCACCTTAGCCCGCCCACCCACCCAGTTCTATATGTGCAGTAGCTCTATAACCATAGAGAATAGTCTATCTCCAAAACTTTAATGTCCTATCCTTAAATGCCAGAATCTGGCACCCCTTGACCTAGTTCCTGAAAACTCACCTATGCTCAGTAATGAAATACTCTATGTGCCAAGCCATAAACACCTCCAATTCACTCATTACCAAACCATTCTTAACCCCTGTTTGTCCCTAACCTTTCCCCTCAAAACTCACTTTCCTTATGTTACCTATACCACTAGTATCCTACAGCTGTCTTATCCTGCAACCAGGCTTCCTTAAACCTTCTAACTCCCCCATAACAATGCACCCAGTTTCTAAAGTACCCCC
The DNA here is from genome assembly GCF_019279795.1 of Protopterus annectens. Classification (NCBI taxonomy): domain Eukaryota; kingdom Metazoa; phylum Chordata; order Ceratodontiformes; family Protopteridae; genus Protopterus; species Protopterus annectens. The sequence continues at coordinate 19,590,229 of NC_056731.1, forward strand.
AACACAGCCAAATACCTACCATACTTCCTAAAACCCTATCTACAAAATTCACCCAAACACCAAGTGAAATGATCCTTGTGCTATCCTGTAAAACCTTAACCTGGTATGTAACATCAACACTACCTACTCAAGAGACAAACCTGTCAACCCCAAATTGCCACCTATTATGAACAAACTCCAGCATCATGCCAAACCCTCCTTGCCCTTCCCCACCTATGGTTCAAACAACTGGATGAGTGAATACGACCCACCAAGGTTCCAAACAAGCAGGGATTGAACTTCACTGGCTTGCAGAAGCCGTAGGGCTGTAGCCCCATAAGTTCCTGTGCTACAATGAACATCATGACCCTACTCATCCCATGGGATCCCCACACTCTCCATAAACCATCCTACAGTTTTTTTCTTTTGGCCCCCTTTACCTAACTTTTCCTTACTTGCCCCCTATACCAGTGCAATAATCAGCTCCCACTAATTAAACACAGAGCTCAAACATGCCTTACTAAGATGATTACTCAGACCCTCCTTGTGCCCCATTCAAGTGGCAAGAATGTCCATCCTATCAAATCACCTTTCAAATCCCCTTTCCATTCCACTGCATGATACCTTCTGCACTCCAGCAATCTGCAAAGAAAGAAACAATGATAAATTCTATGTGCATACATACCATGATTACTTAACATGGAGGCACTGAACAGGACCCCTGCCACCACATCAAACCCTTACCTATGGCCAGTGGTCGTGCTCCCTTACTATTGAATGCAAATGCCCAAAAGCAGGGACAACTTTCAATGTTAATCTGACATACTAACAGTTAATAGAACAAATTGTACAACCCATTAACCCTGATATCATAACTCAAATGCCTGTCCTTCTCTGACTAGCAGAGTAAAATCCTCTACCAAAACTCAACAACTTTGAAATCCACTTACTTCCATCAGTAACTGTTGACCACTTGTGTTCCCCTTGTATAACCTTCTCACTCGCCACTGCTTCCATCATCTGCAAATTCACTGTATCGCCACAACTGATACTCTGCACACCACCATCTACAAAGAAAAGGACAAAATTAAACTAATAGTAATGAGCAGGCTCCACCTTATACCCACCTATTCCAAATTACAGCCGCAGCGTTCAACAACCCCATCTGCAAGAAAGAAAAAGCCATGTAAAGCATCCAAAATACATAACACACATTCCAAGGCGTCTTCAAGGGCAACCTATCCTGCCAACCCGGGAAGAAATGTACCACCACCCCTCCCATCTATGACAAAGCAGCCATAACTGAAACTATGCATCCCATGACCCTATCAAATACCCAAGATAAATTTAACTACCAGTCAAGTATTTTAAAAGTAAACCCCATACATGAAGGGGCCTAGGGGGCGAGTTGTATATGTCTTGTATAAAATAGCCCACTTAAGACTCAACCTTGCTCATAATATATTGTGAATTCTGTGCTGTAGTCATTTGGTTGCTGTCACTAATAAAAGTTACCTTTTGAAACTATTGGTGAATCTTGACATTTCTGAGTTAATCTAATGCAGAATAGGGAGTAGATAACATAAGATCATAAGATCATAGGATCACAGGAGGTCACTAGACCAATGGCCCCAGGGCCCTACATCTATTTACTTCCTAACAAAACAGCAGACTGTGTTCAAAGCAAAGCAGAAAGTGTTTCACCCTGGCAATCTGATGACACTCATTTCTAGTGCCTTCAAATTCAAACTACTTCCGTAGGCGTGCAACCTGTCTCACATCCTGTCCGCACTCCCCATGGTAGTACTACTCAATACACGACCCATCCAAACAATTACCAGTTCACCCCAAGCTTCTAACCAGCCCCAACCCTACTCCAAACACTAAACTTATCAATCATGCCTCCCTGAAATGTAGAGCATTGATAACATGACAGGTTTAGCACTAAACTGAATTCCTGTAATGCATGAAATTTAACTTTAATACAGCTGCCCAGAACCAAAGCTATAATTGGGTTGTAGATTAAAGTCCTTCAGGTACACTTCCCTCACATCCTCCCCTGTGCATGCGCAGACTACCCCATTACCTCAGCAAACTCTGGAGTATCACCTAAAGCCCGCAAAGGAAAATTCACTACTCTCTCAACCTCCTTAACTGGTGAAAACTACCGACACCATAACCCCCCCAATGAACCGCAATTCCTCTGATGACAAAACAAAATGCACAACCTGAACTTGGGACAGTCTAATTCTTCTATTTTTTTTTTTTTTTTTTTTTTTTTTTATAATAGACCTAGGATTAAATTAGTTCCAATCGTATTCTTTTAATTACCATTTTGACCAGAGACCCAATTTTATGCAATCTGTAGCCTTATATCTCTCACTGTCCCTAATTTTCAGGGACATCCCTGATTAGTTGATTTCCAGCCTGGATTTCAGTAGAACAGGTCCCACACATCAGTGTGAATTTTTTGAAAGGTACGAAGCCCAAAGCCCCATTTTTATGAAAATTGGACTGAAACATGAGTCAAATTCAGGGCATACAAGAGCTAGAACATAGACTAGTATGCATGTTTTTATGTAGTGAGACCCCAATACTCCAAGTGTTAACTATAAATGACACTAATATGAAACTCCGGAAGACATGGGAAAAGACACCACCATGCCCCTCCCTGCCTCTGCCAGACAGCAACCCTGTGTAGCATAGCTACCACCATTTTACAAAGAACCAGTTTAAAAGCACCAAACCATAAAACAAATCCCACAACACTCAAACAAGTGCTTCCAAATCATTTGACAAACTGCTCTACCTGTGTATTTTCAACCATCGTTCATGCCAGATTACCAATGTACTCTCCAATGCCCAAACAGACAAACCAATCATAAGGCAATGTAGCTATTTCCATTTCCTTCTCTTTCGTTTAGGCAATCATGAAACCGAAGGCCACATCATCACTTCACCCATGCATCCCCCACTACTATTTCCTTCCTTTCCACTCATTCCGCAAGTATAACGCTGACAGCCAGTCTCAGTCTACACAAGCCACCATACCAATTAACATCACAACCCCCCCGTACAGTTCGCTAGGTAGTCATTTTATACATTTTTCCTTTTTTTTTTTTTTGCTCAACCATGCCTCGTACTCAACCCCTCTGCGATGCCCCGCACTCAGCCCCTCTGCGACAAGGTACAACTAGTCATCATCAAACTGACACTGCCTGTAAGGTGTCCACCTCACCAACTCATTCTGAGCCCGCAAAACCTGTCAGTACAGCTGAGCCATTACTTACGCACATGTGCAGCTAACAGCCGTAACTGTTGTGTAACCCCCAAGCCCGCGAAGAGGCTTCCAGTAGATCTTCAAACACCAAAAACTAACTCTGACTGTCAACTTGAATTAGTCGAGGGATGCAGGACACAACAAAAAGTCACTTAAATCGACTCTTACTGCCATATAACTGGAAAGCTCACAAATACCGTGCAAAATCCCTAAATCATTC
>NC_056731.1:19596207-19666207 GCF_019279795.1 Protopterus annectens
AGACTGCAATTGTTCATAGTGAATGCTTTTTCAAAAATTAAGACAAGAAACTACACAGAGCACTGATGGAAGCACTTACATTAGTGTTAAAGTATTCTGAATTTAAGCTACACTAGCAACTCTAGCAGAGTTTTAAAAACAGATTCATTGAATTATAATGTAATAGTGTATAAGTGCAATTAAGACTGCATCTGAGGCCAGAGTACACTTATTAGATAATCAGATGTAATTTAGCACAAGTCATTGTCACAAAACATTATAATTATTATTATTATTGGTATTGTGTGAGTGAAGATTTTTATTGGGTAACTATCATTAAATATGCACAGGAAGGCAATAACAGAAAATACAATTGATACTGAATCGCCATTTGACAGATTAAGAAACAAAACTTTTTTTTTCTTTTTGAAGGGCTTATCAGTTTACTTTCTGAATATATTTATTATTATTTTATGACCATTACTGACAATTTCTCTGATTCTTTCAAAATCAACTTCAAAAAAACAATCTTATTAGTGTATTGCTGAAAATGTGTATATGGTGTTTTTATCTTATAAAAATTATACCATCCAAATGTATATTTTGGAATTTCTTCTTTCATGTAAGCCTTGTGTAAGAACTTTTATGCTGCTCAGTAGCAAATCTCCCAGCTATCCATGATTTTGTAGAATGTCAGTGATTTTGCCTCACATGTTTGCACTTCCCCTTGTAAACAGGGGGTTTCTGGCAAATAACTGAGTTTTACTGTCAGTAAATAATGACAGACTTTACAGGTGAATACTTCCCATTTTCTAGAAAATGTATGTTGATGCAAATCCTATTATTCTATTAACTGTTTCATTGAATTAAAGTGATGTCTGAAATTCAGCCCTGACTTTGAGCCTTTCCCCCTATTATTCTTGGCTTTGTCCCTGACCTTTGAAAAAAAAAAAGTTGAGAGTTATGCTATGTATCTGTACACACCTTTAAGTCAAAAATCTGTATTTTCCAAAATGCCTTAAAAATTATAGAAAAAATAGGCTAGTTGCATTCAAAAATCATTTTCTTAGACTGAATTAAGGGGATTAACTTCTCTTGTCTTCCTTCTGAACTGTCCTCATGTTTAATTCTTAAAGGGGCAGTATCCATTGCATATATTTCTATAATCTGAGGTTTACTCTTTGGATAACCATTTCCTTTCAATAAATAAACCCTATCCTGGCCATATTAATAAAATATAGAAGTTTTGTTTTTTTCACTCAGTTCTGCTCAAGTATCAACTCTGTTTTCCTTCCTGGAAAATCAAAAAAAAAAATATTTCAGTTGTATTTAACTAACTGATATAATCTGCAGAAACACCATCTTGGATAGCTACTTGGTATTGTATACTTTATCTCACAGAAATAGTCTTTAAATTATTAAATATAAGTAAACAAACAAAAAAAAGTACTGTAATGCAGTCAAACTGAAATACTTCATACTTTACTGAGCCACATTTTGGGTGTATGCCAGCCAGACCTTCAGCTTACACAACAACCGACATATTCTCACTAACAATACATTTGATCTATGAAAAAAATGCACACAGAAAAAAAGTTTCTTGAACAAGATGCTTATTTAGAGAACATAACATATTTTAAATGAGTAAGCTGTGTAATAATATTACATGAGCTACGGAGGTGCTTTATTTAATCACTTGAGTTATGACGAATTATCTTAGACTTAGTCTATTGGGAAAAAATGTTGTCACTCACATATTTATTTATTATGTAAAGACGATTCCTCACCTACAAAATTAGAAATAAATCCAGAACATGGATTCAATATAAGATCAGTGACTCTTTTCTACTGTAATGTTATTTACTTTTTTTTTTTACTTTTATTTTAACATTTGTTGACTGGAAATGTCTGACTAGAAGAGGGACTATTTTCAGTGAAGGCTCAAGGACAATCACTCCAGATACATGTCTTTGGAATGTGGGAGGAAACCAGAGTATCTGGAAGAAACTCCCACAAATGCAGGGAGGATATACAAACTCTACACCCCAGCTGATAACCAAACCAGTGAACTTCTTGCTGTGAGGCAACAATGTTAACCATTGCACCACTGCGCCACCCATAATTTATTAATTAATAATTTAATAATTTGTTAATGCAGCAAATCCTGTCATGTTCAACTATTCAAACTTCAATATTAGCCACCTATATCTAGAATGCATTGCCTGTGGTTTCACTGTTACTCATCACCACATATTTTCTGCATAGATTGTGAAACAGTACACAGAAAAATGATACCACTTAACTACCCAAATATGAAGCAACATTCATGTCTCAGTATTTATTTCACTATTAACCACTATCAGTCAGATCATCCAAATCTGTCACAAACATCATGGTCTAGTTAAGGTGACATTCTGCTTGCAATGCCCTTTGGTACATTATACAAACATACATCTTGTAACAATAAGTAGAGGTGCATATGTTTAATATGTAATATTGTTCAGTGACATACCTCTCAACCTGGAAACATCAAAAATCTGGACAGGGCCCATGAAAAATAGGTACAAATCTGTATGCTGATTAACAGCTAATTTGCATACATAATTATGTAACCCCACCCACGCCATTGAAATTGTGGGATACCAACTTTCAAACACAAACTGAAGAACAGACAACCAAAATATGGCACCAGAGTCCCCCTGCAGCCATTCCAATGTCCCATTACCTGGCGATCTTGCCCCATTTACCATAAACACTAATGTGTGCATACTGCTTTACTTCTGCAATGATTATTTTGATTTTATTTTGACATTTTGCAGCACAACAATGCACAAACACTAACAGACATCTGCTAAACAAAGCAATAATGTCTCACAATGAAAATAGACTTGGTATGAAAACTTCTCTGCCCTTGAAACTCACATTCATTGAAACAGCATCGAAACCCACACCACATCCAAACAAAATGGATCTGGTCAGTGGTGGATAAAGATTACGTTTGGGCTGTTTTCAAATCATTGGCCCCTTGCACACAAAACAAGAAACATACATGTGTTCTTTTCTTTGATACACCTTCCTGACTTTATTAAGTTATATTCTTTGTATAATACTTATTAGACAGAGTGTATTTTAAATTTGTTTGAACATTTTTCCAGTAGGTTGCACTGTAGGCAATGAAACAAAATGCATGAACCAATAATGATAAAACTGGCCAATTCAGAACATTTCCATCATAAAAGTCTACTTCCACACCCACACTTTAAATAGAATGACAGTAGTGTAAGCCATAGGCATCTTGCACAGCTTCTCGCACTTATTTTCAATTTCAGTTTTTTTTGTGGGGGGGGGGGGCAAAAGGTCAAACACCAGGCACACATTTTAAACATTGCTTGTATAATTTTGGAAAGTTGCTAGAATAAAATGTTGTGTGACCAGCATGGATTTAACTGAAAGTCTTGAACCCAGGACCCTTTGCACTACAGTCAGAGCAACATACCACTATGCCAAATTAGCAGTTTCCTAAAAAACAGGAAGACTGAAACTTAATGGCTATCATTTAGTGAATTCAGTTCTCACTTCTCACCATAGCTCTCAACTTCTTAGCACAAAAAATCTGGACAAAACCAATAATAGGTGAATACAAATTCAGTTCTCACTTCTCACTCACCATAGCTCTCAACTCCTAGCACAAAAAAACTGGACAAACAACAAAGCTAATAATGGGGGGATACAAATTATGTTCTCACTTCTCACCATAGCTCTCAACTCTTAGCATAAAAAATCTGGACAAAGCTCAGAAATGGTGGTGGCTAGGGACTTTAGGCTCTTTTTACCCTGCACCAAAGGTACAGGGTTTGAGCCTGAATACCTCTAGCCACCAGGTGTATTACATGGGGGGATTTTCACACACACACACACACACACACACACACACACACACACACACTTCATTTCCTTACTTGAGTCTTCCAAACTGAGTGCTGCTGCCATTAATCATTCCCCTTTGCAATTGCACTTGATTCACCCAAAGAACAAAACGAGTGCTGCTGCCATTAATCCATTCCTGCTTGCATTTGCAGCCTGATAATCCATTATCCATTCCTGCTTGCATTTGCAGCTAGGCCAGCCAGAAATGATGACGTGAGATCCTTGAGCTCAATTCTGACTGGCTGGTAGCCCTGACAGAGCTGATGTTATTGTGCATGTGATGACATCAGTTCTGACAGCGCGATATTTGAAAAAATTAAAAAAAAAAACAAAAGAAAAAAATTGAAAATGAAAGGGTGCCACTCGCGAATATTGCACCCCTTCATTTGGACCCCAAAACATGGTAAAAAATGAGTAATTCAGTGTGGTTGGGAAGTATGTTCAGTGAACAAATGCGCTACTATCAAAAGCTTCATGGAGTTTTCCACTTCATGCCTTGTGGTTCAGCTCCAGTGACACACTTTTCCATTTCTATGTCATTTGCACACAGTATTTCTGCTGGGATACTAATTTTTGGATCCTCCTTATTTGGATGAAACTGCATCTTAATTGAATCAGAAATGAAATCACACTTTTGTCAGCAAACATTTAATTGATCAAAAAGCACTGAAAAACATGAGATCACAAAATATTTTGGTAAAGGTCTCTTAGGTTATACAGAGGTGGCATCGATGGTGCAACCAGGTTAAAGGTTTGTACCACATACATAGGAAGATTTCCAGGGAGCCTTGGGTTTGCCATATAATATATGTTCTAAAGGTGTGAGAGAAATTATTAAACACACTTGGAATATTTTTGAAGTTGATTTTTATATATTACAGAAAGTTGGTGAAAAACCTACTATAGTTTATAAAAAAGAGCTATGTTTTAAAACATTGCTTGAAAGAGGGGGCCCAGTCTTAAGTGAAGGGTGTATGCATAAGTGTGGATGATGTTCCCAGTGTAAGTATATCTTGGAAGGAAATGAAGTTAGAATTGGAACAGGTGACCTTGTGAAAATTATGTACAAATTTTATTGTTATAGTTCAGGAGTAGTTTATATGTCTGTTTGCCAAGAATGCAAAAAGTTCTATATAGGGAAGACTAAGGGCATGTTTAGAAAAAGAATATATCAGCATCAGTATGATATTTCTAAACATGACGAAAGGAATGCCCTGGCAAGACATATAAAAGTTTCCCTGATCATAATTTTAAATATACAATGGTAGATAGAGTAGAACTGGGGCAAAGAGGGGGACCAACTGACTTGTTTTTAGATTATAAGGAATTGAGATGGCAGCTAAGATACAATGCAGTGGTCTCTCCTGGCCTGAATGAGATAATTTCTATTAGCAGTGTATTAAAATTAAAGTCTGAGTTTGCTTTTTAAGGTATTTTCTATCATCTGAATTGTTGAAAAGATTGAACTGTTTTTAAACTAATGCTAAGAAGTAGCTAGAATGAGGAGAATATTTTTTTTGAATGATGGCTCTTTAAGATGGGAATGAGTTGAGCCAATTAATATCATGATTTGTACAATTATTTAAATAGTGTGTGATTTTAACTGTGTTTTATTTTGATGATATCAGGGATACCATTGATGAAAGCACTCAATTTGTTTGAATAAAGTATGTACTGGTCCGGTTCCCTCTGTCATTTTTTATTTTCTATTTACAGTTAAAATATATATATATCTTTAATATAGATCTTTAATCCCTCAGTTAGCCTAGGCTGCTGTGCGTTTCTGCCTTCGGCGTTCCACCTGTTACTACCACCGACTGACCTGTACTAGGTCTTGGGTCTTTCACCCTGTCTAGGACTGCTGCCTCCACCCCAAGCTAAGGATCATTACCAAACCTCTCTGGGATTCTTTCCCTTAAAGGACATAAGAAACACTACCACTAACTGACCTGTACTAGGTCTTGGGTCTTTCACCCTGTCTAGGACTGCTGCCTCCACCCCAAGCTAAGGATCATTACCAAACCTCTCTGGGATTCTTTCCCCTAAAGGACATAAGAAACACTACCACCGACTGACCTGTACTAGGTCTTGGGTCTTTCACCCTGTCTAGGACTGCTGTCTCCACCCCAAGCTAAGGATCATTACCAAACCTCCCTGGGATTCTTTCCCCTAAAGGACATAAGAAACACTACCACTAACTGACCTGTACTAGGTCTTGGGTCTCTCACCCTGTCTAGGACTGCTGCCTCCACCCCAAGCTAAGGATCATTACCAAACCTCTCTGGGATTCTTTCCCCTAAAGGACATAAGAAACACTACCACCGACTGACCTGTACTAGGTCTTGGGTCTCTCATCCTGTCTAGGACTGCTGCCTCCACCCCAAGCTAAGGATCATTACCAAACCTCTCTGGGATTCTTTCCCCTAAAGGACATAAGAAACACTACCACCGACTGACCTGTACTAGGTCTTGGGTCTCTCACCCTGTCTAGGACTGCTGCCTCCACCCCAAGCTAAGGATCATTACCAAACCTCTCTGGGATTCTTTCCCCTAAAGGACATAAGAACGTACATTTTATACTCTCTGTTACCTAAAGACATAAGTATTACTTTCACCCTAAGTGTAACCTGTAAAACCCAAAGCCAGGATAGCCAGCAGCCAAACCCTTCCCCCTCTCAACCAACAGAGCAACTACTCTCAACAACCTTCTAATCAACCCCTGTGTTAACCTGCCTAAACTTTTAGACCTAAAGCCCTGTGAATAGCCTCGGTTGCAGTACTATCTGTACCCACTAGGCTCCCTCCTCCTCCCAGGTCTTTTTCCCACTGCTACAATTCTACATTGTACTTTTTTTTCTCTCAAACAGCCACTATACTTCCTACCTTGCTGTCTGATAGACCCACACCTACCCCACTACTTCTACATACTTCTCGACTCTACAAAGTTTTATCTCCTTAAAAAACACATTCTCATATGTACAAAGTATTATCTACTTGACATACTCACCTTAAACAATCAGCACTCCACTGATTGTTTTATCTGCTTTTTCTTCTTCTTTGGCTCTTCCCACTCCATTCGCCCTTCGGGCTCACAAATCTTTTCTAGAGTTAACTACAATTAACACCCCCCCCCCCCTGACCAAGTAACTACCAACACCGAAACAATAATCTCAAAAGTACAACTCAACAAAAACAAAGCTATAAACATAGTATGTAGTTATATTACTCCAGGTAATAACATAAACACCTTAGAAAGCACACTCCAATGGTTATCCTCCTCTCACCCCCAAGAAACAGTCATACTTGGAGACTTCAACATCAACTGGACAACTTGTTCAGCACTTTTCCCAATCACCCATATCAACTTACATGGTTTCTCCCAAACCATTACTATCCCCACCAGAATCAACAAATCTAACAAAAAGGAAAGCATTATAGACTGGATCCTTATAAATAACAATCCTCAATTGTACAAAGCAGGTACCCTACCCGAGGATATGAGCGATCACCTCTTAACCTATATATTGAGAAAAAAAGAAGACATACCCCACCAAATCACCTTTATAACCCGCAGGTATACAAAGAACTTTAACCTAAACAGTTTCCAATCTGATCTAAGCCTATGCAGATGGGCCAAACTTAAAACACTACCCCTTGACCAAGCAGTTAAAGAATTCAACACCACCTTCCTAGCTATCTTAGACATGTACGCTCCCAAACTTAGATTTAGAACCAAAAATAAAACAGCTCCATGGCTAACCTATACCACTAGACAAAAACTTACTTCAAGAAATAGAGCATGGACCTCATGAAGAGCCACCAAATCCCCACAAGCCCACATAACATACAGATTAGAAATGAAGCTAAAAGATATATTATCTTAGACAAGCAAAACTACTATTTCAACTTACAGCAAAAGCACCAAAATCAGCCTCAAAAATTCTGGTCAGGTCTGAACAAATTACTCCACACAGGTAAATCTTCGACCCCCACCCCCTCATCAACCTTAAATCTACCCCCTGAATCAGTAGCAAGTACCGTTAACACTTTTTTCACTGAAACTGTCAAATCCCTAGCCAATAATCTATCTCCCTCCTCTTCCTCCACAACAGCACCTAGTCACATGATCCCCTCTCCCTTAAAACTAGAGCCTATATCCACAGACTATATCAAATCTTCACTTGAAAAATTAAAGCCTACCACCCTTGCAGCCAACCAACTTCCCGCAGAATTCCTACAAAAGGCCGCTAAAGTAATAGCATACCCTGTCTCTATCTTAATCAATCGTACTATCCAAGAATCCTACATCCCTTCCATCTGGAAAATCTCACACATTCTTCCACTTCACAAAGGAGGGAACTCCATAGAACTCTCAAATTACAGACCTATTGCAATTCTATCTCCCCTAGCCAAAATAATGGAGAAATGCATAGAGAAACAACTATTAGCCCACCACACCCACAACTCTCTCCTAGCCTCATCCCAGCATGGTTTTAGACCAGCCCACAGTACAACCACTGCCCTTCTCTCACACAATAAATCACAACCGTAATCAAAACCTGCTCTCCTCTGCCCTCTTCCTCGATCTATCTAAAGCATTCGACATGGTAAATCACAGCTTACTCTTAGATTCCCTCAACTCATTCTCCATAGATAAATCAGTATGTAACTTGTTCCACTCATACCTAAATGGTCGACAACAAGCGGTTTTGTGGAAAGATAATCTATCCCCCCTTCTACCTGTGACTCTCGGCGTTCCCCAAGGCTCCATTCTAGGTCAGCTTCTTTTCTCCATATTCATTAATGATCTGCCCAAAATTATACCACAGGCTACCTCCATACAGTACGAAGATGATTCCACACTTATCTGCACTGCCTCTACTCCAGCAGAATTACAATCCCTAACCAAGTCTACCTTTAACAAAGTAGAAAACTGGCTTAATAATCGTTTAATCCTACTGAACCCACCAAACTATTACTTTTCTCCCCCACCCAAAAGCAAACACCACCAATATTTACAGTCTCTTCAAACAATGGGACTACAATTTCTCCTGAACCAAACACCAAACTACTAGGCATAATCATTGACAACAATCTGAATTACAATGCCCATATAGACAAAACCATAAAAACAGTAAATAAAAAAATAGGATCCATGTATAGAATAAAGAAATTTCTAACCCCAACCGCCAGAACCACCATAGCTCGCACGCATCTTCTCTCCTCCCTTCTCTGTGCCTCACCCATCCTTACTAATCTATCTAAATTGAACCTCAACAAAATCACCAACTGCTATAACAATATAGCTAGATTCGCCACAGGCTCCACATACAGAATCCATCATTGTCATAATCTTCACAACCTAGGTTGGCTAGAACTACCCAACCAAATATAATATAACCAACTCATAGTTGTTCATAAAATCCTCTACCAACCTACTAGTACCCCAATTCTAACTAAAATGATCACCCCTATAGCAACCTAACATCCCTCCGCTCATCCAGTAGAATGCTAGTGCAAACAACCAAAGCAAACAACTCAGCTGGAGATTCTCTGTTCTCCAACTCTACTGGAAAAAAAATGGAACTCCCTTCCTCCAGATATAACCTCTAACAGCTCCTTGCCTCAATTCAAAAAAGCTCTAAAGACACACATGCACAAACTCTGGCTATGTCCATGTCTAAACCCCGACTAAACTAAACAAAAATGACACTAAAAACTAAAAATAGTTGTGCTCCCATCAAAACCCCAACCATCCCAAGAATATAATAACTAACTATTAATCCTAACTCTCAGTTGTGTCTAACTCAGTGGCGGCTGGTGACTTCAAATCAAAGGGGGGCTGCAGGAGACAGCTGAATGGCTGGGGTCAATGGGAAGGGGTGTGGCCAACTAGAAAGGGGAGGGGCTATGCTCAAAACCACAAAAACTAACTAAATACACTGCCCTGGTTGCCAAACCGTCATTATGAGAGTCCAATCAAGACAAAATGAAGTGCAGAAGAATAAAAATATTTCAATGCATTGGCTGCATGACAGCTTACTTAATATCTAGATGGAAACAAAAAGGTTGTGAGGCATGAAAAAATAAATTACTTTTTAAATACATTAATGGAATGCCAGTCAAAATCAAGTATAAGAAAACAAGCAGCACTCAACTCAAACCACTTCTTGCACTGCAGTTCTAATTATAATTTATATTCAGCTTTACTAAAGTACCAAGTAACATGCTGAAAGTAGAAATCTCTGATGCCCCCACTTGTAAAAATGTTTTTTATCCAAAAAAAGACCTGCTGCCTGACAACTATCTACTTGTTTCATGGGGAAAACATGATCAAAGTAAAAAATGAAAAGCAAACAAGAAATAAGCTCAAGATACATTGCTTAAAAGGATTACTGTACAGGTTATGGACCACACGATTGGCATTCTGTTTAGTTTACGGGTAAAGCCTGCAGAGATGACTGGATGTCTCCAAGTGTAATGAGCTTCTTAAAATAATGTAATCCTGTCCTTTATTACAAATACTATCATATGCATTTCAATACCCGAGGCCTATACATTATCTAGTTAAGTATTCTCTACATGGCAACAACAGAAAGGCTTTCAATGTTGGCAATTCTTTAACAGTATGCTTATTAAAGCTTACTTGCATCTTATGATCTCAGCCAAGCGTACCTGATGATGGTCATTAAAGTATTGCTACTTAAACACAGAGCAACAGGCACTTTGAGTAATAAGCATAAATCAACAGTACAAAAAATATGACAGAAACCAGACCACTCTGCAAAAACCAAGGACAGATGAAAAGCCACTCTAGTACTTGTGTCTACCTTGGATGGGGGGGGGGTACTCTGCACATTTACACTGCATAACTACTCCTTGCCTTGCTTCGACACATCCAGAGTCACTACATGGGGGAGTGGGGTGCAACAAGTATGTCACAATTTGAAATGTCTCTGGCTGACTGTGATGGCCCTGACACATTTGTCATAACTCTCAACCTCAGAGCAAGAAATCTGGACAAAGCCATATAAAGAAGTGAGACAAAGGCCCAAAAATAAGGACATTTTTTTTAAATATTGCTCTTATAAATTTAGAAAGATAATAGAATAGGTCTTGCATTAGTATGGATTTTCTGAATGGTATGAAATCTGAAACTCAAATGTCTGTCATTATTTTCTAACTTCAGTCTTTAATGATTTGTCACTAATTTGCCAAAAAAAAACACAATTTTATGAAAAATGAACCAAAAATGTGATGCAAAAATATAAAATAGCCACACAATACAGCTGGGAACCTGTCAAAGAAGGGACACTTTAATATTAGTACTGTTAACTTGAGTAGCTGACAAAATAAAAGAATCTACATGCATTTCTGAAATAAAAGTAATCCATAACTCTCATTATTACAGTTATTTCTTAATTGTAAACCCTCCATGTTTTCTTCCAAAATTGCTATTTTGCGGAGGGATTATTAGGGGAAGAGCAACATTTTGAGCCAAAATCAGGGACAGTTGAGAGGTTTGGCTATGCCTAATTCTATAAAGCAATTTATTTGCATGTACCTCTCAACCTGTTAATGCAATAAATCTGGACAAGGCCAAATATATTGGAGGAACATATAAACAGTACTAAAAATTGCTCTTGTATAAACTGAGGCAGTTGATAGAACAACAGGTCTTACTTTAGCATGCATTTTTCTGAAGGTTATGAAGTCTGAAACTCAGTGTGTCATTATTTAGTGACTTAATTCCTAAAAGATTTTGCCAGAAAACCACAAATTTTATGAGGAACAAACCAAAAATAAAAAGCAAAAATCTATTCATTCTTTGAAAATCTGGACAGTTGGGAGGTATAGTTCAGCTGGGGCTGTCTTTAAGTTTGCCACCCTTCCCCCTCACAAAATCATGGAGCCTCCCCCTGCAGCCATTCCAATGATCCATTACGTGGCTATTTCACTCCATTTATCATAAACACTAATGTGCATACTGATTTACTTCTATGATGATTTGGACTTCATTTGAAAGTTTTATTTTGCATTTTACAGCACAAACACTAAGACATCTGATAAACAAACTTAGCATTAAAACTTCTCTGCCCTTAAAACTCACATTCATTGAAACAGCATTGAAACTAACATTCAAACAAAATACATTTTACCAGTGGCAGATAAAGATTAATTCTGGGCTGTTTTCAAATCATAGGCCCCTTGCATATGAAACATACATGTGCTCTTTGATACACCTTCCTATTGTTTTGAACATTTTTCCAGTAAACAATGAAACAAAATGCATGCACCAATAATGACAAAACTGCCCAGTTCAGAACATTTCCATCATAAGTCTACTCAAACTTCTACAGTCCACATTCAGTAAATATGCACAATTCTACAGTCCACCATTATCAGTAAATATGCACAATTCTACAGTCCACCATTATCAGTAAATATGCACAATCTCTGAAGTAAAAAAGTCATCTAAATAATTCCACATTAAATAAATCTGTAACTAATGAAGAGGTTGCTGCTGGCAAACACCTTTATATTTCATGGTTTCATCAAAAAATAAAGTGTCTGATGTCCCTGAGGAATAAATTGCCTATATTACATTAAAAATGATAAGCTAGTAATATTGCAATAGAAAATGGATGGCAAACTGATAACAGGCTAATAGTTAGTATCTTAACTTTTTTAGTACGGCAGCATTCACCCCTTGTGGGAGTAGAACCAACAACCTTCTGCATCAAAAGCAAATACACAACCTGTTGTGCTATTAACAATTCAAGCTGACTTGGCATCAGCAGCACTAAACTTCTCTTCCCCTGCAGCTCTCAGCTCCTTGTAAAATCTACTCAATACTCAACTGCATCTCAACTTTGCAGCACAAGAAATCTGGAAAAAGCCAAATTTATTGGGGGGGGGGTGTCAAAAGGCCAAAAACCAGGGACATATTAAACATTGCTTGTATAATCTTGGAAAGTTGCTAGAATAAAATGCTGTGTTACCACGATACATTTTTCTGCCAAGGTCCCTGTGCAAAAGAGTCAGAACAACATACCACTATGCCAAATCAGCTGCTTTGTGAAAGAAAAATGCTGTGTTACCACGATACATTTTACTACCAATGTCCCTGTGCAAAACAGTCAGAGCAACATACCACTACGCCAAATCGGCTACTTTGTGAAAGAGAGGAAGACTGAAACTTAAATGGCTATCATTTAATGAATTCAGTTCTCACCATAGCAGTCAACCTCTTAGCACAAAACACCTGGACAAACCCAGTAATGAGGGAATACAGACCTCAAACATATTCAGTGAATTCAGTTCTTGCCATAGCTGTCAACCTTAGCACAAAAAACTGGACAAAGCCAATAATGGGGTAATACAGTCCCAAAAATAAGGACACATTTCAAATATTCATCTTAGAAAATTGCTAAAATAAAACGTTGTGTAAAAGGTTGTGTTACTATGCATTTTCTGAAGAATATGAAGTCTGAAATTCAATGTCAATTTTACTTCTGACGGAACAAAAACAATTTTCAGCAGAGGCCCAGGGAGAAATACTGCAGACACATGTCTTTGTAGAATGGCAGGACACCAGAGAAAATCCACACAAACACAGGGATGAAATGCAGACTCCACACAGAAGGAACCCCAGCCAAGAATCAAACCAGAAAACCTATAGCTGCAAGGCAACAATGCTTCCACTGCACCATCAAATATGCAAGGAATTAAACATTCAGAAACCTGAAGTCTGAAATTCAAATGCCTGTCAATTTTATTTAACATTTGTTAATCAGGACAATCTGACTTGGAACAAAAAAACAATTTTCAGCAGAGGCCCATGAAGAAATAATGCAGACATGTCTTTGTAACATGGGAGGACACAAAAGCGAACCCACACAAACAGAGGGAGAAGATGCAGACCCCACAAAGAAGGCACCCCAGCCAAGAATCAAACCTGAGAACCTGCAGCTGTGAGGCAACAATACTACCACCGCACCATCAAATATCAAGCATTGCAGTGTCTAGAAACCACAGATATTATGAGGAACAGATCAGATTACATATGAGGCAAAAATCTGCAATTTTTTTTACAAATGGTGGTGGGTAGGCAATTCAGGTCCTTAACACCTACATACAAGGTACAGGGTTCAAGCCTGAGTATCTCTACCCACCACCACCATTTGCTCTCTCTAGCCACCAGTATATAGTAACTTGGGCATTACATACACACGCACACACACACCTGACCGACTGAACAGCAAGCCACAGACTGACTGATCCAAGTAAGCCCAGCGACCGCGAGACCAAGCCCAGCAACCACCCAAACAGCAAGCAAGCAACCGAGCAAACAGACCAATCCATGAAGCCTTTGATCCAGTGACTGAACAGCAAGCAAGCCCACAATCCTCCAAACACCTACCCTTAAGCCTGCACACTGAAAACGTCCCGCGAGAGCAGCTCAGTCCTCTTCATTGGTCCTGACTGCAGCTGAAGCAGTCCGGAGCTCCTCTGTTCTGTGTGGTCGTCACTGCACAGATTCCTGGTACCTCACAGCAATGATTGCTGGATACCTTTGTTACCTCTGTGTCCATATCAGGACTGCTGGTAAAGGCAGTCTTTGTTTTTATGTTTTACAGATTTTGTTTTTGTTATTTTCTAGGTGGGACGAGCCGCCCCTGGTCTAACTCCTCCCTCTACTACCTTTTCTTTCAGCCCACATTAAATAAAAACCCACCCTATATACCCTTTTTATTCTTATCTTCCTTGCTTTCTATCTGAATATTAACTGTCAGACATACCCCCACTAAAAGAAAGTCTTCTCTGAATTCATTGCTTCAAAGAAATTGCTTTCTATATCTCACCTATTAGTAACCTACAGATGGCCTCTATCTCTTACCTATTGATAACTTCCTAAACACATTACAAAATGCATTTTCCTCTCCACAATTTGTTAACTAAAACTTTGTAAATAGCTGTACTGCTACATTTAAACATCTTGTAACCTGCATTATTATTTGTTACTAAACAACTACACTTTATGTTTTTGTTACTAAATGCTTTGATAACAATGGAGCTTTTCTCCCCGGGCCTCCACTGAAAATGGATATGTATTCAGTCGGACTTTCCCGGTTAACAAATGTAAAATAAATAAATAAAATAAATAAATATAGGGTTTATTTCAATTTAGTTTGATTAATTTGCTTTTGATAGATTTGTGATAAACTGAACTTTTCTCAATGAAAGTTCATTTGTCACTTGCCCTATAACCCAATTTTATATTACTTGTCTAGAAATTCAAATATTGCAAGAAAATCACACTTGAAATCACTGATACCACAAAAAAGATCCCCGAGTAAAATTAAATCAGAAAAGTCTTTAAGTTTCAAACATTGCTGCACAATATTTTGTACAGCTGTTCTGTGACAACAAATATGAGTTATGGAATTAGCCTGATTATACTAATACAGTGACTTATGTCTGTGAGCTCTTAAAGAATATCATTTAATAAATATAGTTAAGGGTCTCTCAACAGTTATTTCTATGCTATGTGACCCCAAAAAAGTCACTTAACTAAAACTGTCTTCTTGCGTTACCATCTTTAAAAAGATAATTGTACCAAATGACATTAATGGTTAACAAACACATTTAAATATTTCTAGGTATAACGTTACCTCTTTCTGACATATTTACAGACATATGAAAAGAACTCTTGACTAAAATATAGCTGGATTACAAGGAACATGTAAAGCTGAATCTTAATCAGTGGAACCATTAATTTCTGTAAAGAGAGAATAATGGAATTTGTGAAGATATGTGAAGGCTGCCAGCCTAGCTAGATAGAATTGTGTAGATAATTTTGTCATTTGTAAATATTAATATAAGCCACATGCTTGTTCTCTTAAATGGAAGAAAAATTGTGTTAAATGCTGAACATCAAGAATGTAACAACAGTGCATTCTGCTGGAAGAAAGCTGATAAGTCAAGCCTTGTATGACTAATCTCAAACTCGGAGCCATGGTGTCTGAACCAGCAGATTCCTTCTATTGTTTTGAGACCAGAGTTAATTGCTAGATTTTACATATATAATGTATTTAATTACTGTGGTTTCCTGACCAGGTGCAAGCTTACTAAGAAATGTTAATGTAGAGTTTCTGTTAGCCTGGGAAACCAGAGAATTGTTAAGAATGATGTTATCTAAAATGAGTCAACAGGATGTATTATCAATTTAAAGGACTTTCTCAGAGACAGTGAGAGAGCATTTTGGATTTTGTCTAAAGATGACAACAACTCACAAGTACTCTGCTTTGCTCTATATGTAAGTTTATTTAGAACTGTCATTACTGTTAGATATAGTCAGAAAATAGTAAGTTTAGTCTAACTGTTTTTCTGTAATGATGTCAGAACTATTCTACTGTATTATTTTAAGCATTTTCCTATGATCTCTGAACTCTTGACTAGCACTGTGTAGTAAGAAGTATTGTCTTGTGTTTTTATTTTTTATTATTAAATATTTGTAAACCTTTCAACTTTGGCTTCTTTGTGTAGAGGTAATTTAAGCTCTAGAGTACATTGCATGTATATAGTGATACTGTGATACTGTCCAAGCCACTCCAATAGCTTTAGCCCTGGGTCACACTTACTATTTGGATAATAATATTGCACAGTAATAATTGGACACCCTATGGTAAGGGCCTTTTTAGTAGCTGATATTAGTTCTTGGTGGCAGCTGGTACTACCTTACAGATAGGCAGGAGGGAGCATAGCTGGAGAACCTGTGCCAGTCTTCCCCAGGAGTGTCTGTGTGGTTGTATATAATACTTATCTCAAAGTGTGTGTGTGTGTGTGTGTGTGTGTGTGTGTGTGTGTGTGTGTGTGTGTGTGTGTGTGTGTGTGTGTGTGTGTGTGTGTGTGTGTGTGTGTGTGTGTGTGTGTGTCAGCTACTTGGGCAGGGACATAAAGCACTGGTTGAACAGAGAGGGTGCTGGAGGTTTTAGCTTGACCACTAGGCTGAGATCAGGACCCTATAGCTGTGCCAGTGGGGAGTCTTATTGGGGATCTGGAGAGAAAGGGAGAAACCAGCCCTAGACAGACTGTGATCTCTGTGTGGTCTTAAGGGAAATTGTACTTTACTGCGTGTGTACTTGTTATCCTTCACAATGTGGACGCCCCTCACTGGTGTTAGTGGTGAGGATTGAGGCTCCTTAATTACTGGGCCAGTGCACAGGCATCACAGAATTGTCCAATGATATTAAAAGTTTTAAGATGACAATGCAATACCTCTTGCAAAAGTACTGTCTTCATAGCAAAGCATTGAAAGGATCTCAAGAAAAAGAGTGATATGGATTTCTCCAATGAACAAGCAAGACATGATCATTCAAAAATAAACCGCTCAATCACAGGTGATGAAAAATACGCATCACTTACAAACCAACTCTACAGATCAAAATAATATTGATATAATACATTCTTAAATTTTCTGGTAAACTGTAACCCCCCCAGGTGTTGGGTATATTCCCCACACCTTCTAAACTATAAAATACTAAGTCCACAGTTAGACAAAAGTTGTGAAAGGACAAACTCTCCAATACTGTGTGTAATGACCTCTCACAAACAGCAATCCTGAAGTGACTACACCTCAAAAATATTACTTAAAAGCAAATGTAAATCTAACCAGTTCTGCTTATGGAATTAGTATCTAGTCAGCTAGTCATTAGTCACATGTAGTGATGTCATTACATGGCTATGGCTGTAAAAATACTTGTGGTCTGGTAATAATTACTTGGCTATGAAATACATTCTATTGTAAATGTGTATTACTAGCTGAATCAGTCAGTGTGTGGTATGAGCAAGGAGATAAGTAAAGAAGTGTTTCTTATTTTTAGCAAGTTTAGCAATTTTATAGTACGGACACCCAAGGAAGATATTTCAGATAATGGAAGATGCCCCACCAAATGCAATCAGACATATTTACAGATGTAAGGAAGCTGCCTTGAAGGAGATTACCATTCTATCAAGCCTACTCAGTGCATGCAGCTAATTAACACTGACCACCCTGTCTCCATTCCTTGCCCTTTTTTCCAGCTACCTATCAGTTTAACATACAATATTATGGCTATGAGCTACTAACAAGCTTAATCCTTCAGTCCAGTGTGTGATCCTATTAATCTCTGTTTACCTTTTGTATAACTCACAGTAAATTAGTTCTATTAATGTCCATCAAATCCCATTATGTTGAGACCTGATAATTTAAGTTCTGTAAACAGATGTGAAACAAGTAGTAATCATCCATACCTCCAGTGCAGGTGTTTTGACCTAAAAACATTTGCTTCATTTAACCAATGGTGAGGTCACATAACCTCAAGGAAGGTTATAAAGTTCCTAATTCCAAGTCTGTTCACACAAGCCAGCTCATACCACTGGATAGCGATGAAATGGTTTGTAATGAAGTCATGCAACACTCAGCAAATCTTGTTATCAGACAATGCTCTCATACTGCCCCTAAAAAAAAGGTAAATGTGACTAGTAGGCTTACTAAATTAACTAATTGATGAAACAGAATAAATGCATGTAAATTGAAAGCAAACTCAACTACAGCAGCACCATCATGCTGGTATTTTACCTGTTAGGTTATTATAGTTGGAGATCATATCCAGGTTGATCCCCCCTCTCTGCATGATCCTTTCCTTACCCCTCTTCCTGTTTTGTTTTAGTGTCATTTTACCATTGACGTTGCCTGAATTTTTCCTTGTATAGCCTTATGCAGAGGCAGTGAACTTGCAAACCAAAGATTTACAGACACTGCTGGTCTGTCAGGACATTTTCTGCATATGTAAAATGCGCAGATGGCTAATGCTTATCTACCTGACACTTTCTGAATAACTGAGGGAGTTATTATGGGTATTTTACTGCATTTTCCTGATACTAGAATAAAAACATTTACTAATAAATTGGAAAACGTTTTAATCCTCAAGGTCAATAGCAGGTACCGTCTCTTAATAAAAGTCAAATAAAAAACTTCCCTTGGGATTCAGAAATATTTCAGTTGTAAATACCAGGCAATCAATATTTAGACTATTTCATCTGTAGCTAATAACCAAATGTGAGACCCAGCCCTGTAGCTTACATCTGTGAGATAAACACCTTAACTGTAATGTCAATGCCCTTCAGATACTCACCTAACATGTGGCTTGAACCTACAAGCCTGAGATTAAGAGACTAGTGATCTGCTGACTGAGCTCACCAGGCTTTCTGCATTGAGGTTGGTAATCTTGTGATGACTGTCCACACAGAGTGTGTGTGTGTGTGTGTGTGTGTGTGTGTGTGTGTGTGTGTGTGTGTGTGTGTGTGTGTGTGTGTGTGTGTGACTGATATTCAGAGATACACTGAACTAAAGTGGTGGAGACTGAGCTGCTTAAATTACATGCTCATCAAGTAGCATACTCTTAATTGATACTGGAAGACCAGAAGGCTGTGGGTTCTATTCCCAACCTGTGTGTTTTGATTCATTTTTCTGTTGCTGGCACTGCAGTTCAGCATGGGGTGGGGGGCTTACAAATGTAACTGCGTTTCCCTTTGTATGACACGTGTAACCCAGGCCACTTCTACCTGAGGTGTTGGCAGCTTCAGTGGATGCACATGATCCACAGCACATATCAAAGACAGATGTTCTGTAGTCAGTAGGGATTCCATTTCAGGTCTACCCTGAAGTAAGAACACTGGCCTAAGGCGACTGATCCAGTCGGCAAAACAGAAAGGCAATTATAAATGCTTCAAATGCCCAGGGTACTTTATGTAATGCCTGGGCAGCACATTACTGCATATTCTCATGCAGTGACATTGCCGTAGCTAGCCCTACTTACAGCATGTGATTTCAGAGGACAACCACAGACAGTACAGCTAGTATACAGCTGGTCATATAACAGGTTTAGTATACACAGGCTGCAGATGTCAGGTGATGTCTCTCTAGGAGAGTAGCCCCATGTTAATATCAATTACATCTCCTCATAATAAGAACCACAAAGAACCAACAAACTACTTCCAAGCAGAGTACTTTATGGGTTAAGTGCTTTCATTCATAAGAACTTCATCAGAACCACAATCAATTTAAAAACACTCCCATTTATACCCCTTCATGAAACATCACATGTTCAAATTCAACCAATGCGATTTAAAATGCATAACTAAAATTCCATAAAATTTTAAACCACTACATACCATAAAACTTCAGTTTCAACAATGAACTTATGGAGCAAGAATCATTAAGTCCAATGTAGTTACAGGCATTTAATGTCAACTGCCATTTTAGTTCATTTTTTTTCTAAATGTTCCTCTATAATCCACCCCTGTCGGTCCATCCGAATCTGTTCTAATATCAAGAAATTGAAAGTGTGTTGTGTGCATATCTCAACATGCCTGTGCAGGGCATTCATAGTTTTTTTGTTTCTAATGTCTAAAATATGTTCATACACACATCTTCTGAAATGCCGCTTACATGTTTCCTACATAAAATGCAGTGCATGAGTTACATTGGGCTAAATAAACAATACCTGAAGTACTACAGGAAAAGTAGCCCTTCACATAATATGTATTAATAGTGAACGACTCACTACTTTTAACATATTGACATGTGGAACAATGGCCGCATTTTCTAGTACCAACCTTACTAGTATATTTGCCACTGTGTTTCTTTTCTAAAATATTTTTGAATGAGTTTCCCTTTTGTAAACACCACGGTGGGTCTATCACCAATTTTTTTCTGTAATTTCAACACTCCTCAAAAAAATCTCCTAGTTTTTACATAAAACATCATATATACTATAGTATCCACAGTGAATGTTGTAATAAAACTATTTTTGTATTTATTTACAGGGTCATTCCCTTGTTGTGGTGTATTCATATCTTCATTCACTGATGGTGGTTGTCCTAAAATGGGAGTATAAAAACCACTAGTCGTTTTGGTGACAACTTCATCTAAAATTTCTTCAAGGAAGAGTTCAGGGTAGTCTCTTTTTAAAAAAACATATCCAAGACTTTCCTACCTTCGACATAGAACCCCTCTAAGTTAGATACCATCCTGGCCATGAAAAGCAACTGGCCTTTGACCACTGCTTTTTTCTGGTGTCTAGGGTGCCAACTTGAATAATGTAGGTATGTGCTGGAAAAGGATGATTTTTGAAAAATTGTGGAGTAAAAACATTTGTTAGGGATGTCCTTCCCAATCTCCATGTCTAAAAATGAAAATTTTCCCAAATAAGAAGAACATTTCAAAACATCTACAGTGTTGTTAATATATCCCAAAAATTGTTGCAGCCTCTCAGTGGTGTCAATCCAAAATTTAAAAACATCATCCAAATAGTTGATATACAGTGACTAACAATTAACATATTCACTGGAGAAGATGCAATCAATCTCCCAATTGGCCCTGACATAGTTGGCAAAACTGGGGGCGCATGCAGCACCCATTGCCACCCCAGTTGTTTGCCTGTAAGTCTGTCCCTCGAAATAAATGAAATTGTTTTTAATACAATCTCCATCAAAGCAACACAAGCATTTATTGTAGTGTTGCTTAAATCTCTTAAACTGAACAGCTGTTGTTCAAACCATTGTACCCCAACATCCTGGGGAATAACCGAAAACAAGTTATGTACATCAATAGTGACAAATACTCCTGTCTCATTGTATGGCATGTCGTTAACCAGTTGCAAAAAATGCCATGAGTCTTTACATATATGTGAGTATTTAGTCAAACTACCTTTAATTTGTTGATCAATCCACTGAGCTTTGAGATATGTTTTACTCCTTGAGCCATCTACTGTAGGCCTGAAGGGTGGATTATTGAGGCCCTTATGTATTTTGGGAATCCAAAAAATACAAGCCAGGGCTGGTTTATCATTAAACATGAAATCAAAATATTTTTTGTAATCTCACCCTGCATAAGCATATCTTCTAGCGACAAATCTATATCACGAAATGGCACATGGATTTCGTTTCTAGAGACTTCAAAACATTTATCACTAAATAATAAATAATTCATGCTATTGATGTAGTCTACTGAATCCATAATGACAGCCCCACTCCCTTTATCTGGTTTCTTAACCCTTATACTACAATCATTGGTAAAATCATCCAAAAAATGATTTTCCTCTTCAGTTACATTATATTTAATTGTACTTTTCTTATTCATCATATATCATATTTCACCTTCACATGCTCTTTCAAAAACCTGTATAGAATGGTTTAAGGGGGGGTTAAAAACACTTGAACAATGTAGACTGCACTTACTAGATGCTGTATTTTGTAAGTCATTTGAAAATAAATTCTTAAAATTCAACTTGTGAGTGTACATTTTTAAGTCACATAAAGTCTGAAACAAATTAGCACATCTAGCTGGCACAAATGTCAGACCCTTGGACAAAATGTTAGCATGTCCAATATTTAAACATTTGCTAGAATAGTTATAAAGTTAATAATCACCAGCATCATTGGAAATGATAGTCAACATAGGAAGTGATGTGCTAGAAAGGTCCTCCATCCTTTCATCAACAATCGATTCCAATGGGCTAGCTGATCCATCAAACTGATCATATATAACACCATCCCACTCATTGTTCCTCACACTGGATTCCACACCTATCTCCTGTAATAACTGTTGTTTTTTTTTTGGTCTTGCACCCTGCTGTACATGTATATCCTGCATATCCTGCTGTTTCCATGAGGGTAAGTGATTCCAGTGATTTTGTAGTCGCTCGGACCTACGCGGTCCCTCCATCTCTAAAGGGGCAACCACATTTGAAACTTCAGATCCATTCACTCTAACGTCATGACTGGCTTCCAACATATAATTGGCCCTTAAGCCTTGGTTATCCTGGAAACCCGGTGGTGGCGGATACACCCTACTATTGGCATAAGCATCCGAATCTCTTTTTAACTTTTTGATTTTCCGTTCCAAATTCTTGGAACAATAATTATAAACAGAAGAGATAATGTCATCAAGTTTTGAAGTAAACTGTTCAAACAGTAAATCACCATGGATATTTCTGTTTAATACTTCCAGTTTATGGTCTAACTGTGCTAAACAAATGTTGTTATACTTAACTATCAACTGCATAAGGTCACAACCAGTTCTATCAAATAAACAATGCAGTTCACGAAGAAATCCATCTTTACCAGCAATACCATCAGGGTAATGTCATACACGTAACCCTTTGGGAACCCGTGCTGCTTCAATATTCTTAAGCAAATAACAGTTATCAAGTTTAACCTTTTATAGTCATATAAAACTTTTTCAAACTTCTTCAGCTGTTCAGTTAAAGATGTGAAATTTAGTGGTGTTAGTGTTAGATCTAGATTTATCATGTGCATCATTAAAATTAAAATTAAAGGTGTTCACCTTCCAATCATACTGTTCAGCTGAAATACACTGTGCAGGGATATTACATACATTTTCCCGATTAGAAAGGAAACTGTCTCTGATAACTGGGTAAGGGGTAAACAAAGTGAGTCCACTAAAGAGCCACTGATGGTGGAATTCCTGCCAGTGATCTGATGAACATGCACAACAAGTTTCTGACTTACTTCTAATAATAAAGTTGATAAATCCCCATTAGTTCTGGGTTGAGTAGAATTCACTTCATCTGAAAGAGGCTCACTGGTTGTATTGAGAGACATCTTGAGCAGGACCTAGTAAAGACAAACTGAGAACCACAAAAAAACAACAAACTACTTCCAAGCAGAGTACTTCATTGGTTAAGCACTTTCATTCATAAAAATGTCATCAGAACCACAATCAATTTAAAAACATACCCATTTATACCCCTTCATGAAACATCACATGTTTAAATTTAACTAATGTGATTTAAAATGCATAAATAAAATTCCATAAAATTTTAAACCATTACATACCATAAAACTTCAGTTTCAACTATGAACTTATGGAGCAAGAATCATTAAGTCTAGGGTGGTTACAGGCATTTAATGTCAACTGCCATTTTAGTTCACTTTTTCTAAATGTTCCTCTATAATCTACCCCTGTCCATCCATCTTAATCTGTTCTAATATAAAGAAATTGAAAGTGTGTTGTGTGTATCTCTCAACATGCCTGTAGAGGGCATTCATAGTTTTTTTGCTCCTAGTGTCCAAAATATGTTCATACACACATCTTCTGAAATGCCTCTTATGTTTTTCCTACATAAAATGCAGTGCATGAGTTACATTGGGCTAAATAAACAATACCTGAAGTATTACAGGAAAAGTAGCCCTTTACATAATATGTACGGTTATTAATAGTGAACGACTCACTACTGTTAACATATTGACATGTGGAGCAATGGCCACATTTCCTAGTACCAACCTTACTAGTATATTTGTCACTGTGTTTCTTTTCTAAAATATTTTTGAATGAGTTTCCCTTTTTAAACACCACGGTGGGTCTATCACCAATTTTTTCTATAAGTTCAACATCCTTCAAAAAAATTTCCCAGTTTATAAATAAAACATCATATATACTATACCTATCTACAGTGAATGTTGTAATAAAACTATTTTTGTATTTATTTACAGGGTAATTCCCTTGTTGTAATGTATTCATATCTCCATTCACTGATGGTGATTGTCTTAAAACGGGAGTATAAAAAACACTAGTCCTTTTGGTGACAGCTTCATCTAAAATTTCTTCAAGAGTTAAACACATACCCAAGACTTTTCTGCATTCTACATAGTGCTCCTCCAAGTTAGACACCATCGTGGCCATACGAACCAACTGGCCTTTGACCACTGCTTTTTTCTGGTGTCTAGGGTGCCAACTTGAATAATGTAGGTATGTGTTTGAAAAGGTTGTTTTTCGAAAAATCGTTGAGTAAAAAAATTTGTTAGGGATGTCCTTCCCAATCTCCAGGTCTAAAAATTAAATTTTTCCCAAATCAAAATGAGAAGAAAATTTCAAAAACTCTGCAGTGTTGTTAATATATCCCAAAATTTGTTGCAGCCTCTCAGTGGTGTCAATCCAAAATATAAAAACATCATCCAAATATCTGATATTTATCTGATATGTTAATGTCAATTACATCTTCTCATAATAATATTGTCGTTCTAGGTAAATTACCATATTATCATCATTATGTACTACTGTATTTCATTTTATGTCTGCACCCTCCAGTCACAATCCTTGTTTGTAAATAATTACTTTTGGTTGTAATGCTGTTTCTCTCCATTTGTTTTACTTTTCTACACAGCAACATTCACAGAAATGCCTGTCATTATGTCACAAACCGGCAGCTCACAGAAACCCACACCACCAGATGCACCTGCAGCTGAGCCTGCCAGTACCTTCTCTGCAGTAAAATCCTTAGGAGAGGCTGATAGGCCTCTATCCCTGCTCTGATGGGCCTTCAACAATGGGAAGTGCTGTTGTTCTCTCCAGTGGCTCTGCCTGAGGAAAGCAGTATGTCACCAAGAGGCAGTTTGTGGCCGTGGAGGGGGAGCCGGTGGATTGGCATTAGCATGACCACTTCAACCACCTGGAAAGTCTCCTGTTAGGCTTCAAGGGTCACTTTCTTGAACACCAGCAGCTGTATGAGAGCAACAACCCAGTGGTGATGAGGCATAAGTTGGTCTATAGACTCCCAATTTGCCAGACGCAGAGTGGCACTAAGAGTCAAACCCACATTATCCACCATGAGATGTGCTCCTCCCTTTTGTGTCATTGCCCTACCTTGTTTGTTGATCACTCCTCCCCATCACCATTGCCTTCTCTCTGTTGTCTGATATCTCTTAACCCCATTGTTCTGTCCCACCCTCAGTATGTCATTACCTCCCCAGTTAGCCTTCTCTGTGTTCTATGTTTGTGCATTTGCCCCTGCTGTCTATATTAACCCTCTTATCATTCCTTCAACTTCCATTTCTTATACTAACACTCTTACCATTCCTTCAATTTCCCTTACTTCTTCCCCATCTTACCTTCTTGGTATATAGAAAGCAGGCCCTTGTCCAACAAAAAATAGTATTCCACTGTCTTTCATTCCACCATCCAGTTCATTCCTTAGCTGTTTCCCTTATGTGCTTCCCTCTGCTTGCATTCACTTTTTTCATACTGTCCTATATTGCTATTCCTATGATTTAATGTAATCAAACAATAGATTTGAAAAGCACAGTGAGCCCTTTAAGACCAATTGCTCCCTTTCCCTTCTTGACGCTTATGCATGCATGAACACACAGTCATGTTGACAGAAGATTTCCTTATCTCAGTGATCAGCTGCACTCCTGTACTGCAGCCTCTGCTCTGGACACACATGGGGTTCTTAATTAGTTTTTCTTTCAATGTGACTTTTTCACTTTGTTATTAATGAGTTTAGAGGCATGTTACATTAAGAAGATAATCAGTGTCTGGCTCTGCGTGATTATGGTGCCCATGTCTTTGAAACCCATGGTTCCTCTTACCAAAAATGAATTCCAAGCTGTCCAGTTACCACAGGTTCTTTTGCATGTACCGTCAGCCTTCCACTTGTATAGCTCACCATAGTTTTCACTCTTAATAACTTGCACAGCCAGTCACTCTTCAGAAAAATAAATTTCTACAACCTTATCTACCCACCCCGTCCCTTAAAACTCTTATGATGGCCTTTTGCTAATCTCTTCCCATTTGTCAGTTTTTTTTTCTATGAAAGATTTTAGTAGCTCTACACAGTACACTAAAAGACACCTTAACATTGCGCCACACAATGGCATGACTCACAGTAAATAAATTTGTCAACAACCAGGAAAGAAGTAATCACACTTAGTGCTGGGAGATACCATTTCTCACTAGAAAGTTTAAATGTATGAGTAATATTTGGGGGTACAAATATGTACTTATGTGACTTAGTAAAGGACAGACATAGTGTTATACATTGCTTCATACTTGTACTCTGCAGGAAGCTATTATTTACATATCAGAAATGACCTAACAGTAAAACACTGCTTCTATGTACTGTGACTGCTGTAAAGAAAAATGAACAGTATTACAGTTTAGATCTTACAAAGTATTTGTCAGTGCAGATGTTTTGCTGTAGTAATGTTACAAAAAATAATGCAGACTGGCATAAGGGCAAAGCATCCTTCAGTAATGAGAGTAACATGGATGTGTCAAGTGATCCAGAAAATAAATAATGTGACTTCTGACGTCTACTTGGGTTTATAACAGTGCAAACACAATTTGTTACAGTATCCTGAAAATAGCCCAAGCTTGAATATTTCTCATTCCATCAAAATATCTGGCTAATTATTTTTCATAGGTGTTGATACTTACTTGCAGTCCGCCTGCTGTCAAAGTGTATATGTAATACCAGCACAGTACTATCTAAAAAAATCTAACTCTTGTTAGCTTTACTATGTGAGGATCCAAGTTTTTTTCCATTATGTTTATGCTTTTGGTTGCCTGTGCCCCTCAGCTGATGATCTTCTACACATATTCTTCTGTCATAGTTCCAACCTCCACCAGTACCATCTTTGACAGGCATGAAAGACACTAAGAAAAGCGAGTTATTACCAGTATAACCGCCCCACACCCCCCCGGGCTGTCATTGGTGGACTCAGGAGAAAGTACAAAGCACAGACGACCCAGTGGTATCATGCTATCTGACTGGACATCAGGGCATTTTCCAAAGGCCTACCCCCACCCATGTGCTGATGTATCACATCTGAAGGCTGTGCAGTTCAGCTTTACTGTCAAGAATGTTACCGCCTCTTGCACTAGAGTAGCCATGCCTCCTTGATCCACACACTCACCCAGCATATCCAGCATACCTCTCCAAATGTCCCTGATTTTTCAGCAAAGACCCTGACTTTGGTTCAAAACATCCCTCTGTCTTTTCTAATCCCTCTGAAAACTGGCAATTTGGAGAAAAGGTGATGAATTACACTTAATAAATAATGACACTAAGAGGTTATACACTTCCTTTACTTCAGCAAATGCATGTTAGTTTACATTCTCTTATTCTGTTATTTTGTCAAGTTAATAGTACTAGGATTATCCGAAGATGTCTCTGATTTTCCCCCAGCAGAACAAGCACACCCATCTCCCCTACTGCTCTGTCAGGAACCCAGTCCAGTAATTGAGCTCGGGCCACCAAAGTTGTAATCAGGTGCTTTCCCAGTATGCCACAGCATGAGTACACATCTCCTTATTGTTTTCTATTAGTTTATTACATGATGATATGCTGTTTGCATGCACTTTTGAACACACAGATTTTTCAACAGTTTAAAAGAAACAGAATAATCAAAAATGCACTGCAACATATGACATGTAGGGGAAAAAGACTAAATAGATTGGCAAGAATACAAATAAGAGATAAGGCTATACTAGATGTGAATGTTTCATTACCAAACTGTGTGTTGCTGCTCAGTAGAACACCTTAAGAATGTGTTTAATATGTGGAAGATACATGATCAGAAAAATTAAATGGGACTGTGGAAGCGAGCTACTCAGCCTTGATATCCATGAAATGCACCTAGAGTTATCTTTTAAATCCAAACAGTTTAACCCATGTTATAGCCAATGCCATGCTTTTAGAGGATTGTAAGCAGCATAGAGAAAAGAGAAAAAAAAATAAGACTTACATTTTTGTAGCAGCATTCCAAAGTAAAATAAAAAGAATCCAGAAAACAACATTTATTGATTTCCTCATTGCCAAAGAATCAGGAGCACTGCTTCCTTTACATCTACATAGCAGTAGCTTTCTCAGGATTAGCAGTATTAGGGATGGGTTTTTCTGTGACCTTTCTAATTAGCTACTATTCAACGCACAAAGCAGTTTATAGCAGTTAAGCCTATGAAGAATGGTACATGGCAGTGGTTCATGTATATCTATCTATCTCTCTATCTATCTATATCTGTTACATACTGGCACATGTACACAGCAACTCACATACTTATATGCACGCACACACACACACACACACACACACACACACACACACACACACACACACACACACACACACACACACACTCACACATGCACACACACACATACACACACACACATATACACACACACACACACACACGCACGCGCACACATTCACACATGCGCACACACACACACACACACACATATACACACACATACACACACACACACACACACACACACACACACACACACACACACACACACACACACACACACACACACACACACACACACACACACACGTGTGTGTACTAGGAGTCATCTTAAAACTGTTATGTACTGAGCAGAAAACATGACCTCATTACAATATATCATATATCCTGCATTTACAAATATACTTGGCAACACTTCACATTACATACTACTCTTCAATCATTTATCATAATTGAGGTTTAGAGACTGTGTTTGGGGTTTCAGCTTTTTTTAAAAACAATAGGTTCTATTTAGTATGTCAAATGTATAGCATCAGGGTTTATATATTTGTAGAAAAATAGCATTAGGATGAGTAAGAAGAATAAAGGAAACAGCATTCTAGATATAATTTTGTACCGTCTGTTCTTTGGCAAAACTTGCATACCAAAACCAAGATTCAGTTTGCTTTTTTGGTTCCTTAAACTTGTTTATCATAGCAGTGCTGACCTAAAAGACTACTCAGTAATCCATATGTAATAATTTAACAATGTTAACAATGTTGGAAAATATATTCCAAAAAAATCCACACAGCAGGCAGAGGTGAAAAATAACAATAGATTAAGGGCATCCTGAGAACATGCTTCCATATATATCTATTTATATCAAAAGGTAAAAAGGTCACAGAGACAAACCATTCTGTAAAAACTGCAAGAAAAAAGTAATCTAAGCTAGTTTTCGCTGTGTTGTACCTTAAACCACTTCTAATGGAGGCCCATGAGATATATGCAAACGACCCATTAAGGACATCAAGTGTTTCATCAATATAGCTTCTGAATGCCTGTGACATTTTACTTTTTAAGTCTTTATGGATTAATCCAGGCCAATAAAGCGATACCCTACTAGCTGCTGACATGCATTTAACTATCTATCCATATAGATACATATCTACACACAAGATTCACATCATCATTTATTTTCAGATTTGCATATTTATCTGCCATTATCAGCGACCTTATAATTCTGCTCCTGTGGAGTAGTAACCTGTGCCACATATAATCAAATTGATACAGCTAATTATAAGCCAGAAGATATATAAGCTAGTACATGCTTATATGTTTCTTACAGTTTACAATGCAGTCATTTGACAAAATGAAAAACAAGTTGCTGTTTGGGCAATTTAGTGAAAAGGTGAAACATGCTTCATGAGATAATTTTCTATAAGCAAATATTTGCAGTGATTTAAATATAGGACTATCAGAGCATACACAATTTAACAAAGCTATTCCAAAATAACTTTGCTTGGTGGTAATAGCTCAAGCAGGAATGTTCATAGCATGGCTAGGCTCCTAGACAAATCAAGCCAAAGCACTTTGTCTGGCACAAAGTGTTAACTTCAAAATGATTAATAATCTTGGCAGCTAGCACAGGTAAGCCTCACGCTGAAATAACAATGCTTGTGAAGAAATGGACTCTGCTGATATGCCAGCAATCTCGTTTCAATGGGAAAGGTGTTGAGTGTTCATTTCTTAAAGCATCTTCCTTTTTGTTTCTGACAGATTTGTACTACTCATTGAGAAATAATCCAGTTTTAGTTAGCAAAACACTGCAGTACATGCTAATCACTCTGTAGATTTTCTTTGTAGTCTGTCATAAAATAATATACATTTTTCAACAATTTTGCACAATGTGAACATAAACATACATTAGAAATAGATCAATGAATTCTGTGAAACATGTTTACACTTCAAATAAAATATGATGCCTGAGAAATGGACCAGCACCATTATGAACAACATATAACTATGTTTAAAGCGAACTGTTTAATTAGCAGAAAAGTGCAAAAATAAAAATATTCTAAATATATTAATTTCCGGCTTAGTTAGCATTTACTAAAATGCTTGTTTTGCACAAATTAATAATGCGTACATGTTAGCAATTTAGACTTATTGCAAAATTGGTCTTAGACTATACCTCTCCAAAGTGGTATTTTCAGCATTTGTTCAGTGCTGTGATCTGTTTTGCTGACACCAATTGTAAAAAGAAAGGAAATTATTGCCCTTTTGATGAAAGAAAGCACAATCTTCAATTTATAGTTTTGCTAAACAGCTTTTACTGCACAAATTAATAAAAAACATTTTTTCATCATAGAGATCTGTGATTTTTCCGACAGCCTTGATACATACCTTTGTTATCCCTACTCTTAAGAAACCATCATTGGATCCTAACATTTCTGGCAATTATTAAGTCCCTAACTTTTACTTCTTTGAACTGGTTATTGAAAAAGTTCTCTTTAAGTAACTTGAAATTCACCTCACATTTAATGGCCTCATGAGTGTCTCTCGTGAATCCATTCCATTCTGGGTTTTCACTCATGACAGTATGGAGACAGATGAGGTCCACCTAGCTGGTTATCTTCTAATGGCTAAAGAGCAGCAAGTTTGATAATGTCATCCATTTCCCAAAGTAGCTTTTGGTATCCTACATCATGGTATTTTGTGTAAGCATTTCATATCCTACTCTGGTATTTCCTCTAGTTTCAGAGTCATTTTTTTCAAAACTCTTTAGTTGTTATCAAGAAATCTGCTCTCAAATGAATTCCTCTTCATCTTGTCACCTTGAATATGGCATATATTATGGTTCCATCATAGCTCCTCTGTTGTTCAGTCTTAATAGCCTTCCATTTGGAAATATAAGGGATCGAGGCTCAGCATACAATATCTACACTTATGTCACCCAGTTTTACCTCTTCTGTCACAGGATGATATGACTACTGTGTATTCCTTGCCTGATGATTTACAGTCTGTAGGTTACAGGCCATACATTTTTGGCTTTTCCATAATCAATTGAAACATATCACCTCCAAAACAGAGGCTATGGCAATGCATGGCTATGAACATAACTCAAAAGACAAAGCTTACAACAGCTCAAACAGACTGACACAAATATGACTAAATGTCAAGGTAAGTGAATGCTTAACATCTTATCAAAAATGTATTATGACTATAATTACAAAATATTTAAATAAAAACACATCCGCTCTTTGAAAAGTGTCATAAATGTAGTATTTAATTTAAAAGCATGTATACAATTCCTTGAAGCTTTTATATAATAATTAATATTTATATCACTTGGATCATGCAAGCAAGTTGTAATATAGCATTTAATGAAAGCAGATACAATTACATTTATAGATGTGCTTTAGTGGAATTGACTCATCAAACATCCCCAGACAACTTTTTGTAAAAATAAATCTAAACATGTCCTCTAACTGGTCCAAAATAAATGTCCATTAAGGTATCATAAATGCAGAGCCTTAAAAATGTTTCACATCTGTCCCTTGTATACTACATGCATGATATTTTCTTAATTTCAGAGATTAGATTGTCATTAACTTTGAGTGGGGGATGAGCTGATACAGTGTTATGTATGATTGCAAAAAAACATACATGAACATTTAGATAAATATTTTAATTAATAACTAAATCTCCAAAAGAAATCCTAATCAGAATTATATAGACTGAATGCCACCAACGATGCCGAGGATTTATAGAATATGCATGAACTAGAAAGCAGGTTTGCTCAGAGAGAGCGGTTAGAATGAGATTTTACAGTATGAAGAAATGGAAAATGTGATGGTTAGATGAAGTAACATCACAATACATTTTTCAGAGAGAGAATGTAGATATAACTGTTGTAGTTAAACTGCTGAGCATTCAGTTGTGTACTCAGTAGATGGTAAGTCATTAAATCAGTGGTGACTTTCTGAAGTGAATATAAATAAAAAAATCTTTGGAATTAGACATTACTTCCTTACCAAATGCATTACCAAATTATACAGTTTTAGATGCAAAATGTTTGCTGTATTTGCATTTTATTTTGTTGATAGGGATGGCCCTCTGAATTTTATCTGTTTTTTTTTTTTTTCCTGAGCTAAATCTCATTCACATGAAGTCATAAAGAAGTTCCCCCACAATTCTTCACTATTTAAATTAATGTATAGGCTTCTGTATGTCCATGCTAAATGTATTAGTAATAGTTCCTTCTTTCCTAGAAAGACAAGTGGTCAACTAGGTTTTGTAAATGGAAACTTTACATTGCAAACTAGTACATATGATGCTGTTGGAATGAAACCACAATGCGAGACACTGATCTTCTAAAGTATATTGTTATTTACACAGAATATTTTGCTGATGAATGAAACTTTAATGTGACAATATAACTGGAAATCAAATTAATTGTAAAACAAAGTTTATGTATTTATTTATTTTGTATTTGTTGACCGCGAGAGTTTGGCTGGGCACAAAGGCCCCATTTCAGAAGAGGGCTAGGGAGAAAAGCTCTAGTACATGGAGTACAATTAACATCTTTTAAGTTATATAATATCAACGTCAGGCAAAATACAATTAAAATACATTTTACAATATCAAAATAGATAAGGTAGTAACTATGCATACAATAGTAAGGCTTCCTATACTAATTATACTGTATACAGATTTAATTAAGTTGCTTTCATACCATTAAAAGTATATGATCTATTGTTTTAAGCAGCATAGTTAATTTGTCTATACCTGTGGACTACAGCTAACTGTTGTGTCATAGGTCAGTAAAATATAGTATGTTGGGTACCAATGAATTTCTTGGAATAAAAAGAGGAAATGCAGAAGGAGCCAGCTTGAATGGTTGAATAAGGGTATTATGGAGGTGCATAAGGAAGAAGGCTTGTAAAAAATGAGGGTGAAATGTGGTCAGATATGAGGGATATAAGAATAGAATTTAGAGATACGTAGGGTGTTAAAGAGTACTAAGGTAAAATTGGACACTGACTTGGAGTTAATGATATAGGAGGAGGAATAGTCTATTTAAGGTACTCTAGGAAGAAGACAAAAGTAACTGCTGAATGAAATAAATTAAAGTGGGGGGACAGGATGCCATTATAGGTAATGATTTTGATATGTGATGGTGGGAATTAGACTGATGGCATTTTTTTAAAGATTAGCTTTTGAGGAAGAGATTAGGTTACAGAGTTATAAGGAACAGGGGTCAGATGGCTTACAATTTAGGATTTCTTAATCACATAGCTAGTGCATTGGTAGACTCATTCCCAGTTTTGTGTAAAGGTTCGCTGAATGAGAAAATTACAGCTTATGAATACAAAAAGAAAACTGCAATACCACTGGATTGTAAGAGCAATTTCAAGCCTGTTAATTTTTTTCCCTACTCTCCACAAGAGGTCATTAAGAAGGGCAGGAAGAATGGTGGTCATATAAATGCCAATAAGTGTCTGAAAGAGAAAATACAAATGTTAATTGTGATGTTGATATGATTATGTCTAGAAAATTGAGGTAATTGTGGTTCTACAGTGACCCATACTGGGGCTGCAAGCATTACTTACTGTTTATGTTGCAAAAATTCTTGGACTAAAAGGCAAAACAAATTTAGTTACTGATTATACAAGATTGAGAGGTATAGTATGTGATGGTTTGATCAGTTTCAAGAAACGTCTTTGAGGAGAGGTAGGTTATAGTGTTTACATACAGACTGTAACTAGTCTTCAATAAAAATGAGTGATACAAGGCTTGCATTGCAGCTGCAGCAGTCCTTGTACAGAGTATGATTTGGGAAACTTACTATGGCCTTAATCTGAAGCACTGTGTGAGGGCAGAAGCAAAGAGTAACAACACAAGAAATATAATTAAGGAGTTTGACCCCCAGTATAAGGTGCGGTTATGCCTTTGTGCCGAAAACTGGTTACTCCAGACTAGCAACACTGTGTGTGGTAATGGATGCGCTTTAGAGATTTGGCTATTTAATTGGTTAAGGTGATGTACTGAAGGATAACTTCAGTACTAAAATATACAGTCACCTAAAATGTAGAAAAGCAGAAAATAATGCAGGTGTACACAACTTTTTTCAAAACAGTTAAGAAGAAAGAATGAGAATGGATTGTGGATTACAAGACTAGCGATGCAAATAACATACTGGATATCAGGATTTTTTTACTGAGCAGGTGATGTGCAAAATGCATACGTTTCCCAAGTGGGTTTTGGGATGTAAAACCACAGTGAATTTAACATAGAAATAGAAATCAGGTGAAATTGATTGATTGGGCACAACAGAGTACAGAATAGAAAAGAGAGGACTGTAGTGGAGGCTGAGTGCTTCAGCTAGACAGACCAATGAGTATTTTGTCTTTGTGGAAAGTTTCAGTATATTGATGGCATAACAGTGACTAGTACAATTATCCTCTGTGGGCGCTCAGATAGATCAGGCAGAGTCTCACAAGTGTCAGGTAGAGTCACACATGTACCAGGCAGAGTCTCACAAGTGTTAGGTAGAGTCACACATGTATCAGGCAGAGTCTCACACGTGTCAGGTATACTTGCACATGGATCAGGCAGTGTCTCACACATATCAAGCAGAGTCTCACAAGTAACAGGCACAGTCTCATGTATCAGGTGGAGTTGCACACATAGCAGGCAGTGTTTCACACATAGGCAGAGTCTCACATGTATCATGCAGAGTCTCACATGTATCAAGCAGAGTCACATGTAGCAGGCAAAGTCTCACATGTAGCAGGCAAAGTCTCACATGTAGCAGGCAGAGTCTCACATGTATGAGGCAGACTCTCACATGTATCAGACAATGTCTCACATGTAGCAGACAATGCTTCACACGTATGAGGTAAAGTCTGACATGTATCAAGTAGAGTTCCACATGGATCAGGCAGAATCTCACACATACCAGGCAGTGTCTCACACATATCAGGCAGAGTCTCACACATAGCAGACAGTGTCTCACATGTCTGCAGTGGCTCTACTTAATAGAGGCACTGGGAACTAACGATGGGCAGCACAATGCCAGGGCACTTCTATGGGCTACGCTTGTAAAGGCCCCAGGGCCATTAGCCTAGTACACACCTATGAACATAGCAGGCAGTGTCTCACATGTATCAGGCAGTGTCTCACACGTATCAGGCAGAGTCTCACATGTATCAGGCAAAGTCTGACACATATCAGGTAGAGTTGCACATGGGTCAGGTGGCGTCACACATGGATCAGCTAGAGTCTCACACATATCAGGCAGAGTCTGACATGTATCAGGTGGAGTCACACATGGATCAGGAAGAGTCTCATACGTATCAGGCTGAGTTGCACACAGATCAGACAGATTCTGACATGAATGAAGGAGAGTTTCACACATATCAGGTGGAATTGCACATGGATCAGGTGGACTCTCACAACAGCAGAGCAGCTAGGGTGGGGTGAGAGGGACAGATGCACTGGGTGCAGATTGCTGGGGTGCAATCAGTTGATCCCAATCTTTCTTGAATGCAATACAGGTTTTTAAAAGCTGGTATTGCATTTGGAGTAAGAACTGAGTGCAGAAGCACTCTGTATTCAGCATTGTGTGTATTCTAAACTACAGCTGCTACAGTTTAAAATTTAAAAAAAAATTCCTTTTTTTATTTACCAAAACCTGAGCATTACAGCATTCCTTGCAGGCAGGCATAACTCCCAGCCATACCAAATTCCTCCATTTTTAATGATTTTGAGGGCAAAATAATGGGATGCCACGAACTTCCAAGTTGCCCCTTCAATTCCCTATTTTTTTTTGTTTTGTTTACAATGTTTAAGTTATGGCTGATGTCGTCAGACATTGCCAGCGTATTCTGCAATGTGATCAACATGCAGGGGCATGTGTGATGACATCAGCTTTGTGAGGCAATGTCTGACTGCCTGTCGGACTCAGAGAGTAGGCAGGACTGGGAGAAGGACTCTTTTGATTTGTATTAATGTGGGTAGAGACACTTGTTCTTTATCGTCATTCTTCACAATCTGGGTAAAATATTTAAATACATGATCTGTACATGAAATGTTATATAAAAGGAAATGTTACTGCACATTGACTTCCATAAAAGCTTTGCCTGTTGTTCTGGTGAACTTTTTGTATCTACCGAATTAGACCCTTGCACATTGTGTTTTGGTTCCACCAAGTTTTTTCTACAAAGTTCTAACTACATGCACATAATAGATTTATTATTTTCTGTAATATACAAAGGGAAAGACTATATTGTGTACACCTCTATCTGGCACACCTCATCACAAAAGGGTTCTCATCTAGGAAAAAAGAGGTCATTGTTCCTCTCTACTCAACACTCATTAGACCCATCAAAGAGTACAACACCCCTTTTGGAATGTACCTCACAAGACATCTGCAGCAGCTGGAAAGGCCACAGAAGTACCTCACAAAGAGGATTACTGGCCTCAAACAAATGCTCTATACTGACCATATAAAAAAACTCCAGCTTTACTCCGTAGAATATCGCCTACTCCAAGGTGATCTCTGCCTAACATATAAAGCTATGTTAAACCCAGAGCTGTTGGACATGCTGTACCTAAAGAAATCCCAATCCCTCCAAGCTACACACTCTAGGGACCTAAACCTTGTCAACAGAATAAACAGGAGATGCTGGAGGAATAGATTCCTGTCAAAGAGACTTCCTATACTCTGGAACAAGCTACCCATCTATGTCAAGCAAGGTTCCTCATTAGCATTCTTCAAGAAAAATCTTGATAAGTGGATGGGAAATAGGAAATACA
Source organism: Protopterus annectens (assembly GCF_019279795.1). Classification (NCBI taxonomy): domain Eukaryota; kingdom Metazoa; phylum Chordata; order Ceratodontiformes; family Protopteridae; genus Protopterus; species Protopterus annectens. The sequence continues at coordinate 19,633,796 of NC_056731.1, forward strand.
CCCCGGGGATCACTTTTGTGGCTCTGCTCAACAGGGGCACAGGAAAATAACTTTCTTAGGTGCGTAAGCCAGGGAACCCTGTTGGCTAGGCTTACTTAGGCCCTTGGGCCAATAGCCTAGTACCTACCTATGAACATAATCCTGTCCTTGAAATATTTTATAGTAGAAGTGAGGAAAAACAATGCAACACACATTAACTAACCAGTTCTTCACATCCGAAACTCAGAAAATGCCACAGTCCTTTCATGCCCTCTAGATTTGTTTTCAACATATTTTGTGCTGCTTTAACTATAATTGTTCTGTTCACTTTCTGTACTCCCAACAGACACAGCTCTACACTGGACTCTACAACTCCCATAGTGTAGAGGCAAAAAACACAACTTTGCATGCTTGCTACCCGTGACTTCTTGCTTACATTCCATGGAAACAAGGGGAGTATTTAGTAAAACAATATAAGCCATAAAAGTCTTTCTGATTAAAGTTCACTACATGTCAAAGTGAGGCACAATTCAGCCTTTCTACACTGCCTATAAGTTTTAATAAAGTTCTGCAATTCCAATCCCCCTTGCAGAAAGGTCAATAAACACCAATGGTGGGGGGACATTTTTGAAATAGTAACTTTACTCAATCATTGACATTTGCTCTGTCACCATGGTTGTCTGCTTTAGAGGGAGGAACAGTCTTGCTGTAAATGCAATGCATTGCATTTTATTTTAAAGACAAAGTGTGCACATTATTGGACTAGAAAAGAGAACGCAAGAGACTGTACGTTTTAAGTAACTTATTAAAATTAGAAAATAGACATAATAAAAGTGCTGCAAGTTGTCTCATGCAAAATTTTGTTTAGAAGAATGTAATGGTCTTCTTAAAAAGCACTACGAAGTAGTTCAGGCAGGTTTAACGAATGTGGCCCTATAGTGACTGTAACCGACTTCACTATAGGCAGTTATGTGAAGAGACAGTAACCTTAAGTACTTGTGGAGTCATCCCTGTCCCCTGTCACCTTTCTGCCTTGCTGCCATTTTCAGCATGAGATTGCAGGCTTATAGCTGCAGAATAGTTCATCTGAATCAGTAGTCCAAAGTTGTGATAGGGATTTAACCTTGCTATGGTTATGAATGCATTTTAAAAGTCATGGTTTTAAGTTTGAATCTTGGTATGTTGTTGCTCTAACAGCTAGTTTGAAAATATGTCTGAGTCCACTAGCTAGGCTGACTCCTGAAACTTACAGGTACTTAAAGTGGTCTTATGTATTGCAGTACGTATGTAAAAAAGTGTATGACTTTTCCTTCAACATTGGCAGGTGCAAGATCAATTAGATGAAATTCTGGAGATCACTTAATAATTAGAGAAATCACTGCGGTGGTGGTGTTGCGGTAGCATTGTCGACTCACAATAAGATGTTGTCCTGTTCAATTCTCAGCTAGAGCGTCTTCTGTGTGGAGACTGGGCGTACCTTCATTGAAGGTTGTGCATCAGGTCTGGCAACTCAGCACGTAAAAATCTACTGCCAATCATTAGCAGACCAGAGTTCCGCTGTGGCGACCCCTAACCGGGAAAAGCCAAAACACACAACAACAACTTAATAATTAGAGAAACTGAATTATTTTTCTGGAAACTGCCGACTTCGGTATTTGGAATAATTATTGCTCCTCGGGACTTCACATAAACTGTATATACAGTATAGCTAATCTGTGGTCATTGGCTTCTTGGATGTGCACTCCACCATAGAGTACGGGTGTGTTACATTAAATCGTGATTTTGTATAGACATTTATTTAATTATTATATACTTTAAAAACCAGGAAGGTGATGTATAGTGCTGCACTGATGACAGATTTTCAATATTGTTCCTTTACAACTCAGATAGTTGTTAGAATAACGGGTTTTACATTATTATATATTTTTTGAGGGACATGAAGTGTGAAATTCAAATGTCTGGCATTATTTACTATTATTTAGTGAGTTCAATCTTCATGTTGGTATCCCACAATTCCATTGGAGTGGGCAGGGTTATATGATTATGTATGCAAATTTTATGTTAGTCAGTGTCTTGATTTTTGGCCAGTTGTACCTACTTTTCATAGGCCTTTGTCGAGGTTTTTGATGTTTCCTGGTAGAGAGGCATGTGGGCAAGGTATAAACTGTAGCAGGTGTTTGATGCATTTGCACAAACCCACTGTTATGTTTGGAAGGGGTGGTCCATTAACTAATCAGACTGTTAGGTTATTGTTTAGCATGAGCTTGTCCTGTATCTCTTAAGGAGGCTGTGGTGACCTTGTCACAACAGGACATACTTACTGAATCCTGTAAATGGACAGACAATACTATAATTATTTTGCCTCTCCTGACTAAAATTGTTGAGATGATAGCAGCTGTATAAACACTTTAGTGCAAAGCTTAATTTATATCAATTTCATTTAATTTAAGTTAAATTATGTTACATTAATTGTATTTATCTGTTGAAAGCTGAGAGAAACAATTTAATGCAGATCCTTTTCAGGACTCAAGCCACTAATTCCTGAGAATTGAGGGTGCAGAAAATATCTTTTGTATCTGTTCTACTGGAGCTCTTACTGTCATTTTGCACAGTGCAACACATGAGCTCTTACTGTCATTTTGCACAGTGCAGCACATGAGCTCTTACTACCATTTTGCACAGTGCAACACATGAGCCCTTACTACCATTTTGCACAGTGCAACACATTATTTTCATGGATGTTTTCTTAATCTTTTGTGTTATGGCTGAGATAGTTCTTAAATGGTTTAGATTTTCCATAACAGGCAGTCGGGCAGGTTTCTGAGAGTTACTTCATAGCTAAGCACTTGTGATGGACTGCAAGATTTGGTATTTTTACTTCTGTTATTCATAAATTGCACACTTCTCCAGCAGAGAGAGGAATCAAACGGAGTTTGGATTGATGCATTTCTGCTTTTTAGACAAAATACAACTCGTCTTTCCATTTTGTTAGAATGTACACAAACTTCTTTAAAATTAATAACTGCCATTATGATTTTTTTAACTTTTTGCCCCTTCCTATATTGACCTTCAAGTCTATACCTCTGTCAAGTGATTTCTTCATTCTGTGTCTAATTGTCAGTAACCACAGTAATGGCTGTGGTGACAGACAAGGGGATTGCAAGTTCCTATTCATTGTGGCTCACAGTTCTGGTTATGTTCTTTCTAGAGTGCAGCTCATTATTTGGTGTGCCATGACGTCAGTGAGGGAGTTCGGCCTTGGATGACCTTCTAGTACATCTGCATATTAAGAAAGCATACCTAGATATTCCTTTCCCTTCTGCAGTAAGTCAGGCTGGCAACATGACACTCATCCCACCCCCCCCCCCCCCCACAAGAGATTCCTCAGGATCCAGTCTTCTTTTCAAACATGTGTCTCCTGTGCTGCCTGCCCAATATTTTGAACTTAACATAATCAAATTGCTTGAAGTTAAATTATGCAAAACTATGTTCTCTGTCATTATCATTAGTATTGCCTGGTTCAACAACAAATCACTGATAAAGTGTTACTTCTGTTATATTTAGCCCTGTAGAGTGACAGCCTATTCTAACTGTGCAGTCTGGTACACCTTGTCCAACCCCTCTTCTTCTTTCGGCTTTTCCCAGTTAGGGGTCGCCACAGCGGATCACCTGTCCGCTCATGATCGGCAGTGGAGTTTTACAGTATCGAGTTGCCAGCCCGGTGCCTAACCTTCCACAGAAGGCACACACACACACACACACACACACACACACACACTCACACCTAGTGCTAATTTAGAGTGTCCAGTCCACCTACAGCATGTCTTTGGGAGGAAACCGGAGCACCCAGAGGAAACCCAAGCGACCACAGGGAGGACATGCAGACTCCGCACAGAAGGCACCCCAGCTGAGGATCGAACCAGAAAACCTCTTGCTGTGAGGCAGCAATGCTAACCACTGCACCACTGCGGCTGCCAAATTTGTGATATACTCAGCCTTTTAACAGCACCTGCAAGTTTTAATGATTAGGCTAGAAACCTGTCAAATAAATTCCTATGGTTTTGTGGACCTCACCTGCTGAAATCTCTAGGATGTTATGTTGCCTCATCTAGGTTTATGGAATATGACTGTGCGGTTTGTTCTTTCATGTAAAATAGTAATAGGCTTTCATATTTACTGTTTTATTTATATGTGTTGAGATGTGTTTGCTGTTTGTTTATGAGCATTACATGTTTAATAAACTGTGCAATACAGTGTTTCTTGTCTTTGTAAGTTTTACAAAATACATATTTTTTTTGAAACTGCCACTGTGTTATTTATACAAAAATGGTATATTTACTCATATTTAAATCAAAGACACCTCTACATTTTACCAAAGGAAAAATATGAATCCTGTTCATCACATTTATTGATCTCTGAATAATGCCTGAACAAGATCAAAAACAACCCTATATCTCATGTAGAGGGAGACTGCTGTAACCTCTCAAATAAATGCAACCAGCTCCAAATACATTGAAGATTGGAAATGCCTTTTCATTTCACTACAATAGTGCTTTTGAAGCCTAACGCATTATGTAAAGAAGATTCCATCAATTATTCCTTGGCTGACCTCAATTAGCTGTTATGTTTCCACAAAATCATTGCCTAGGAGCTACAAAGAACTACCAGTGGATTTTGTTCTCAAACCAAAACCATGGGCCAAATTCCAAAAGATTCGATCTCAGTATGGTATGCGGTAATGAAGTTTTTTTTACTGTTGCTTCAATTCCAATTTCAATACCATACAGAACGAAAATAAAATAATCCATTGGACTACATAAAATACAATATGTGTCCTGTTCCTTAAATAACAAGTACTGCTTTCTGGACAACAGTTTAAAGGAATTTTTCAGGAAATAGCACATTTTGTTGTATGATTTATTTCTTTAGTTATGCTTTTATTTTTTAACATTACTTCTATGACATTTTACAGAACTATATATGTACTAGAGTCAGGGATTTTAAGGATAGGGACTGTTTTAAGTTAATAAATGTTGCCATAGGCTACCTTTTTGTATAGAGATAAAGAACATCAGCATTCCACACCTTGTTATCAGATGTTTAAAAATGTGGCAGAAGCTGTTTACCTTCGGTTCATTTTGTTTCATTTGATATGTAGAATGCCTGCAATGCATCTTTGTTGCATTCTTTCTGAAATTTGTAATTTGTTGTGTTTTATCACAAAAGTGGAATGATGGTGGAGCAAACATACATAGCTCTTCAGGAAATCAAAAGTAACTTTATATGGCATAGCTAGCTAAGAGACTTAAGATGCCAATTAATCTAATGGCCAAAGAATCTGTGTCATGTATAACGTGACATCCAGGGAACATCAAGCTTGCTTAACCTTTAATTCAGTTTAAATATGCATTGCTTCAGATAAAGGATAAGGTCTTTCTACAATACTACACTGAGGCTTGAATTGCTGCTTCAGAGGTCATAGCTTAATTCAAAGCTTGTTGACTTTGAAAAGCTGCTGGTCTTGGCAGTAAAGGATCCGGTTATTCTAAGTAAAAAATCAAGTAAATCATCTCTGGCTGATGGAAAGTACATTGACAGAAGCAATAGAATGACACAGGACTTACGCTTTCATAACAGACTGATTGCTAACTGAAGAATGAATGGTAACTCAAGTATTTAGAAAAGCAGCTAATAGTTTATAGTGAGTTTCATGATGCAATTAAATTCCAGTGCACAGCTGTTTTAATTTAACCAGCAGAGTTGCTTATAATATGAGGAGGAAGGCTTGGTAATTAGAAAAATAGTTTATGATTAGTCTCTTTCAGACATACTCATAATAAATATATATATCACAATGGTGTTTTAGACCTGAGGTATAAAACAATTCAGTTTTCACATAGGTTCATAGCTTCATTGGAGATTACTGGGCTAATGGCTCAAGAGCACTTACAAGCCTAGCCAGTTTTCTCAGCTTTTACCAAATTTTCTACCCCTAGGGGAAAGATAACAAAGATCAGCAAGTGCGGTTTTAACAATTTTTACAGACTGCCTCTGTCCACCCCAGGAGTGAATTTGTGATTTCCCATCTATTGGTCCAGATTGCACTTCATGATGGCCAGGGAAGGGCTCTGCTTTGCTTCACGTGAATAGGAAGCCTATTCCAGAGAACATGTGATCTCTGGAACACATGTGTCTCTCTAGCATGATCTATTCTTGCCAGAGATCAAGTTTAGATCCATGGAATAGGTAACCTTATGCATATAGTTTTGTGAATAAGCAACATTTCCATCAGGGCAGGGTCAGAGACTGCCTTGTAGATCAGGCATAGATTATCCTTCAGTAATTGGTAGGAAACTGAATACGGTGATAGGGCTTTTAATCATTCTGCATATGATGTGTTGGTTATACCCTGTGTTTTTTTGGTGAGAAACCCCTAAGGACACTCCAATGGTTACAACTGGCTAGCCAGGTACATGCCAATGGGTGCATTGTACTCAATTACTTGTCTGATGAGGGTCAAATGCAGTGGTACTGTGGCATCCTCAAATCTGGATGCCATGCCCTTACTTATAAGCTGAGCCACACAGAAGGCTTTCCTCACAACCAAGGTCACATGGTGGTCAAGGTTCAGATTACTATCTGAGTACCCAGATCTCTTCATCAGTGGGTCTGCTCTTGGGGGGGGGGTATCAATGTTGTAATTTGCAAGTGCATTTGATTTCCCAAAGGGTATTATTATGCATTTATTCATATTTAGTTTGAGGCCATGGCTCTGATACCAATCATTAGTCTGCATCAGTCCTTTCTGTACGATATCAACATTGTTTGAGGAGTTAATGATTGCCTACAACATGCACTCATCAGCAAACTTGGTCATCTAAAGGCCATCTACATTTGCCTTGACATCTGAAAAGTGTATACCAAACTGGAGGGGGCCCAGCACTGACCCTTGTGGTACTCCACTGGTGACTGGCATATTGCTGGATGTGGATCTTCCAATCTAATAATACACTATGTCTATGTGCCCTATCCGTGAGCCATTTGGCTATCCATCTGGTGACATAGCAGTTTGTGTCCAATTTTGTGAGTGTATCTATAATACCTGAGTGGTGTATTGTGTCAAATGCCTTGCTTAGGTCAAGGTAGATGGTATGCACTGTCTTACCCTCATCTATGGCCTTGGTGACCTTCTCAAAAAAGTCAACCAAACTGAGCAGGCAGAACCTGCCCTTGATGAAGGTGAAGTGGGTGGGGTCTATAGTCTGGAGATTTCCTATGTCATTGTTAATCAGGTCCAAGATTATCCTTTCCATTGACTTGCATATGAGGCTAGTTGGACTTATGGGTCAGTAGTTTCCTGGGTCCATTGATGGTCCCTGTCTTGTGCTGAGGGATGACTGTTGCTGTCCTCCACTCTACTGAGACAAAGTCTTGTCTGGAGACTGTGGTTAAACAGAGATCCAAGTGTGTCTGCTAGGTCATGCTTCAAACTACTTAATAGACACCCTGAGATTCTGTCATGGGCATTGATGCCATGTTTATAGCCTTAGAGAGTGCAGTGATGACTTGTTCATTTGTGATAACGGGCAAATGGTATAAATAATTTCATGGGGAGTGGCCAGAGGTGATGGAGGGGTAAAATATGAGCTGAATTAATTGGCCAGCAGGTCTGCTATTTCTTCTGGCTTAGTATAGGTAGTGCCATCTTACAGCAAACTCAGCACATTGTTGAGTGTTTTCCTTAGGATTCCAGACTTAACTAAAAAAGGCTTTATGGTTATCCTTTGCTTGGAAGGCTATTTGACTCTTGTATGTAGCTTTTGAGGACTTGATTAGTTCCCTGATTTGCCTTTTGAGACTAATGAGACATTTTGTTTCCTCTGTTGTGCACCCTCCCACTTGGCTGTAGACAGGAATTTCTTCCTTCTATTGCATAATCTATTTATGCCAGGGTCCACCAGGGTGACTTTTTTTCCAACTAGATCTGGTTTTATTTTTTTTTCAGCTACTGCCATTTCTATGCAGTTGCTTAACTGGTTGTACAGGGCACTTGTGTATTCTTCTGCATAGGCTTTCATGTTTTTGGGGTTAAGGTTTGCTTTAAAATTAACTATGCTATCACTTAATAGAAGGTAATTTGCCTTGGAAAAATTCTGTAGAGTTTTAGGGTTTGATGGGCGTTCTACCATTACATTTATTTTAAAGGAGACCAATTTATGATCCAATATTACCAGTGAGGGCATTACACTGGGGGTGGGCGGTGCTGGGGAGGTGCAACATTTGCCCATATTTGTAATTATTTCAATGATATTTGAGCCCCTAGTGGGACTGCAGACCAGCTGTTCTAGAGCACTTGCATTGACAAAATCCAGGAATCTCTGAGCCTGCATGTTAGTGGTCACATATGTCTCCCAGTTTATAGAAGGGTAGTTAAAATTGCCCATGAGTAGTGAGTTGGGCTGAATGGTAAGTAATTCTAGTAACTTCAGGTATGTGGAGTGGCTTTCATGTACCTGGCGATGGCATGGTGTTGGATTTTGCTTATGGTCAGCTGGAGTTGGAGTAGCTTAAGCTAATCAACCAGCATGACCAATCTTCTTATGTGATTGTTTTTTATGTAAATGGAAATGCCTCCTCCACTCATTTTTTTTTCCTTTTCAGAGGGCGGTCTGAATGCGTGACAAGAATTGTAGCCTTGCACTGCTGTGGTGCTTTCTGTAGCCTTGAAACATATCTCTGTAACTGTATAGATGTCAGCATTCTCCAGGGTGAGGAAACCTTCCTGGGAATGCAGTTTCTTGTTTAGACTGAGCAGTAGTACCTTCAGCTTGGCATTAGAAGAATTTATTATTTTGGTAAGTCTGTTGGTTTGGCATTGTCTAAAAGAGGCTCCATGGGGTGGCTAATGCCCTGACCAATATTTGAAAGCCTAGCAGTGACAGGTGCATGCCATCACTGGCAAAGCAGTGTGGCCTGTTAAGTCATGTCGTGCCAGGCTGACAAATACTGGATTCCCTCGGAATGAGAACAGTAGCTAAGCCAATTATTGAAGTCAATCATTTTCTGTTTGTATTGTGATATCATTCTTGGTGAGGGTATGCTCAATTCAAGGTTCATACCCACCTGCAACATGAATTCAGAGAGGTCCATCATGTCTTTCTTCGGATCTAAGTCAGATGATTGAGTTTTCAGAAACTTGAAATTTGTATGGATGAGACCATATAAGTGAGTTTCTGAAAACTTGAACATCAAAACAAAAAATAAAAAAAACACAAAAATCTACTTTTTTTACATTTATGCAGGGGGCAGGCCTCCCTGCAAATTATAAATACCAACTCTGAGATCACACTACGGTGAATAAAAGGATAAATTTCCTGATCCTTTCTGTACCGCACCTCCATTTAAAAGCTTTGAGTTTTCAAAAACTCAAATCATATGGGTTTAACAACCATATGAACTTTGTGTTTCTGAAAACTCGGATCAACTTATAGGGACACCTCTCTTCATATAGTCCAGGGAGGTACCTCTCAGGTCATTCATACTCACGTGGACTATGACTGAGTCATACTGGTGCTTGTGGTTGAGTGTCCTGAGTGCTTGCATGATTTGGCAAATCCTGGCCTCTGACAGGCAACTGACTGTAATCCTCTCTTTATCCAGCCTGGAGAGGGAGTGTCTGTGTGTCTTACAATGGAGTCTCCTGTGACCAGGATGTTTGACTGTGTGCTGTTTTTCCTTAGGAGTTTGCTTGTGGAAAAATTGTGATGTGTATTTTTATGTTTAGTGGTTGGTGTGACTTCGCTTTGTTTGCATGTGGTTTCTGAGGTCAGTGAATGGGAGGCCTCTGAGGTTTTGGTAAGTTACTTGGGAGTACTTCTGCATATGTGGGTTTAAGTGTTGAGACCTTATTTAGTGAGGGAAGTGATGTGCATGTGCTGACAACCTGTTTGTCATTTGATTTGTCAATGTGTAACAGTTGTGTCTTAATTTTCATAGTGTAACTGCATCTCTCACATAATGTGCATGTTTGTTCCAGGGTTAAGTGGTTGCCAGTATACATGAGACAATTGTTACACTGTCTCAGGATGCCCATGTCCACCAGGGTGGCCAAAGGGATACAGGGAAGTGCCTATCCATGGTTTAAGTTTTTTTTTTGTTTGTTTTTTTTTTTACTGTGGATTTAACCTGGAAGAAGATTTAACTGGATTGGGATGATAGCACATGGATAATGAATGGGTGCTATACTCAATGTGATCCAACAAGGAGATGCTGCTCTGAGTGCAACTCAGATGCTCTTAGAGCAGCGTGAGGACTGGAAAGGACGGAGAGAGAGTTATTTTAAGGGAAAATTTAACTTGGAAGCATTTGTTTCTATACAAGGCACTGCTAACTGCTGCTGCATGGAGAACAGCTTAGCGCAAACAGTGGAATCAGAAAAAAACAAGTCTTACAACAGCATTGACAGCCCTATGGCACCACTGTCACATTTCATCATGACAGTGACAATGCTATCAAACAACTTGCAGCCAGCTCTGCAGTGCAGAAGACAGATGAATCTCTAGGCAGGGTAACGGACTGCCCCCACCTCCAGCAAAGCCATATCAATATCCTTTTATCTGTCTGTCTCTCCTCAATTACCATAAACCAAATTGTAAAAAAATGTTCAAACCTGTCATTGGGCATGCTAAACAAAACAAAACAAACCCATCTTACACCAAAACCAGATTTATATAAGCAGCAGTAAACAACTCTTCACTTGAATCTCAAATTTATTGAAAATGCATCTAGTAATTCACTAAACTGCAAGACATGCTGGGGATCATAGTCAAATAGCATATAGTAAAGCACTAATTGAAGGATGCAGGAATTCAAAAGACAAATGTGCAATGCACATGCTAACAGCTTGGGACAACCCACTGGATTCAGTGTCCCTTTTCAGGAGCAGCCTAGTGGTATTGTCTGGTGAAGTGACCTGGTCAGAGTCACAGAGTAGAAAAATGAAGGCTGAGGGTGTCAAACCCTGCACCATAGAAGCAGCTCATAGCTGTACTCCTCTGGACTAAGTACTAGACAGATTTTTGTGATCCAACACAGTGCATTTCACCCCCATGTGCTGGCAAATAAATCAAGGTTATTTAAAAATGTATTAAGAGTTGAAATAGTAACATTAAGCTCATATGCATCCAACTGTCCAGTTTATAAATAGACAAATAATTAACACACTGTCAAAAGTCAGTAAATCAAGGAAACCAAGAATCATACCCAATGAACATGGCTCATATGATGATGTGCTGTTGACTACAGTCACTTCCTTCCTTTAAACCGTAAGTATTGCAGGTTGTAAGAAACAAGTATTTACACACACACACACACACACACACACACACACACACACACACACGCACACACACACACACACACACACACGCGCACACACACACACACACACACACACACACACACACACACACACACACACACACACAAAACATTCGATGAAGCCTCCTCCATGACTATACACCTTAGATATCAGCTTAAGAAAAAGGGGAAATGTGTACCTTAAAAAACAATAGAATGGAATCCACTGCAACCACCACACACACACACACACACACACACACACACACACACACACACACACACACACACACACACACACACACATACACATGCACACAGCTTCTTAACTCAATTCAGAGACAAAGACACAAAAATCAGGAAGAGATTTTAAATGTTTTTATATACTACTGCTAAAGTAAAAAGTTTTGCATTAGTAAGCATTTTCTGAAGGGCACAGAGTTGGAAACTCGTGACTATCATTATTTAATGAGTGTAATCCACAACAATTTGCCAAAAAGCTACACATTTGTAAGGAATAGACAAAAATATCTCTCATTTTCTTTTTTTTTTAGGAATACTAGACAAAGCCAAAAATAATTAGAGGACAAAAGTTAATTTTTAAATGTAATTTCCCCTTATCTACCTAATAGCGAGGTAAACTGCATAAAATGTACCTATTCAGAAATGACCTGTCTGAGTGACCTGCTCGAAGTCACACACTGGAAAAACTGAGGTGGAAGGATTCAAACTCTATACTTCTGACTCCAGTAATGGCTTGTTAATAGCGTAAATCTTTACAAGACAACTCTAATTAACTTCAAATGCATTTTCTGAACAACTATGAAACTGTAATGACTAGCATTATTGATAGATTGCCATCCAGTGATATATCAGAAAATAAATATGTTAAGGAATGTCTGGCAGTTAATGCAGTGAATTATGGGTCTAAGCTCTTAATGAGCTGCTTCCTGTAGTCGAGGGTACAGCATGTGATTCTTTCTAACTCCATTTGCCTACTTTGTGACTTTCAGTAAGTGCTTCTGGGAGTATGTGAATAGAAAATATTCTTACTTTCTGAGTAGAAATGACATTAATGACTGGTATCCAGGAATGTATAATAATCATTGACGGTATTCTGTAACTATAATTCATAGGAATGTATCCTTGGAAAGAGGACTAGAGGCAGAACACACACAGACAGAGACTAGTACACACATACACAATCCATACGTTTTGCAAAATAACAGTGATGTGATCTACAGCTGTAAATCTCCTGTGTGTGCCATGGCTGTGCGCTCAAAAGTCCAGTCTCACTCACTTCCCAGATCTGCCAGAAATCTGAAACACCAAAAACTACGGCAAGAACATATATGTGCAGACCAAAGACTACATGTGTATATATATCTATATGGCTATATCTATATATATATATAGAGAGAGAGAGAGAGAGAGAGATACACACACACATATACATATATATATATATATATATATATATATATATATATATATATATATATATATATATATGTATATATATATATATATATATATATATATATATATATATATATATATTATCATTAGTATTGCTCTGATGCAACATTAGTCAGTGGTTGTTTTTATTTATTTTTTATTTTACATTTGCTTACCGGGAAAGTCCGACTGGACACAGGTCCATTTTCAGCGGCGGCCCGGGGAGAAAAGCTCCACAATACAATACAGTACATGAGAGAAGAGAAAAAAAAATAGAGCATACTTATAGCAAACATACACAATATGTTAGAGAGTAACAATCCTTATAGTAGACAATCATTGTGGTACATAATAATTTAAAACAGCATTTGTATTATTTTTACAGATATAAGTTTTGTCAAGTAAATATCAATGGGTTCACAAGCTTTCAGGGCAACTGTTTATACTTAGCTATACACAGAAACATTCTCTTAGTTTGGGTTAGCCTGGTGAGTGACATGAACACAGCCAGTCACTTAAATAGTGGGATTTCAGGATTTTTTTAAATGAATAAAGGATGTGGTAGAAGTTATTTTTCTTGGTAGTGTGTTCCAGGTTTTAGCAATGATGCTGGCAAAGAGGGATTTACCGGCATCATTTCTATGTTGGATGACAGTTATGAGGTTCTGGTTACTAGATCTTAAGGCTCTAGAGGGAATGAGGGGCTGAATTAGGTGCTGAAGTGCTGGGGTTTTCTCAGGAAGGTAGTACAGTTTGTGTGCTATAGAGAGCTGATTGAATAGAAGTGTATGAGGCAACTCAGCCAGTTAAGCTGCTTAAGGGATAGACAGCGGTGAGACCTATATGAGGCTTCACTAGCAAACTTAGCAATCTTATTGTAGCAAAATTCTATTTTATTTAGATCGGTTTGGTGGAGATTAGTCAAGATGGGAGAGGCATAGAGGAGGGTGGATAGAAGATGAGCCCTTGCGATGGTTGCTTTGGTGTGTTTAGTCATAAACTGTTTGTTCCTGTAGAGGAGTCCACACTTTTTATTAACTCTCTTGATGGTTTATGCTATGTGGATGTCGAACATCAGATTATTGTCTATTTCTACACCTAGCAATTTAGTGTGTGTGGTTGGACTAATTTGAATGTTTTCTTTAGAGTAGATGGTGAAATAACTATTTAGGGGAGGAGATCTTCCTGGGCTGAAAATAATTAGTTTGTTTTTTTTGGGATTAAGAAGTTTGATGTTAGCGAACCAAGTTTCGGCTAGGGTGAAGTTATTTTAGGTTAGGGTTTGTAGTTCACTTAGGGTGGGGAGAGCACATATAAGGGTGGTGTCATCTGCGTATTGTACTACTGAGGCAGTGGGTGAGGATGAAGGGATCTTGTTAATAAATAAAGAGAATAGCAAAGTGCCAAGGATGGATCCTTGAGGGACTCCTATGGTAACTGGTAACAGGAGGGACAGTTGTCCCTGCCATAGGACTGCTTGCTGACAGCCGGCCAGATAAGTATCTGTTGAACCATGATATAGAGGGGGGACTTATATTTAGGGTAGATAGAGTTTCAAGAATCATACTGTGATTTACCATGTCAAAGGATTTTGAGAAGTCTAAGAATATGGAAGATACAAATAGATCCTTGTTTCTATGGTGGTTAACTATATTGGTGAATGATAGTAATGCTGTGGTGGTGCTATGGGAAGGTCTAAAGCCATGCTAAGATATGGAGAGTAGGTTGATATTTTGGAGGTACTGCATTAGTTGATTATGAACAACTCTTTCTAATATTTTGGATAAAGGTGATGGGATTGCTATTGGGCGAAAGTTGGTGAGCTCTAAGGAATTACCTCCTTTGTGCAGTGGAAAAATATGTGATGTTTTCCATGAGGTGGGAACTTTGCATTCTAATAGAGATCTGTTTATGAGAATAGAGACAGGATAGGCTATAGCTTCAGCTGATATCTGAAGGAAGTCTGCTGGTAGCATATCAGCTGCTAAAGTGGTGGGTTTAAGTTTCCTAAGGAGTTTAGAAATTGTCTTAGTGGACACGGAGTGAAGGTGAAAACTGGCTTTATTGTTTTGTATATTGGGATGGGTTGGTGTAGTTATTGGTGTGGGGCTGTTAATGCTATTTTGGGCATTGGCAAGGGTCTGGACTGTTTTGATAAAGAATTTGTTAAATTGAGTGGGAATGTTTTCATGGTTATTTGGTAGCACAGGGTTTGGAGCAGTGGACTTTTCTGGGTGTAGTATACCATTTATTGTGACCCATAATTTTTGGGTATTGTGAGCATATTTTTCTTGCATATTTTTATAGTAGCTAGATTTGTCTAGTTTGATTTGTTTTTTCGCTTTGTTATGGAGCTCTACATAGTTTTGTCTCAAAGTAGTGGTTTTGTTTTTTTATATTGAATCCAGGCCTTGTCCCTTTCTTTCATTATAGCTTTAGTATCCTTTCTTAGCCATTGGCATAGTTAGTTTTTATTCTAATGGTTCTGGGGGGTGCATGATGATTTAAGATTTTTATGAAGGTTGTGTTAAAGTATTCAATGGCTTTGTCTAGAGATAGTTGTTTTACAGGAGTCCAGTTGTAGCTTTTTAGTGCATTGATGAAATCAATAGCTATAAAGGTCTTTTTGTTTCAAACTACTCTGAGGATAGGCTGGCTGATGGTTTGGGATCTGTTCCTAATT
Source organism: Protopterus annectens (assembly GCF_019279795.1). Classification (NCBI taxonomy): domain Eukaryota; kingdom Metazoa; phylum Chordata; order Ceratodontiformes; family Protopteridae; genus Protopterus; species Protopterus annectens. The sequence continues at coordinate 19,649,274 of NC_056731.1, forward strand.
GGGTAGGTTGGATGATGGTCACTTAGGGTATATGGAAGACAGCCAGATTGCTGTGCAAGAGTGGGGTCAGATACCAGGATCCAGTCTAAGATGGACTGGCGTTTGGATGTTTTGAAAATTCTAGTGTAGTGGGTGATGTGTTATTCATTATCTTTTAAATTACAAATATTTTTAAATTACATATTATTTACTGTAGGCATCATATTCTAGATGTATTTTTAAGTGTATAAACTGAGTGTAGGCTGTTTTTTATCATCTAATGCTATTTTAATTACAATTTATAAGTGTTCCAACTGTTTTTGTGTTTTATATGTGTCTCAATTAATTAATACCATTTTACACAGTCCCAATGCAGAGCGGTCACAAACAGAGGCGGGGTATCACGCTGATAAAGACAATGAGAAACCAAACAAAGAAGCCGGTACCCCTGATGGCAATAAAACGATAAAAGTAATCCAATAGTCCAGTAAATAACACGCTGAATGCTCTCCTTTCAAATTGCGAAAATATTTATTCATAAAAGTGAGTAAGCGCTTTCGCCATAGGGCTTTCTCAAACTCTTAGACATTTACAAGCTGCTTAAAAAATCTTTATAAAACATGCAGACTACTTTCATTGGTCAACATGACCAGTGAAAAGTTTAAACTCTTAAAGCCGTAGTTCATATGTAATGCTCTAAACAATGTCGCTTAGGTGCTCTTCATAGAACAATCAGTAGAGCATAGGTCAAAAGTACAATAGTATATATGAGGCTTTTTAGCGCCCCATAAATTCCCATATACAAAATGAGTATTGAGATCAAAGTCTGTCACAAGGACTAAAACAAAACATCAAATAAGTTTAAAAAATGTATTTTAAAATTCCACGGCAAAATGCACATAGCGATCTAGGCATAGATCTAAGATCGCAATTGAAACCTGGTGGTATATAGACCAGTATCAGCACCTCAACCTATTTACAAAACTTGCTAGAAAACATAACTAGTGTACAATAGCTAAGGTAATACATCGTCATTGCTACTTGAGCAATCGTTCACATAACACTCACTGACGTCTAAGAAATGCGTCTTCAGTACGATCAATCCAAAGTACTTTCTAAGTACAAAAAATATAAAAATAAAAGCAAAAATAGAGACTTCACATTCATATAAAAGGTGAACATTTAAGCTACCCTTCCTCTCAGTGACTGGAAAGGTTCAAATTTTAGTAAACTCAAGTAGTGTCCTATGTATCGTGATGAAAGTGAACACTCCATGGAGTAATATAGAACGCAATGTAGGGACCAAAACCTACCTCAATATTAGCGGTCTTGATAATTGTTACATTCGCACTAGAGAACATAGTAATCATCTGACATCACATTCGTAACATCAAGTTCAGTCAACAGATTGAACCAGGGGCACAAATCCTAGTGAAACATCTTCACATGTTGACACTAGAAGTACCCTGACGTTTAAATGACGTAACTTAGGTGTCACTTAAAGAGAAACGACTATATTTAAACAACGTATATACAATACTGTCACACTATATAAAATCTACTTAGATCAAGCATCATACTCCTACTAGAAACGGGCAAGGGCAAGTAGCATTAATAGCATATGCTAAAATACTGTAAACATGAACAGTATGGTTAATCGTGTGGCCGTCCATATAAACATATTTTGTTAGACCAAGAATATTAAGGATCCAGTTCTCTCTATAAAGTAAGTAAACATTGTATAATGATCTCACTAATTAATAGTGTAGATGCATCTAGCGGTTAACATAAATTGTATATCTATCAACTAAAAAACATAACATCTTATTCCAATGGGCAATACTTATATCAATGTAAAAGGAATGATATATAGCCAGAAAAGTGGCATCTTAAATAAATAAATAAGGTTAGCAAAATTAAACCAATAACACACCAAATATATATATATACAAAAAAATATATATAGGTATGTTACCTTCTCTCCTCAGGGTATAGCTCACAAATTAGTTCTGCATGTGAGCTTCTAGGGCTTTTACCTCATAAAGGTAAGAATAAAGCACCGGATCTAGTCCTTACAGCGCCTAGATTAAACCTAACCATGCCTGATGGATCAATGAACTACTTAGCTCTATGTAATCTTCTATTTTTCAAAAATGGTTTAATTTGGACTTTATCATTAAGGCCATGGGGTCTATCCGATCTCCATCTAATAATCCATCTAGTTTCGTTCTCCAAAGTCCTATTGATCAAATCACCTCCTCTGAAACCTTGAAAGATAGTTTGGATGACATAAAACCTAAACGTATGCTCTGTCCCCTTCATTTTATGATGTCTTGCCAAGGCATTAAGTTCTGAGCCTATCCTAGTTAGGTAGTTATGTTCTCTGACACGTTCTTTCAGCATCCGGTTAGTCTTCCCTACATAATAAGCTTCACATGCATTACAGTTAGCAACATATACTATATTTTTACTTTCACAAGTGGTGTTTGTATTAAAGTAAAAAGCACGTTTAGTCAGAGGATGTATAAACATCGTATCTTTACATATAAAACGACATTGGTTACATCTCCCACAAGGTACAGTGTTCACATTCATAATGGGATTATCATACCTTGTACCTCTTGGTCTACACAATAGGCTTTTTAGGTTAGGATGGTTCTTAAAAGTTACGTGTGGTGTAAGGCCTATCACCTTACTAACTTCTCTATCAGACGCTAGAATATCCCAACGTCTTTGCATAGCTTTTTTAACCTCCAGGCTCATCTTGCTAAAATTCAGTTTAGCACTAACTTCATTCCTGACCGTATTCTCAATAATTTGAGGTTCTGTGTACTGACTGAAGTATGGTCTAGCGCTACTTGAGCGTAAAGAACCAACTGTTCCAACAGTCTCAGATATCTCAAGTGCATCATAGCCCCTTTCTAAAAATCTTTTCTTCATATCCTGTATTCCATATTCATATTGGGAATAGTCAGAATTGAGTCTAGACACTCTCATAAATTGTCCCTTAAGGACATTGCTAAATACATGACGTGGGTGCATGCTATGTCTATGTAGTAGGTTGTTTCTCTGACAGCTCTTCCTATATATAGAGGTATTGAGCATCCCATTCAGCATGCGGACTATATCTACGTCTAAAAAAGAGATGTGATCATAAGAAAAGTTCATGGTGAACTTCAAAAATTCAGTGGTGGACTCAAGGTAACTCACAAAATCTCTCAGGGAACCCTCGTCCCCCAGCCATAACAAAAACAGGTCATCTACAAAGCGGCAATACATACCTACATATTCTCTGAACTGTGATACCCCAAAGAGAAATTGATCTTCCCATCTTGCCATAACGAGGTTGGCGTAGCTATTCGCACAAGACGTGCCCATGGCTACGCCATCCCTCTGCAGGTACATGTCTTCATTGAATACGAATACATTGTTGGTAAGAACCGTTTCAAGAAGTAATGTGGTTAGATCTATCTTACGTGCTGTTAGTTCAGAATGTTCTCTCATATATTCAGTGATGTACCTAATACCTATATCATTCGGGATCACTGTGAACAAGCTCACAACGTCCAGGGTGACCATAAGGAATGGTTGGTCTGCCGGTAAATCTTTTGTATGGGTGTAAAGATCTATCAAAAATTGCTTACTATCTCTTAGGATGTTCTTATTCTTATTCACCAGAGGCCTCAAGGTATCTTCCAGATATATGGACATGGGTTCCGTTACCCACCCCTGGCCTGCCACAATTGGTCTCATCGGGGGATCTTCTTTGTTTTTATGGACCTTGGGTAGGCCTTGTATTACCGGTATAATTGGGTCCCTTACCTTTAGATAACCATACAGTTGTTCAGTTATATCAAATGACATGACCAAGTCATCCAGTGTGTGGTAAACCCTGAAGACCTTCTCTACCAATTCTTTTTGGTTTATCTTATGGTAAGTGAGCTCATCATTGAGCATACCATACATCTTCTGTTCATAGTAACCTGTATCCATTACGACTATAGGTCCACCCTTATCAGCAGGTCTGATAGTAATGGACCTATCATCCTTCAAACTATACAAAGCCCGTCTTTGATTGTAGTTAAGATTCTGACCATGTTTATTATTGCCCTTCTCCTGGAAAAGTTTGTATATATCATCCTCTAACACATTCCCAAACACTTCCACAGTCGGATGCAACTGTGGGGTATAGACACTATTACTACGGAACTTATTCATTTCATGACATGAAGTATTCTGTCCAAACTCAAGTTTAAGTTGTATGTTTCGAATGTACATTTTGGTATCTATAATCGTATCCACTAGGTTACTGTCTTTAGTGGGAATAAAGCCCAGTCCTTTATTTAAAACTTGCTCTTCATATACACTCAGTAACCTGTTCGAAAGGTTAATGACTAGGGATTCTGTCTCCCCCACATTTTCTTTATAGTGGGGCCTTGAAGTGGTTCTTCTGTGGACCCTTTCCTTTTCTGCCTCCCCCTGCTGTTTGACCTTTTCTTCTCTAAAAAATATTGCTGGGCTATGGGGAGGGGTGCAGGTAAAACTGAGCTACTGGATTTGGGTCTAACTACTGCAGCTCCTGCTCTCTGTACATCAGTAATACAACCAGCCAGACTATCTCCTGATTGTAGGTGAGTGGTTTCTTCTCTATTCCTACCATTGTGATCTGTCACTGTGTGTTGCCTGTCTGAGTTCAAACTTGTGTTTACATCGCTCTCATTGGGCACTTCAACGGTGGCATTCCTCTCAGGTACTATATGGGTTTGTCGAAAAGCCTCGTTAGCACTAGTCTGATTAATGTTTTCTATGGGACCTCTATTCCTGGTCTGGTGTTCAGTATGCCTTTGCTGTACATTGTTAGAAAAATTATTACTGGAATGTCCTGTGTTCCTATCTTTGGGCCAAGTAAATACGTGATTATTTTTAAAATCACGCATATCACGTGTTATCTTAGACTTCTTTTGGTCAAACATCCTTTTCTCCACCAATAGTACATCCTCTAATACTTTCTCTAATTTAGCTGTATGTACATTTTCAGTATACTTAGTTTTAAAGTCATTAAACATTTTGTTGACCTTTATTCTCAGAAGATCTTCTTCAGGCAAGTGGAAATCGATTAGCAGCCTCATATAACTGAAGCTCAGTTCCAAATTTAATTGCTGCCAACGGTATAACAGGTCCGGGAAGTGGTTACCAGAGGTGGGCATCTTCAAAACACGAAGCCCACGAGGTATAATGCGCTTAAGTAAACACACTTCAAAGTATTGTCTCTGGACCTGTAGTCTTTTCAGTTTAACGAATGCAGTCTCAAGTTCAGCTAAGTCCTGAGTAACATGGAAGTTACTTACTTCAGTCTGGTTGTTCCAATCTCCATCGACACTGGGTTCAAAGTCCAGTAACACATTAGTTTCCCCGGTCACACACACCTGAAAGCGTTGTAAAAATTTGTTGGTATAATCCAAATTAGTCGGAACATAGGGAAGTTCTATGTTAATGTTGCTCTCGTTCGCCATCCTCTAAAGTGGCAGCTCTGACAAAATATAACACAATTTACACAGTCCCAATGCAGAGCGGTCACAAACAGAGGCGGGGTATCACGCTGATAAAGACAATGAGAAACCAAACAAAGAAGCCGGTACCCCTGATGGCAATAAAACGATAAAAGTAATCCAATAGTCCAGTAAATAACACGCTGAATGCTCTCCTTTCAAATTGCGAAAATATTTATTCATAAAAGTGAGTAAGCGCTTTCGCCATAGGGCTTTCTCAAACTCTTAGACATTTACAAGCTGCTTAAAAAATCTTTATAAAACATGCAGACTACTTTCATTGGTCAACATGACCAGTGAAAAGTTTAAACTCTTAAAGCCGTAGTTCATATGTAATGCTCTAAACAATGTCGCTTAGGTGCTCTTCATAGAACAATCAGTAGAGCATAGGTCAAAAGTACAATAGTATATATGAGGCTTTTTAGCGCCCCATAAATTCCCATATACAAAATGAGTATTGAGATCAAAGTCTGTCACAAGGACTAAAAACAAAACATCAAATAAGTTTAAAAAATGTATTTTAAAATTCCACGGCAAAATGCACATAGCGATCTAGGCATAGATCTAAGATCGCAATTGAAACCTGGTGGTATATAGACCAGTATCAGCACCTCAACCTATTTACAAAACTTGCTAGAAAACATAACTAGTGTACAATATCTGAGATAATGCATTATCGTTGCTACTTGAGTAATAGTTCACGTAGCATTCACTGACGTCTAAGAGGTGCGTCTTCAGTACGATCAATCCGATGTACTTTCTAAGTACAAAACATGTATAAAAATAAAAGCAAAAATTGCACACTCATATAAAAAGGTTAATATTTAAGCTTACCTTCCTCTCAGTTACTGGAAGGGTTCAAATTTTAGTAAACTCATGTAGTGTCCTATGTATCATGATGAAAGTGAACACTCCATGGAGTAATATAGAACGCAATGTAGGGACCAAAACCTACCTCAATATTAGCGGTCTTGATAATTGTTACATTCGCACTAGAGAGCATAGTAATCATCTGACATCACGTTCATAACATCAAGTTCAATCAACAGATTGAACCAAAGGCACAAATCCTGTTGAAACATCTTCACATGTTGACACTAACATGTTGACATTAAGAGTTTAAACTTTTCACTGGTCATGTTGACCAATGAAAGTAGTCTGCATGTTTTATAAAGATTTTTTAAGCAGCTTGTAAATGTTTAAGAGTTTGAGAAAGCCCTATGGCGAAAGTGCTTACTCACTTTTATGAATAAATATTTTCGCAATTTGAAAGGAGAGCATTCAGCGTGTTATTTACTGGACTATTGGATTACTTTTATCGTTTTATTGCCATCAGGGGTACCGGCTTCTTTGTTTGGTTTCTAATTAATACCATTGTTGGTATTTGATTGGTGAAAATTTGTATACATTTCACATGTGAGCTGGTGGTTGTAACTCTGAAGAAGTCCCTGCTACTTATGGGACAAATGTGCTTAGTTGATTACAAGTATATTAAAGGTTAAGTTTTTCCACTAGCTTAGTTGCTAAGCAGTTTTTGTTGCTTCATCCTGCTGCCATGTTTATGAACCACTAGTCTATGAACTGTGTTGTGGGGTATTTTCTTTGGATTGTATTTTTGAAGTGCCTACTGTACCTCTTACGTGTGGTTACTAGTTCTTGCAATAGTTTTTGATAAAATGAAATATAGTTCTATAAAGCTATAAAATATGGTAGTTCAACCTGAATAGCAATATTATCATACAGATAATACCCCCTGCAGTGGTTATTCACTATCAACCTCCAGATGGACTTCATCCCAGATGAATGGAGATCAGCAGTAGCAGTCAGCACCTCACACAAAGGTGGGGCATCAATGGACTCAGTTAATTTTAGACTCTTTTAGACTTTTTACTACTTTTACTATTACTTTGTCATTTATGATTTTTTATTTATATATATATTACAGATACTTTATACATATATATATATATATATATATATATATATATATATATATATATATATACATTCCAATATATATAATATATATATATATATATAATTTTTACTTCTTCACTCATATTTATACATGTTTATATATTTTGTTATATATATTATATTGTATAAATATATTTTAGATTAATAATGTTTCAGGATTTTTAGATAGCAATAGTTACTATGAATGGTTTGAGCTAACAGCATTGTAACAGTCACCATGACTACTTGATTGATTCAAATGAATTATTTGATTGAATTTAATTAAGCATAATTGGTTAGTATATTTAAAGACTGTTCTTTTGATTAGCAAATTAAATCTGATGAAGCGTGCAGCATTTGGCACGTGAAAGCGCTCATTTTTTGTCTATAATAAAAACCTTGGAATTTTATGTCCATCGTAGTGGTGGTCTTGTCCTGTATTTTCGGTATTGTTTGGTTTCTTTTCTGGAATCGGGACCTTTGGAGAGCAGCTGTACCTTATTTTACTTCATTGCCTTTATCGTTTGGTGTCAGCAGCGATCACACTATGGAGCCTTCTAATACTCCTAATGTTGAATTGGATTACAATCCTGAATCTACGAACTTAAATAAGAGATGGAATGACATTCTTGAACCGGGCAGCAACCCTCTACTCACTTTGGAGCTACATCCGTTTTCATTGCCACCTACAATAGGTACTGTTAATAATCTAAGTGAGTTCAATGATTTAAGCAGAGAGTTAGAAAATAGCTTATACAAACTACAAAGACTCATTTGGCAGAGGCGACATATGGAGGCTAGTCTACATTTTCAGATTGTACCTCAAGGCATGAGAGTTTTGTGCATGCCTACATATGGTGACAGTCATCCAGAGTTGCTCAGTAGATGGCAAAAATTGAATTTAGAACTAAGCAATAATTACATGAAATTATTGATTGATTATTTTTCACCAATTGAAGCTGAGCTCATGCGGAAGGTAGAAGCGTTGAATACAGATATACGAGCTTGCTTTAAGAATGTGACATTTGCAAGAAAACTGGAGAATTTATATGCTCAAGTAGCTGCTTATAGTGACAGGTTACAACAAACCAAATATTGAAAGTTGCAACGGGACTATAGAGGTTTCTCTACAGGACAGGTTTTTGTCTGGTCTAAGAACAATTCAACGACCAGCCAGGCAACTTCTGATAATAGACATGTTGAAAAGTGTAGCTCCTCCTTTAACAACAGTAATAAGGTTCTACACAAAGATACACCGAATATCCATGAAGCTGCTGACAGTAATAATGTTACTGATTCTGGTATGCCTATTGTGCCTTTAAGTGATATGTTACCTTTGAATATCACGTCATCAACAGCTACACCACCGCCTAATCAGCAAGCATTAATTGAACAACAGGAAATTAACAGTCTGGGAGCCAGGCCGAAAGCGTTGGGCAAAGGTTCAGCAAGTTTTTTACCATACCCAGTAAAACTTCGCGAACCCTTCAGAGACAGGTCACACAGTCGGGGACAGAGGAAGCAGAAGTTTTCAGGAGGATTCCAGACCAACGAACGAAGAATCAGGAATTGAATCAACTGGTTTTTAACTTATCCAGGTTCGAACTCACTGAAACAGACTATTCGTTGCTGAACAAAGGCTTATCTTTTATACCATCACAAGGTAGTGATCTAAGCGAATTGTTGACGGATTTGCATCTATTTGGACGTACAATTGCACTTAAATTGCTGTTCAATAATGATAATGTTAAGTCTGCACACAATATGAATAGATTTAAATGTAAAAGCTCTTTTACGCCTCCATTTCCAGTTAATGTTGAATGCTTTATACAGTTATGTGTGAATGACTTGTACAGTTACTTTAAAAAACATGAACGTAAATGTACCTACTTTAATTTGAACAAGGAGCAACAAGCATCTTTGTACAACCTTTCCCATAATGTTGAACTAACTATCAAACCAGCTGATAAGGGGGGAGGCTTGGTATTACTTAATACAGATGACTATCACATATCCATGATGGATATGTTACAAGATACTAGTACATATTTGAAGGTTGACCCTGAATATCTGACTAAATTGGTTATGAGAGTATAAGACAATCTTTATGATTTGCTAATGTGCAGACAGGTCACACAAGAATTATATGAATATTTTTTGGTTGAATTTCCATTGATACCTTATATAAAAGGATTACCAAAGATGCACAAAGGCATTTTACCCCCCCCCCCCCCCAATGAGACCCATAGTGGTAGGTGATGGCTGGGTTACGGAGAGAATTTCCAACTATTTGGAAAGTTTATTGGGACCAGTGGTTAGAACTATACCTGTAATTCTTAAAGATAGTTATCAACTCATTAAGGACTTAAATGACCTGCCTAATGACATAGAATGTTTATCGTCCTGCATACTAGTAACGTTGGATGTGAAAAACTTATTTACATCCATTCCTAATGATTTTGGTATAGAAGCAATAAGGGAATATTTATGTACATTGGAGAACTTTAATAATCAACAAATTATTCTGATATGTGCACTTTTGGAATTAGCATTGTCCAACAATATTTTTCTATATAGAGACATGTTGTATGCACAAAAATGGGGGGTCGCCATGGGGACCCTGTGTGCAAATTAGTATGCAAACCTTGTAGTACATCAATGGGAAAGGAAATTTATGTTTGACAGTTCATTTTTTAAGAATGCTTTGCTATATAGAAGATTTGTTGATGATGTTTTATTTTTTTGGAAAGGCAGTATAGAACAATTACAAGCCTTCTAGAATCTACTACTGATTTTTTAAGATTCTCTCTTGAGTTTTCCTGCAACATAGTAAATTTCCTGGATATAAGCATAATGAAAGATATACAGGGCAACATTTCTACCACTTTATATAGAAAACCTTGCTGGTAAAATGCACTATTGCACTTCAGTAGTATGCATCCTAGATTTGTTTTCTCTAATATAGTAAAGGGACAATACCTTAGAATTATGAGAATTTTTAAAGAAGATCTTAATAGGCAACAACAACTTAATGCCATGCATACCTTACTGTCAGACAGGGATTATCCTGTTTCTATGTTAAGCAGAATCAAGGAAATTGTTATGGATGCCCCCGGAGATGAAAACATTTATATCGGGGGAGTCACTGGTTATACAGGAGACAGACTGAATACAGGTAGAGCTATTAAAACTACTTTTATTACTAGATAAACTAATGATAATAAAAACATCACGTATATCATCAATAAGAATTGGCAGGTACTTATCGCTGACCCCAAGATTCAGACTATAGTAGGTAATACTCCTTCTTTTACTTACAGAAATAGTAAGAATTTAAAAAGAATTTTATGTACTGAACACTATCATGATGGATTTAATAATAGCATCATTCGACACTATGATAGATTGGGCACATATCCTTGCAATAGATGCAACATGTGCAAGTTTATTTCGAAGGAACAAGATTTCGTTCATCCTACTATTAACTATAGATTCAAATCTAGATTTCATGCCAGCTGCGAAGATGAAAATCTTATATATCTAGCAACTTGCACACGCTGTTCAGCGTTTTACGTAGGGATGACATCCAGGAAGTTAAAAAATAGGATGTACAATCATATATATGACATAAGGAGAAATAATCAACAGAATGCTTTGGCGAAACATAAGCAGTTTTAAAGATCATATTTTTGAGTTTAGAGTATTACAACTGATAACTAAAAATAAGAGAGGGGGGAATAATAAGAACCACTTAGAATCTATTGAACTGTGTTGGATTTTAAAATTGCGAGCTCATATAGAACCTGGTTTAAATCAATTTATAAGTATTAAGCCAGTATTAAATGTACGTAAATACTAGGTAGTATTAGGACATATGATAAGACTCATGTATATATATATTATTTATTTATTTTGTATTATTATTTTTGTTTTTATATGGACTTGTTATTTTTTATGAATTTCCTATGAATTTATTTACTATTACTTTTGTCATTTATGATTTTTTATTTATATATATTACAGATACTTTATACACACATATATATATATATATATATATATATATATATATATATATATATATATATATACATTCCGATATATATAATATATATATAATTTTTACTTCTTCACTCATATTTATATATGTTTATATATTTTGTTATATATATTATATTGTATAAATATATTTTAGATTAATAATGTTTCAGGATTTTTAGATAGCAATAGTTACTATGAATGGTTTGAGCTAACAGCATTGTAACAGTCACCATGACTACTTGATTGATTCAAATGAATTATTTGATTGAATTTAATTAAGCATAATTGGTTAGTATATTTAAAGACTGTTCTTTTGATTAGCAAATGAAATCTGATGAAGCGTGCAGCGTTTGGCACGTGAAAGCGCTCATTTTTTGTCTATAATAAAAACCTTGGAATTTTATGTGCATCGTAGTGGTGGTCTTGTCCTGTATTTTCAGTATTGTTTGGTTTCTTTTCTGGAATCGGGACCTTTGGAAAGCAGCTGTACCTTATTTTACTTCATTAATTTTAGACTCATAAGCCTTGCTAGTCTCATCTGGAAGGTTATGGAAATTATCATTATGGAATTAATAAATAAGGATGTAGGTAAATTGCAAACCTTTGACCCAAGCCATTTCAGATTCATCAATGCAGACCTTGTCTAATTAACCTAGTCAACTTCTTTGAGAACGTTACTTCAGCAATGTAGGATGTCAAGTCAGTACACACCACATACTTAGATCTCGTAAAGGCATTCAACACTATTCCATACTCAGATATTGTAGCTAAATCCCTGTGTAACTCATTGGATAGCTGATTTGCTAATAAATAGAACTCAGGAAATTAGGGTGGATAGATTTATCTCCTCCAAAACACCTGCTACTAGTGGTGTACCCAAGAGTTCAGTCCTCTGATCATCATAAACTTACCAAAGTATCAACATCCTCCAAGATGGCCTTTCTCAAATAAATAGCTCTTGTCAACACCATGGACTAAAACTAATTGCCAAGAAATGTATAAGCATATCCTTTGGCAAGTCTGAATTCTCTTGTAATTATCACAAGGTGATCCTGTAGTTAGGGATCTGGGAACCTTTCTCAACAACAAACTATCCTTTGAATGATAAAAATACATTATCGTAAGAAAGTCCTTTTTTGTCACACAACTTATATCTAAAAGTGTATGGTGTCCATATCCAGGGATGCAATCATTCCACTAGACTTGACTTTCAACAGTCCTATCATTGAATAAAATGTCCCATTTGATATGCACCTGTCCAAACACTTGTCATAACTGGAGCAAATGCAATGTTTTCTCAATAAAAAAATCAGGGACCTAAATCACAAAAACTCTGTAGACTGTCTGAAAGCCTTGTTACTTTTATCAGTATCATGCAGGCTAGTAACAGGCAACATCTGCCTCAACTACAGAGGCTCAACAGACCCAATCCTGTTAGGCCAATTACATATTCACAAACCTACTGCTGGTGTGAACTCCTGCTCAAGAGCTCTCAATCTCATTTGCAAAACAAAGGACTTGCTGGAGGGATAGTCATGCATCGCAGAGAATGCGTCTTCTGTGGAAATTTACTATCAACCACATAAAGCAAAGTACTTTTCTACTTTGTTCATATGTAATTTGAATGAATGGATAAAAAAATGCAGATTCACCCCTACTTTTAACACCCATGTTCCTCATGCATAAAGGCAACAAGTAAATGTCTCAGCATGTCGTTGTTCCTCTCACCCCTCTGGGTTACTCACATGCAAAATATAAAGGTTAAAATCTACCAATAAAATGTAAGGCTAGGCTTGTTAATAGCCTCTCAGACCAATAGCCTAGTAAGCACCTATGAACATGTTATGGCAAAACAGAATTGAGATTATTAACAGGCTACAACAAATACAGAAACATAATCTGACATCTGCAGCCTGACGACACTGAAACTGTTGTGCAACTGTCCAGTAGCTCTGTTGACTGTGGCTGTAATGTTAAATCATCTGCAGTAAATATGATTTACTACAGTAGCATCATGCATGGGAATATGCATTCATGTGCTGCCCAGGTACTACACAAGATGCACTGGACTTTAGATAAATGCTTGTATGCATGCATGTCTTTCTATTTTGCAGACTCCATCAGACTTTTTGGTCCAGTATGCTTTTGTCAGAGAAAACCAAATGCGAAATCCATATTGACTAAGGGACGTTTGATCAAATACCAGTGAATTTACCCTACTCTTTTCATAAGTGCATTGGGATCATGTGCATCCACTAGTAAGACCATCAACTCAGGCAAATGAAGCCTCAGTTGAACATCTCATCTAAAGGACAGCACAACCAGGATTTAAGCCCCCCTTTATGAGGGACTGCAGTGCCTGTAATGGAAAAAGGAATCAAAGTCCCTAAGCTGGGAGTAAAACCCACAGCCTTTTGATTTTCCAGCATTAAAGGTGAGGGTACTACTAGCTGATCCACTGATGCTACTACTAAAGTTACACTCCAGCAATGAACAAGCATGCATACTAATTCACTACTACTATCAGGCATAGCTGAAAAGCTAACAGCTGTGACAAAAAGTGGGAAAAATGTATTGCAACTGCCCAATATGTCTGCATTGCTGTTAAAGTGACTTATTTCAAGAGTAATACAGAAAAAGGGATAATTATTGCAGGAAGTGTATTATAAGGTAGTAGGAGGATGAGAGGCAGGCCATCAATCAAACCACCACTGAGAGAGATGGATGAGTTTCTGGTATTTCTGCATGTGGAGTCAGAGTCGTCATTATACCTTAGTGGGTTGTTAGTTGCTGGGGCCAAGCTTCGGTACAGTCCTTGAGTGTCAACTGACAATGACTCATGCATGTAGTGTACTGCCTCCATTAAGACAAAAATTATTTGTTTTGTTTACTTTATTTCTGACAATGACACTGGTGTGTGCTTCCTGTAAATTATGTACACCAGGGATACAAGTTACAAGGGCCACCTGCACAAGGTAAGGTTATGTCCCGCACTATTGCCAGTATTTTCCATGCCTATTCATTCTTCACTGAGTCACAAACAGAGGCGTTGTGTTATACTTATATTGGATTTCACATTTTGGTATCTTCAGAGGTGATGCCATATCCAGCTCCACTACTGTGGAACTTCCACCTCCTGATGTTGGACAGATTCAATTCAGACAATGATAGAAGTGAGCAGGTGGTACAGAATGGGAGTACAGAGTCAATGCTGGACACAGGGAGTCAGCAAACCAGATCCCCAGTCCAGATCATGGACACATCTTCTGTGTCTGTGGTCCCCTCACAAGACACACACACACACACACACACACACACACACACACACACACACACACCACATAAAGTACATGTTGATGTGGGCACATGTGGTCAAGACAGTGCATCACCTCCTGTGGGTCATCAAGCTCAACAGGGCATGGTGATGACTATGGTGTGTGTGTGTGTGTGTGTGTGTGTGTACTGCTGAATGTATATGGCATGGGTAGCACCCTCCACCAGAACTACCTGTGTGAAGGGGTTCAACCCAGAGTATGTGCAGGGCCATCATTGAGGCAGAGGATACCAACACCTCAGCCTATGAAGAGATGAGTCTGCTACTGTATGGTGTGCATGATCACCTACAGGACTGCATGTCTTGTACCTGTGACTTATTCAACCAGATCAGTTACCCACTGGAGCATTACAGGTTCTCACCTGCTCTCATGTTGCATACCAGGCATGGTTTATTGAGTTACTGCACCTCTGCTCTACTGAATGAAGCCACAGTGTACAGGGAAGGCCAAAGTCATTGTAATATAGTGTTACCAGTTTCACAGCAGCATGAAGCATGGAAGTGCATATGGGCACTACAAAGCATCCCCAAGGCTTTGGTAGTCATGCCAGTATCATGTCTGATAATGGACATCACTCACTGTTGTACAGCACTCCTTCGTCTAGCCAAGGCCATGTTATTAGCTTTGTCACTTCTGAAAGGTGCAGCTCCCCATAGAACCTGCATATGTCTGCACATCTTACATGCATTCTCTGGACCTATCTGTTACACTGAGGTAAGTGCAGCAATTACTATTGATGCTGTGTCCCAGCATACCCATGTGAACACCACCATATCCATCATGCAGAAAACCAAAGATGGTGGTGCCTCACAAAGCATTTAAGTAATCCCCACCAGACCCACCTCATATACACAATGCACTTTCTACAGCACTTACACATTTCAGTGTGGAAGTCACAGCACACTCATGTTCCTACCCCACCTGTGCAAATGATGAGAAGTGTAGCCTGCACTTAGTACTTTGTTACATAGGTAGCTGATATCTGCTACACAGTGTGACCATCCTATGCACATTCTAGTATTGGATTTGCATACATCACTTTTACTACAGTGTATACACTATGCTGTATGCAAGCTGCTGCCTCTTTGCCAGTGCCATGGCATATTGCACCCATCGCCATCTAATCCCCTTCTGCTGTCTCCTCCAGTGCCTCCTTATCTGGCTCACCCTCCATGCCTCGTCCAATGAGTGAAGTTCCAACTGCTTATAGCCTCCCAGCTCCAGCTGTTTCCTCATTAAAATGTAATGTAGTATTGTATTCGCCCAGAGAATATCTTAGCACAGTTATAGGGGGGGAGGTCATACTACAGAGGACTATCAGATACATTCAGGCGGTGAATGCATGCCTTTAGCAGCCAAAACATAGCCCAGGTTGGTGGCATGACATAGTTGCAACCATTTTTTTGTCATTTTTAGCTTGCCTTGCTCCCCAGTTTTATTCTGACAATCATCCCTAGTGTCCTGCACCCATTTCTGGGTCTGATAGTGACTCCATTCTACCCCTGGACTAAAACCAAATTTTGACCAGGGTTGGTGTTGAAACTAAGGATGTCTTGAGGAGGTGCTGTCCAACAGCTACTGATTTTTTTAATTTTTTTTTACATTATGAGGTATCCTAGTCTCCCTCGCCTTCCTTCTGGTTGTGTGGTATTGCCCTGAGAGGTGGGCTTGCAAAAGGAATATGCAACATTTCAGCCCACCTCTCCAGTAACTCATTCGTGTCAGTCTCCCTGCTCTGTTCCCAGCCTTCACCAGGATAACATGGAGAATATACACACAATCATCCTCCCTTCCCTAGGATGGGCACATCCCCATCCCTCCACCCCCCCCCCATGATGGGTATACCCCCATCACTCCCCTATCAATACCTCAAGCGCCCAAGCTGCTACTCCAGTTGGGGTTATCCTAGGCCATAGTCAGCCTTTATCCTTCTATGCCATGGCACTGACTACAGTCTATGGATTTTGGATAGATGTTATCAACCAGGGCTTTAGGGCATATCTGGCTTTGCCATTAAGTTGACTGTGGGGAAAGTGACCACTCACAATCCTTTGATACAGGCCACATATTTGCC
>NC_056731.1:19671207-19903707 GCF_019279795.1 Protopterus annectens
GCTCGGTCAGACATAGCTTTGTAAGTGAAGCAGAGATCGTCTCTTAATAGATGATATGAGACAGAGAATAGCTGGAGTTTTTTGAGTCTGTCTGTGTAGGACATGTATTTAAGACCTAGGGTCATCTTTGTGAGGTGCTTTTGTGGCCTCTCCAGCTGTTGAAGGTGTCTAGTGGGGTACATGCCAATTTGGGGCATTATACTCTATGATTGATCTAATGAGGGAATAGTAGAGAAAATAATGACCTCTTTCTTCCTGGATGTAAAACCCTTAGTAATGAGATGTGTCACATAGAAGGACTTTCGGACCACAGTGACAATGTGGTGGTGGAAGAAGGGGTTGCTGTCAATCTGCTTCCCCAGATCTCTTATAACTCCTTCAGTGTTCAGTGGGCTCCCATCGATATAGTAATTAGTGGGAACTGAGTTTTCCCAAAAGGGGATGACAATGCATTTTTTGGCATTAAGCTTAAGGCCATGGTTTCGACACCAGTCACTGGTCTCAGTGAGGCCTTTCTGTACAATGCCTGCATCACTTGGGATGTTAATAATGGCTCCCAGCTTGCAGTCATCTGTGAATTTCATCAGCCAGAGTCCCTCTGTGTTGGCCTGGTCTTCTGAGAAGTAGATGCCAAACAGGAAAGGACCCAGGACTGATCCCTGTGGGACTCCACTCATGACTGGTAGGCAGTTTGACTTGGAGTCTGCTACTTTCACACTGTGTATTCTATCTGTGAGACAATTTGCAACCCATCTAATGATATAGGGGTTGATGCATAGTTTGGTGAGTTTATCAATAATTCCTGAGGGAGGAATGGTATCAAAGGCCTTGGCCAGATCAAGGTAGGCTGTATGAACTGCCTTACCTTCATCCAGCATTCTGGTGACTAACTCAAAGAAGTCAACCAGGTTGAACAGGCATGATCTACCTTTTACAAAACCAAATTGCATGGGACCTATAGTTTGGAGATTCCCTGTATCCTTGTTAATTAGGTCCATACTGATGCACTCCATAGACTTACATATCAGACTTGTCAGGCTAATGGGGCGATAATTTCTAGGGTTGGTAGTCGCTCCTCCTTTATGGAGATGGATGACTGTGGCAGTGCACTATTCAGTAGGGACAAAGCCTGAGGTGAGGCTGTGAGTGAACAGAGCACACAGATGTTGTGCCATTTCACTTTGTAATTCATGTAGAACACAGCCAGGGATATTGTTGGGTCCCATGGAAGCTGTATTCTTGGCCTTAAATAATGCAGCTTTAACCTGTGCTGCCATAATGCAGGGTGCCTGGCATTATTCTGGTATTGAGACTGGTCCTTTGGGGTGGGGGGTAAAGTTGGCACTGAATCTGTTGGCCAGTATGTGGGCAATATCTGTTGGCTCAGTATAGGAGGTACCATTGTGCAGTAACTCAGTTATGGGTATTGACATGGAGATTCTTGATATAACTAAAGAAGGCATTGTGGTTGTTTTTAGTGTCTGCTGCAATTCTGCCGTCATAGCTGGCTTTGGAGGTTTTGATGAGGGATCTCAACTTTTTGCTGAGGATGATAAGGGAATTTTTCCAGTCTTGGGACTTCACCTTTTTCTGCAACAGTTTCTTCCTTCTGTTGTACAGTTTACTAATGGCAGGAGACCACTAGACTGGCTTCCTTTTTTTGGAGGAGATCATCTTGGTTCTCTTTGGTATGGCTAGTTCCATGCATTTATGTACGTGTTTGTACAGTGCATTGGTGTATGATTCAGCAATCATGCATCTATTTTCCATTGGCATGGGTGGTGTGAAGTTAGCCACCTCTGTTTTTAGGAGTCCAAAGTCAGCTTTGGAGATGTTTTTCATGGTGGATACCTTTGTGGGGGTGTGGGTGAGATGTGGTTTTCCATTGTGATTAGTTTGTGGTCAGATCTAACCAGGGAGGAATTGACTATTGGTGTAGAGCAACAGTTGCAAATGTTAGTAATAACCAGGTCAAGGATGTTGCTTCCTCTAATGGGGGTAAGAATGAGCTGGTCCAGGGTATTGGAACTGAATAGTTCCAGGAAGCGATGGGCAAGTGCATTGATAGGTGAGTAGTTTTCCCAGTTGATGGAGGGGTAGTTGAAGTCTCCTAGTATGAGAGTGTTGGGTTAGACCTTGATAGATTCCAGGTTGCTTAGTAATGTGGAATGACAGTCTAGGGACATGGTTGGAGACCTATAGCAGGCTATGACCTGGATTGCAGTCTTACCCAATGTTAGTTGTACCTGAAGTATCTCAGATGCATTATGCTGGGCTACTAGTCTGGAGGTGTGCATATCTTTTATGAATATGGAGACACCACCACCTTTGGAGCTTCAGTCCATGTTTTGGGGGCCGAAAGGTGTGGAATGAGTTATAGCCTGGTAGAGCAGGGGTGCTTTCTGCTCCTTTAACCCAGGTCTCCATTGCAGCACAAATGTCGATGTTCTCCATTTTGAGGAGTGCTTCGAGTGAGTGCATGTTGAGATTTAGACATCTAGTGTTGAGCAGCATGACCCTCAGACTGCATTTATTCACAGCTGTTACAGTAGTAATTTGGTCTTTGGAAAACCACCTAAAAAGGCACTATAGGGGTGGCAAGAGCCTTAGCCACTATCTGGAAAACCAGGGGGGGACAGACACAGACAATCTCTGGCAAAGCATCGAGGTCTGTCAGTCATGTCATCCCAAGCAGACAGATTCTAGATCCCCTTAGAATGACACCAGAAACTTGGCCAATTGTTGAAGTCAATTATTTTTTATTTGTACTGTGGTATCATTCTGGGTGATGGTAGGATACTGCTCTGGGCTAATGTCATACCTGTCTGGGCCACATAATGCAAGAGCTCTACCATGTCTCTTTTCATGTAGTCCAGGAAGGTGCATCTCAGGTCTTTCACACCAACATGGACAATGACAGAGTCATACATGTACTTGTTGTGGAGTGACCTGAGTGGGTGTGTTATGTGTCAGATTCTGGCACTTGATAGACAGCTGACTGTTACCTTCTCCTTATTCAACCTAGTGAGTGGGACATCTGTGTGCCTCACTATTGAGTCACCTATGATTAGTGTATTGGGCAAGGTGTTTAGCCTTGGGGGCTTAGGTTGAGGACAAAGGCACTGGAAGCTGTTGAAGACTGGGGGGTGGAGGGTAAAAGGGGCACTTAGTAATCTAAAAAGGGCAATTTTTTATAATTATTTACTACCACAACATAGGTTCACTTGGAAGACTTTTTAAGCTCAGCCAATTCCCTTTTGGTGCTTGATTCATGAATTAACATTTTCTGATTGGTCTTACATATCCCATGGCTGATAATTGTATATTAGCCCAAGTGAGAATAACTGTGATCATTCCATAGATAATTTGAGGGGACCCATATAAGGGATGCAGCATTTAGGAACTGCCTCTATCCATTAGTGGCATGAGGGGCAATCCTGCAGTACATTTTCCATTGCCCATCCTTAAATTCAAGTTGCATTTCTGGATTTTATTTTTTTTTACATTTTATAGCACAATGCACAAACACTAACAGATATCTGCTAAACAAAGCAATACTGTCTTACAATTAAAATAGACTTGGCATTAAAACTTTTCTGCCCTTAAAACTCACATTCATTGAAACAGCATTAAAACCCACACCATATCCAAAGAAAATGCATCTGGCCAGTGGTGGATAAATATTACCTTTGGGCAGTTTTCAAATCAGAGGCCCCTTGCGCACAAAAGAAGAAACATACATGCATTCTTTGATACACCTTCCTGACTTTATTAAATTATATTCATTGTATAATACAGCACTCTTGCTAGACTTAAGTTAGAGTGAATTTTAAATTTATTGTTTGAACATTTTTCCAGTAGGCAATGAAGCAAAATGCATGCACCAATAATGACAAAACTGCCCTATTCAGAACATTTCCATGATAACAGTCTACTTCTACAAACAATATATTATATATATATATATATATATATATATATATATATATATATATATATATATATAAATACAAATACAGACCCACAGTAGTGTAAGCCATAGGCATGTTGCACAGCTTTGTGCACTTATTTTCAATTGGGGGGGGGCAAAGGGTCAAACACCAGGGACACATTTTAAACATTGCTTGTATCATTTTGGAAAGTTGCTTGCATAAAATGTTGTTACTACTGTACATTTCACTACCAAGTCTTGAACCCAGGACCCTGAGCACTACAGACAGAGCAATATACCACTAAGCTAAATCAGCAGTTTCCTGAAAGACAGGAAGACAAACGTGCATGGCTATCATTTAGTGAATTCAGTTCTCACTTATCACCATAGCTCTTAACCTCCTAACACAAAAATACAGAACAAAGCCAATAATTGGGGAATACAGCCCCAAAATAGGGACACATTTCAAATACTGATCTTATAAACTTAGAAAATTGCTAGCATAAAATGTTTCGTTTTACTGCTTCTGAAAACCAGAGATTTAATGAGGAACACAACAAAACAAAAATGTGAGGCATAAATTCACAAGTGATGGTGGCTAGGGACTTTAGGCTCTTTTACCTGCACCCAAGGTGCAGGGCTTGAGCCTGTGTACCTCTAGCCACCAGATGTATCCTGTTGGGGGCATTTACACACACACACACACACACACACACACACTTACTTTGCACATTAAGCACTTCAGTTCTCTCCCTAAATGCAAACAGCACTTTAGAACTGAGCACAAACACCCACGTTGCACATTAGACAATAACAACACTTCTCTCCCTAAATGCAGCATTAAGCAATACGAAACGAACACTTCCTCCAGCAGCAGAATTGGAGTTGCACATTAAGCAATAAGAACACTTCTCCACCCACACCCCTTCGCACATTAAGTTAAGCAATAAGAACAAATGCAGCATGATTGCAAATGGTACTTCAGAAGTAAACATACACACCTAAGAACACTTCTTCACACACACACTTTTGCAAATTAAGCAATATAGGTTCATAGATTAGTACTAGGCTAATTGCCCCTTGTGGGTCATTTTAAGCCTAGCCAATTAGCCCACGTGAGAATCAAACCCTGCACCTTGTGTTTGGCAGGTAAACACCTTAACCATTATGCCATCCTCTCATATGAACACTTCTAGCAGCAACGGAAATGCAAACACTTCTCCACATTCACCCCTATGGCATGAGACCTAAGAACACTTCTCCACACACACACCTTTACAAATTAAGCAATATGAATACTTCCAGCAGCAGTGGAATTGCAAACAGCACTTCAGAACTAAGCAAGAACACTTATTGCAGACAGGAAGAAAAAGAACACTTCTCTCCCTAAATGCAGCAGTGGAATAACACATTGCAAATGGCACTTCAGAAAGAACAGTTACTGCAGACATGAAGGATAAGAACACTTCAGTTCTCTTCCTAAATGCAGCAGCAGCGGAAATTAACTTACACACACACACACACACACACACACACACACACACACACACACACACACACACACACACACACACACACACACACACACACCACTCTGCTGCAGACAGTACCTTCTGCCCAAACAGCAGTTCAAAGGAATCCAAATTCATGGCTCTGCAGTTGGAAGAAAAAAAAATCCTGCAGTCAGTAAAGAATAAAGAAATCCGCCTGCTAAGTAAATCTTCCTGCGACATCCTGTATTCAAACAGATGTGTGTTCAGGATGGTTAAGACATTGCAAGTGCTGCAAAGCTGATGCAATTGCACACCTGGGATGGTTGAGACGTCGCAAGTGCTTAAAAAGTGGGGGGGGGGCACCCATCCCTCTTCGCTCTATGGTTCTGGTGCCCATGGTTGTGGGGTGCACTGTGGAGGTGAGCTATGTGTCCTGTGGTTTGTGCTGTGTTGTGGTGGTCGAGTGCATTTCTGTCTTGGAGGTCTCTGCTGTTTGGGTAAATTTCTATTGAGTACCTCCGCAAAGGTGGGTGTGTGTTTTTTGTTTTTATGTGATAGTGGGTGTTCTGGAGGGCTATATGTTCCTTGTGGTGTGGTGTAGGTGTTGACCTTCTCCTCTTGAACAACTAGTCCAGTCTTGGCTGGAGAGTGCATAGCTTCCAATTTGGTGATATAATTGCATCTCTCACAAGTCTGAGTGTTGGGAGGTAAGAGGAGATGGTTGTCTGTGTACATGAGGCAGTTGTTACACTGCCTCTGAATGCCCAAGTGCACCAGGCTAATAGGAGAAAGCAGAGGGAACTGCTCTTTAATCATGCCAGGAGGGGTGGTCATAACTACTAAGTACTGGAGCTATTTCAGTGAAGAATGACTAGTGCTGATGGCACTTAGGTGTGCTATAATAATTGCTACAAAACATGTTGAAGTGCAAAGTAATTAGGCTATTTGAAGTGCAAGAGAGAAAGAACTAGCACGATCTAAGGGAAAAACTGAAAAGCAGACTTTCTGACACCAGTAATAGTTTACCACAGCTTGGCGCTGCTGACAGGAGCTTAAACAAGTGCAAACCCATGAAAATGAGGGCTTTTAAACCAGAAAGTTGAAAGGGATGGAAAAATTCCCCAAACGCTCAATAAACTACAGTTTCTGTGCATTTTTTGTGAGGATTCTGTGTTCTAGTCAGGTAGCATAGTCTGGATTGAGGCCTGCTGTTATCCAGGCCTGGTTGTTTTGTTTGTTGAGTTTCCTGTGTTTCTGACTAGATACATTGCTCTCAGGGACTGATTGTTGCCTGTGTTACATTGTTACTCATACTGCTTGACAGCTTGTGTCTGGTGCAGTTGTACCTTTTACCTTGTTATGGTCCTGTGGGTCATTGTTATATCAGATAAATACCAGGTCTTATATTGTAGACAACAATCTTGAAAAGCAGTGATGTTGCTTTTACATGTAATAGAAGGGGGACAAAATCTGTGCTCGATTACAACCCAGAAAATAAAGACTAATATCAAGCAGATTCCAAGGTTTACAGCATAACAGTGATATACTTATGTTTCAAATACCGGTACAGAAAAAGCAGAAGTTGACTGGTTTTATGAGAATCTGCAGCATATTCTGGAATTAACACCACGAAAGATACTACATTCATCATAGGGGACTAGAATGATAACGTTGGTAGGTAAAGTGAAAAGAATAAGTCTAGCCTTGAAGAATGAAGTGAAGCACATTATAGAAAAGTACAATTCTGACAATATAATTCACTGGTCATAGCGAACAACCACTGTCAACAACCTCAGAGACAAGCTTACTGATGGCTGTCACTGGTTTGTCAATACTAAATAGAAGTGACGATATACTTTGCAATAAAACATGGAACAACTTTATACAGTCACCAAAAGCAAGACCTGTAGTGGACTGTGGCTGAAACTATCAG
Source organism: Protopterus annectens (assembly GCF_019279795.1). Taxonomy (NCBI): domain Eukaryota; kingdom Metazoa; phylum Chordata; order Ceratodontiformes; family Protopteridae; genus Protopterus; species Protopterus annectens. Next base: position 19,678,565 of record NC_056731.1, read on the forward strand.
TTTATTTTTATACTATTTAAAATTAAATTAAAGTAAAACAAGAAAAGTGTTCATGCCAGCTAAATGAGATCAACTATATTCCAAATTAATATTTAGTGGAGGTGATGAAGAGAAGTGATTAGACCTGGCGGATTGATCACCTGAGGAACTATGGATGGAAATGTGTGATACTTTATAGCAGGTGGCAACAAAAAATATTTCAGACAGAAAGTTTAGGAAGGCAAAATGGTTGTATGAGAAATATTTAGAAGTCAGTTTGAAAAGAAGGAAAGAAACAAGCAATGTACCTAGGGACAGTATATCAAACAGAATACAAACCTACAGAAGATAACAGGAAGAGAGCATGAGGGATATTTAAATGAACAGTGCAAAGTACTGGAACAAGATAGCAGACTGGGTAAAATAAGAGATCTCTTCAAGAAGACTGGCAATATTAATGGAAAATGGCATGATACAGGATAAAGATGGGACTTAGCTAGCAGAATCAGAAAGTATTGAGAAGTTATATTAGAAATATACAGACAAACTATACAAGAAAGATTGTAACATCACTCATGCATAGTTAGTGTTTCAATGTAGTTATATAACTAACTTAAAGCCTTAAAGAGGGTATATAGAATTTAGTACTAAACTATTAATATAATACATTTTTTCCAAAATTAACTGGCCAACCTTTCCTTAAAATTTACTAGAGATGTAGATTGTCATATTTCTGCCTGCTCTATGTCTAAAAAAAGTTAAACATAACTTTAGAGTCAACTTATTGCAAATCCAGAAGAAAGCTGTCCCTGGTGTCTGTTTACAGGGTATACAATTTAGTCCAAACGTTGCTGCTAATGTCTTATCGCTATGTGTTTAAACATAAGTATATGTCACCTCTAAAACACCTGTAATAGACTGAATGCAATTTTATACTCCTCCATCTTAAACTGTATGGTAGGTGTCACACTTGAATACATAGACAAAGTGCGAACCAAAATAAACTTCCTCCTTTTCTAGGCCAAAATGATCTCCCCTTTTCTATCCCAACCAACCAGAACAGCAATTGGCAAAGGAGTTCTCCTTTCTCAATTGGAAAATGAGCTCACAAATTTTCCTTCTACCTCCAAGAATAACATAGTACATTACACTCTATTTGATTGCATATTGTACTGTGCTTCTTTACTAGAACATACATACACAGTTTTTTTTTTCTATATAATTAGTCTGAACTATCTGTTAATTCTTATATTTCTGCATTGTTTTGTATGTGAAATCTTTTGTATTTCATTCGGGCTGATTCTACAATTGGAAAATATTAATCAGAGCACTGCCCAGTAAACAAATATAAATAAATAAATATCTTTATGTATCGTGGTATATTCCTTGATGTGAAACCAGACATCCTGAAAAATAAAGTTAAATGGGCCCTAGAAATCCTTGCTAACAAAAATGCAAAAAAAAAAAAAAAAAGACAGAATTCCATTTTTTAATCCTTTAAAACAACACAGTTAAACTGTTATTTGAAACTATTTCATATGGTAGGAGGATATTTCTTAAGATCCATCAAGCTAGACTCCAGCACTATATGGACAGAAAAAAATCTAGATGTCCAAACAGATTTCAGAAGGGGGCAGAAGCATGATAGATCAGATTCGCAATATCCTCTGAGTAACAGAAAAGTGACAGAGTTCACCTATTTAGATGTGATACACCCATAACATACACTAGTAACAATGGGGAGGGTGACAATGGAATGCATATAGGCCAGTTAAGGCACTCTAACCAGCTAGGTGGTATTGAGTTGGCTGGTACTGAGTTAGAGGCTAAATACATATATTTAAAAATACATGCTGACCAGAGCGATAACAAACAAGTGATGGATTTCTACATCTAGTAGTTGCCATACTATATAAATCCAAAGCTGTAGCCTAAGATGGATGTCAGACCAAACTCTCAGTTGAAGAAGCATGGATGAATAAGAAGGGCTTGAAAGGCTAATGACTGACTTGTATTCTAGAAATGTTTGACAGGCCAGACACTTGAACTAAGAGCAAAGAATGATCAAAACCAAGCCCCACAAGAGAGTGACGTGGATAGTGGTGCTGGAGTGTCCCCCTGTGGAAGGTGCCCCCAAAGTGTCTGTATCACTCACTGTTCTAGCACAATGGGATCACAGAGATACCACCCTGAAAAAATCTGAAAAAAAAAACACTAAAGGAGGCTAAGTGCAGAAAACTATTATAACATTTTTATTAAAAATGAACATGTAAAGTGTTACAGCGGTAAATAAGTGCCAGTACTTAATTTGGAACTGGATAAATTCACTAATGATAAGAATACAGTAAGACATTGTGGGGGGTAAAAGAACACTAATGTAATGCTAATGCTGCCAACTCAATCTTAATGATATATGAATGCAAAAAGCAATCTCAAGTGTACTGCATTTAGTTATTTATTTGATCTGTGGCTAAATGGACCTGTTTATGGACATTTTGCATCCAGGATTCAAGAGACTGACTTGATAACAACATGACATTAGTGCAAACCAAGAACAATGATTACATAGTAATATCAAGAAAGACATTAGGTCAGATATCATATAGACAGACAGCATAGGTAAAAAATAGCTGACATTAAAAACAAGTAAACCGCCTAACATCAAGAACAGAATAGATTAGTCGATACAAATGCAGGAATATAAACACCAATAAAGGCCAGTAAACAGATAATGCATTTAAGCAACTAAGGAAAGATGTGAGACTGGAACATCAACATCTGTTGAAGATGGCTCATGACGGGCTAACATGCAAAAGTGTAGAAACAGCTTCCATATATATTACTATAAATGTGTTAATGGATAAAACACTTGAGAGAAAAAAACAATAGATTTTAATCCAACAGCCCATTATCTCTAAAGAAGTAGCATTTATAGCAGTCTATGTGACGTGTTCTCAATTTAAATGTAAGCTTGTTTCTAGAATTAACCAGGCAAGATAATCCAACTGGCTTGACTGTCTTATTAATGGCTCTTATCTGAACCATTAGATTGAATGTTGGCCCTTTTAATACTACTCCTGACTCAATAGGTCTTAATGGATAACTCCATGATGCTCCATCCAGTTTGATGTAAAGCAGTGAACATTGTTGAAGGTGAATTAATGAAAGCTAAGTCAGTCAGAAGCGTTGTGTTCCTACCTATTATTAAACTATATTTTTTCGAACATACATTGACGTTATATACTTTACTTGAGGTGGATTATAGCATCTGAGAGTGGTTGGTGGACTTTAGGACAGCTAAGTTAGACATATGCTAATAGTATATGAGGACATCCAATTTTCACACAGCTTGACACTGATATCAGGATACCGACAAGCTTATAACACTCCATCATTTGTATCACTGCAACTCAAAGGTGAGGAGACGTACTTTATTTAGGTGTCATAGGTTTTATAGTTCCTTGAGATTTCAAACAAACATGAGCCCTTTGACAGGATATAGTATTACTGATATTAAATATAGTGCTTTAGTAGTCGTTTGTGTCTGAAAAAGAAGAGAGTGCATTTCTTTCCATTTGGTAAAAAACAACATACCATTCTGTGAAAAAAATCTCAGTCTGCAGCTCAAGATGGACAGAACTAACACATAAACAACAAAGATGTACACAGTGTGTGTGTGTGTGTGTGTGTGTGTGTGTGTGTGTGTGTGTGTGTGTGTGTGTGTGTGTGTGTGTGTGTGTGAGGCAACTTGAAAAGAAATGAGTTATGACTCCCTCTGAAAGAATTCTCCAGGAAAAGTCTACAGTAGCCATCTTGAAAAATAATAATGATTTTGCTGAAGCCAACAGGCAGTTTTCCTAGTATACCTATTACAGATAGCTGCCTGATGGTCCATCTAAAGAATTAAGGCTTATTATAGGTTCATAGGTTGGTACTAGACTACCGGCCCTAGGCCCTATACAAGCCTAACCATAACAACTCACTGGCTATTTCTTCCCACACTATTTACTTCCCTGGACCCCTGTCTAGCAGGGCGACTGACGTGATCCCCAGGGTGAATTTCCCTTCTCCCATCCAATCATCAAGGTTCCTTTTGAAGAGGGCCAAAGAGGCACTCTGCTTGACATGTATTGGCAGTCTATTCCAGAGTCTGGGGAGACTCTGAGTCAGGAACCTATCCCTCCAGCATGTTTTGTTTATTGTGATGACCAGATTTAGATCCCTGGAGCGTGTGGCACTGAGGTATTGGGATTTTTTTAAGTGTAGCATGTCCAACAGCTCTGGGTTTGACATGGCCTTGTATGTTAAGCAGAGATTGCCTCAGAGTAGACGATATGTGACAGAGTATAGCTGGAGTTTTTTAAGGTGGTCAGCATAGGGCATCTGCTTTAGGCCTGTGATTTTTTTAGTGGGGTATTTCTGCAGCCTTTCCAGTTGTTGCAGATGTCTTGAGAGGTACATACCAAACTAGGTGTTGTATTCTATAATGAGTCTAATGAGGTATGAGTACAGTGGGGTGATGACCTCCTTTTTTCTGGATGAAAAGCCCTTAGTGATGATATGTGCCACATAGAAGGATTTCCTGACTGTTGTGGCGATGTGGTTATTGAAGATGAGACCACTGTCCACCTGTATCCCTAAGTCTCTTATCACACTTTTGGTGCTTAGTGTACTGCCACCTATGTGATAATTCATGGGTACATGTTTTTTCCCAAAGGGGATAGCTATACATTTCTTGGCATTGAGCTTCAGCCCATGGCTCTGGCACCAAGCATCTGTTTCTGTAAGGCCCTTTTGTAGAGTATCCACATCATTTGGGGATTCAATAATGGCTCCCAGTTTGCAGTCATCTGCGAACTTTGTTAGCCAGAGTCCCTTAGTGTTGACCTGTACTTCAGACAAGTAGATGCCAAACAAGAGAGGTCCCAGGACTGAACCCTGAAGTACTCCACCTGTCACTATTATTAATGCCTTCCCAGATCACACCGAGAACAAGCTAAGTGATGTCATTTCCAGACAGCCTTGGGCTGAATACTTTTATATACTGCAAACACTTCATAACCAGAGAACCCAGTAAGGCCAGTAATGACAGGCAAAGGCACCATAACAGAAGGGATATATGTGGCTATGGATACAAATTCTAAACTATTAGTCAGAGAAAAGGCATCTGCTTTTTTGACAACATTCATATTTTTCTCATTCTGTCAGCATATTGTAACTTAAAACCTAATACAATGTTAGCCACCATGAATGTTACATCACCTAACAAAAATATTCTACAAATGGATGGCATTGCTGCTTATGTCATTACCCTGGATGTAGCTGAGCAGCTTATTAATGCACCTTTAATGGAAAGCATTATATTCAGGATACAGAAACTGCAACAGGTGTGATAATGACTCCACATTATACAAATTGCTTTATAAAAAAACAATAGAGGACATTCTACAGCACTGCAAATCCAGGCCAATCATTTATTTCTGTATTACTGATGATTTATTCAAAATTTGGACAAATGGCATTGACTCTCTCAAGACATTTGGTGAAAAACCCAATAGAATCCTCCCATTTATATAATTCTCCGTGGATTTCTTATCTTCTGTTGTTACCTTCCTTGGTGATAAGGTTATGATACACAATGGCATCTTGCATGGTGTGCTTAAAGGAAACTGACTGACAAAGAGATGCATGTGTACACAAACAGTCTGTCATTTATAGCCAAATGGTATAGCATAAGCGTATTTCTTCCATTGAGAGAGAGAAAGTGAGAGAGAGATTCATTCAATTCACACAACTAAAAGAAACTTTTTTACTCAAGGTAACTCCTGCCTCATAGTTTGACAGAACTACAGACTAAGAAATGCAACTACAAAGAATGCAATTACATGAGTATAGGAAAACCCTCACAGAAAGGGTGAAACAAGTCAGCTTGCTCTTAAGGAGCTCGACAAAATCATAATGGTCATCCAATCTATATTCAATTAGGATGACAATTTTAGAAATATTTTTTTCAAGAACTGTCTTTTAAACATCTTCCAAGTCTATAGAAATTAATTATAATCAAGAGACTGAAACAAAGCACACAGTCTAAAATAGACCAAGATTCTAAAGTCATCCAAGATACAAAATATGGCAGGTGATTTCTACCACTATCAGCATAACTCCGCACAGCAGATGTTTTCATGCATTTTTAAGAATTTGGCTTATCACATCAAGTGAAGAAAACACACGGAGACAGGTTATGTAGGAAAAACAGGACAGACACCTGAAACCAGGATGAATTTCCATTGTTACATACTTACTTGCAAAATAACAGATTAAGCACACTTTCCTCATGCCGATCATTCTAAATGACACATGTCAGTCATGGTTCTTCAACAACATATCCATACATTAATTGAAAGACAGAGAATGTAAATAAGACTAATTCAGCTACTCAGTATAATGGTTAGTGGTTTGAATTCCAATACCAGTTTTATGAGACTTTTTAACACTTAAGAAATATTCCATCTGGAGCAAAAAATAATGGACACATTAGGTATACTGAACTAAGGAATGTGTGACTTTATGGTGAATCAAAAATACTGTCTTTATCTCAAAGTTTTTTTTTTAATTGCTCCACCGTGGCAACATGGCATACCTCATGGCTCCGTCTTATCAACAATCTCATAAAATTATGCTCAAGTATCATTATAACCCTATCAGCCAGCTTCTCCAATCTCTTTCCTAAATGGCAAAGCAAGTGGCTCAGGGGTTGAAAGAACTGGAGAGACATCATCATCACACACAGTTTAGATGAATCTGACTGAGGATGACCCCCTTCCCCCATGTGCTGATGTATATATTAATAGCCCATCACATTCTATAAGACAAGGAGCATCATCTCCCAAACACTTGCCCAAACTTCAAAGAAACACACACCAGAGTAAATAAAACCTCCCTAAGTGGGGGCTTCACCACCCACATACCCCCTAACTATATATACCAACTCCGAGATTACACTACAGTGTAGAAAAGGGCATGATGGGTGTTTACTTGCCTTAGGAAAAAATTCTCCATTTGAGCATTTTGTTTTCATGATTTTCATCTGGCAAAAATGAAATTCGATGATATGGCCATTCGAGTATTAGAAAGCGATCTATATAGGCTACTCCATATAAACTAATCCATTGAAACTACTGACTAGCAAAGCAATTTTTAAAAATATTTATTAAGTTATGACAAGAAACAGGCACACATACATTAATAGAAAAGAAAACAAACCATATTAACATTCATCATATTCATCTATTACATATGTATATTTGTTTTCTTTCTTTTTAATAATTAACACAAACATCACTTAGACTTCTCAGTTCCTGTCTTCCCTTAAACCTAATTTCTTCTCCTGAGCTTTATAGTGCATGTATTGTTCCCACAAGTTCTATTTATTTCTCTGTAATTTGCACTTTTCCTTTTCAAAAGATTCTACTTCTAGTCCTTTCCTTTACAATATTCAATACTTCAGTTACAGTTAATTGTGATATTGATTTCCATTTTCTAGTAGTTGCTTTTATGGCATGCAATAGCATTAATCTTAGTAAGGTCTCACTATTTACAGGTAATTCAGGGGCTGTATCCTAGCTGAAAAGAACCATTTACTAACCCAACACTTCTGACAGATTACTCTAAGGAGTTTTTAAAATCTGCCAACTCATTTCACTGCCTAAAACATCTTCCCTGCTATGTCTTTCTTTTCTATCTCACCTCCAGCATTGGATAACGTTTAACCTCTGGTTTGAAGCTACTGAAGCTACAGCCTTGCAAACAATGTTTCATAGCGAAAGCAGTACAAGAAGGGAGCATTTTTATGTACATGCCCTGAAGATCTGAAATCAACACATCCAAAAATAGTTTTGTGTTAATGTCATCCTCATGACCTTTTCAGAAGTATCACAACTGCTAAAAAATAAAAGTTGTAAACAGTATGACTGTGTTACAAATATGTCAGTTCACCTTTCTAATTCCTTAAACCAAAGAAACTAAAGTCCACCCTTTAGAAAACAAATTTAATATCCGATATTGAAGCCTTAGCTATTCACAAATAATGGTGGCCAGCCATTTGCTCCATGTGAAAGCAATTTAATGGAAGACATCTGTGAATGTATTCAGCAGTATGTGAATATGGTATTCTTAGGTTATGACAGTAATCAATCTGATATTAACAAATTCGCTGTGATGAAATTCAATATTAGTTTGGTTTCTTAAGAAGTCAGTGGGCTGCTTTGTTATATTATATACTTATAAGTATGCAAATGCTGCACAATTGTTGAAAATTATTGCAAAGTTTCCTTTCTCTTTTTGTCACACTGAAATGCTCATTTGACTTACATTTCTTGTGAATTAATAAGCATGTTATTATGGAAATTCTCCACATTTGTTGAAAATTGTTGAATGTGTTTTCTTTTTTTATTCTAAAATGCTGTGTAGTTTAACTTTTCCTTCTGTAATATTGTTGGGCAGGCAGAATGTTCTAATCTCTATAATTTACTTACTCTTGTAGCTCTTATAATACCTTATTAGTGACATTCAGGTTAATTATTTTGTATATTAGTGAACATTATAAACATTTATAACAGCCATTTTACCTGTGCTATGGATTAAAAGGGTCTTCGGACCAGTCTATTTAGTCTGGAAGAGGTAGAAATGACTTAAGAAAATGAAATGCTTTCAATACTGTTATGAAACTGAATCTCTGCTGATCCATACAGATGCTGTAGCAGTAGATCTACGTCATACTGTGCAGACCTAGGGAGAGCGGTAACAGTTTTACTAAGAAATATTACTTGGGGAATGCTGCATACTGAGCTTTGCTACTGCATCTCTAAGTATGCGTCTAAGAAAAGAAGGCTGCAGCCTAAAATGTATCTGTGCATAACAGAGTATTCAGATAATAAATGTGTCCAAAACTATGCATGCTTTCCTTGTGTGTGTGTTTTTAACACATTACAAATAAAAAACTATATATGGGGTAATGTGTTTAAGATGAATGAAAGATAACACAGTTGAGAAGAAATGATGAATTTAAGCCAACTTTCAATTGTTGTCAGCATACACTGAGAAAAAAATGTCATGATAAATGGCATTACCCCAGTTATGTGGCATAGAGGGATAAAGCCCTACCTGTTACCCAAATGATATAAAATTTAGTAGCATCTCAGGTGAGTGGCTTTTGCTTGATTGGCCATCTTTGGAAGAATAATTCCAGTTCAGCTACTCCAAAGAAAGCAGATGTTTATACTTCATAAAGTTTATAAGATCAGGAGACATGGATTAGGCAATTCTGAGCTTGAGATGATAGATAAGTATGGGACCGTGCACATACCATGCAGAGATCAAAGGATGCATCCACAGAGAAACAGGTGTTCACATCAACCACCAGGGCAGGGGTTAGGGCCATGAAGAAAGAGAACACCCCAGTAGCTGCATGCATGACAGCAGCCAGATCAGCTCTTATGCAGGAATGATCAATACGGAAGTTTGATACTCAGCAGGAGACAAACTAAAGATACATATGTGGTAGCTTTATACAATCTGAATGGTGTTTTCACCTATGGGTTTCTTTAGAACTTGGTTCAGATTATTAAATAAGGACATTAAAGCTGCAAATTAATCACTTAAATTTTAAAGGAACATTTCTGAACCCAGATTGTTAGTAATAGTGAAAGGGTTTCACATTAAATTACTTCGTCCTGAATGTCAACAGAACTGTGATGTACTGCTACTGAAGTGAGGCAATATGCAGTAGACTGTGGATTTGCTGCACTCAATGTAAGGTTATACTATAAACAAATATGGTACTTAATATGCTTTAAGAATATAGAATATTATTTGGTCATTTGACCATAAACTGGTTAATTGTATTTCATTTCCTAGAACCAAAAAGGATAATGGAATTCCCAACAAACGAAGAATAAAAACAATAAAATTAAAGAATCCCAGGAACCACCACCATGAAATGGTGGTCACAATCCAACAAGTTACCGCAGGAAGTTACACGAGTAAAATCAAGAATGAAGTTTATTGAAAAACAGAGTTGAGCACCAGATTAATGTTAAATCTTGTACTTTCATCTCTCACTCTTCTCAACAGGACTTCATTAGACTTAAAACTTATACTCTTTTACTTCCATTTTTAACATAAATCATTATTTTAATGGCCCATTAAGTAAATAAAATGTATACCATCGTACCAAAGTTTACACAGAAAGTAATAACAACAATAACAAATATAATAAAGTTGATTGTTCAAAAGCTTAAAATATTCCTTAAAAATGCCTTTGCAAAAAGTAGTGGTTAAAAGCTTTACATCCAAAAATAATCTTAGATTATTAAACATAACTTAAAAAGAACTTTGTAAAAACTTTTTATAGCTTGGCAACTGTTGTTTTCAAAATTGAACTTATAAATGCACAATCATTAATGACTGGATATGCTGTTGCATTTAAACAAAATTGCCAATATATGTTCTATTCTGGTTTCCCATGCCCCATGCCTAAGATCTTGTGAAATTATTTTTCAATGTACCAAAAGCAAACTTCTTGTAATCTCTGCGGATGGTTGAATGTTTACACAAGGCACTACTCAGATTATTTTTAATATATCATAATAATGCTCATAAACCCATTTTCCAAACTGCCTTTCTGTTTTGCTACATAAAATGTAGGGCATGGAATACCTTTGGCAGTATATACCAATATGAAAGAGTTACAATTACTATTCTTTAAAGTTAATTTACTGTTGTATCCATTTTCAGTCGGAATTGCATTGTGTACATATTCCACATTTTTTGTCCCTTTCTGATTTTTTTTCCTTCTTGTTCATGTTTATTTTTTCCTCATTCTAATATCTTTACAGATTTGGTGTGGTTTGCACACAAAATGCAGAAAATCATACACTACATTGAAAATAGGTTAATTGGCTTCAAAAATATACCTTTTTTAAACAATATTCCTAAAAGTATTTGAACTTACACTATGTGGCAAAATAAAGGCTTTTTCAAACATCACCATCTCTTTGTTTTATTAAATGTCTCACCTTTATTAAGTTGACTATTTTTACTCTGATGTTTGAAGTGGACAACTTTCTTAGTAATTAGCCCTTGGTGGAGGTTTGTATTTTTTTCACTCCTTTCTGCTGTTCTGTCTCTACTTATTATGTTAATTACCGCACAGGATAACCCCTTTCGAAAATAAAAAATAGATTGCAATTTCACCTTCTCATACACAAATCTTTTCTTAGTAGATATTATTCTTATAATGTGCACAGATTGCCCTACTACCAAATTTCTTTTATAATGATAAGGATGATAGCTATTAAAATGCAAATATGCATGGGAAAAAAATTTGGTTTCCTGTAAATACTCAATTCAAAACCATAACTACCTTCAAAAATAATTGTGCCTAAATAACCTTTCTGTAAAATCAATCAAATATGTAAATTTGAAGTAAGAAGCTGTGTAATTAATATAATTAACCAATTCATGTCGAGTTTCTTCTGTGCTATCCAACAAAATAAATATATCATCCAGAAATCTTAAATATATGTTACAAAAACATAGAATTTTGAATGAAACATGTATTTCTTTTTCCAAGACAGCATTGCTACATTTGCATAACAGGGCATACATGATGCACCTATAGCCATCCTTTTTTTTTTTTTTTTTTTTTTTACGTTTACTCTTAAAAATAATAAAATTGCTGGATAAAACTAAATCCATTAAGTTCATTACTAGGGAAATATTATTGGTCAAAAATGTGCAGTCTAATAAAACTTCATTAAACATTTCTAGTCCATCTGTTTTGGGGAGACAAGTAAAAAGGTTTACTATGTCAATAGTCAAAAAATAAAGTTGCCTATTCCACAAGTGAGGTTTAATATGACCTTAGAAGTCCCAATAGTCCTTCAAAATATGGAATTGTTTTTGAAAAAAAAAAAGGTTTCAAATCTCTCTTTCTTTATCTATTTATCTATACACCTATCTCTCTCTCTCTCTCTCTCTCTATATATATATATATATATATATACATACACACACACATATATGTATATACACATACATACCTACCGTGTTTGTCTTAGATCTCTGGGCAACGATAGGTCTCAGTGGGGGTTATACATGGTTTTATGACCTTTTGGGATGACAAAAATAGTGTAAATAATAGACATTTATTTAACAAAAAAATAAATAAATCATTTAAAATCAATCCTTGGAAATTACAATCTTCAAAATGTAAATCTATATTTCTATATGCTATATTTGTTTAATTTTTTGAAACTGTAACAAAAGTATCTATCTCTTGTAAAATGTTAAACATATCACCACATAATCCACTTGACAAAATATAACCACTCCAACTCCCTTTTCCAGTTTCATAATCTTTAAAGTTCTATCAGAAGTGAGTGATTTTAACAAATCCCTTCTTCCCTGTTCACATTCCCATTCCATTTAATCTTATTAGAAATAAGAAATTTAGTTAAATCTGTCTCCCTTTTCAAAAGCAGAACCCAATGGGGCGTAAATGTACATTTTGGTTTAAAAGGATCTCTAGTAATATTTTATTCATTATAAAAAAACAGTGCCACAATTAGTTTTCTAGTATATATCTTTAGTTCAGCAAGAATATCTGCTGCATCAATTCTTTTGCTATGAATAAATGTAAAACCTTTTTCAAATAATTGAAAATGATTTAAATTAACCTCCAATTTACTAAAATTAAGTATCTGAAACCCCCAGTTTATCAAAACAATACCATCATATTCTGAAATAATGCAACCTGATACATTACTTAACCCTGAGGGAATTATTGTTTCCTTTTTCTCATGTTTCCTCTTCCTCTGTTGTTCATTTGTTTTGGATTCTGGTTGAATTGACAAGAATTGGAAGCATTCTGTTGCCAGCAAGTAATAACTTTGTTAACACTGGAAGTTAATTGTTCCAGCCATCAAAGCAGCGGATATTCTAAAGGCCCAAGGATATCAGTATCACCGGTTCCCCTTGATTTTCTCTTACTAAATTATGCTGTTCACTTTGTTTGCTGTAATTAAAATCAATTTTATCTCTTAACTACAAGTTGAATTGCCTTGAATAGTTGGACTGGGGTAATACATAAGATGTATTATCTTTATGTTCCTGTGAATCTATCTCTATCTTTTTTCCTGTCTTTAATAATATTAACTTATTTATCAATGTTAGGAAAAAAAAACATCATATTTGTGCTAAAACAGAAAATAATAAATTGTATCTAGGGAGTCTTTAAGAGCATCAACTTCACTCATTAAATTATCAATTGTACATTGATTTTGCTTAATTAATAATTCCATTAATCCAAGTCTTGTCTGTTAAACACTTCCACCATATCATTAACTAATTCAAAACTGGAATGTATTACTTTTGGAAATTTGTTGTACCTGAATTCTTTAGGAACTTTTCCATTAGTAGCACTTTCCATAAAGAAACTGCTGTCAAACCGTAAACTTCATAATTTCATCTTTTTCTCTAACACAAAATGCTGGAATCAAAAGTACATCCACCTGAATTATCTGCTAAAGCATTGGATAAGTTGTGAGATGTCCATACCCTCTCACTAAAACTGAATACATTATTTTCCTGTCTTTTCCTTACTGGTTCCTTACTGGAACCATCATTGGAACCAGAAACAGTACTTTCCATTCTCGATTCTCACCCTCCAAGCTTTTAAAGAATCAGCTGCATGTATTGTATTGATTGTATTTATTATTGTTGTTATTATTCTGTGTGCAAATTTTGGTAGGATGGTATACATTTTATTTACTTTGTTGGCCAGTGAAATAATGGTATATGCATCACGTGATATGATTGAGACTCTCAACCCTTACCACACCTACATGACCATGCAAACATAACATGCTCACCTAGCTACCTACATGCAAAGTATCATAGAACACTTCACATTAAATATAATTCACTACATCTCAAAAGAGTGTTACCTCTTTACAGCAAATTCCCTAACCCAAGCTATCTAGTACAACTCCTCACAGTAAAGGACGGTGATATTCATCCTAACCCTGGCACAACAACAACCCTTATCTCCCTTCACAACCATAATCAATCTTGCAATTATCCCCTTACCAAACCTTTAAACTCTCTCCTACTAGCTCATCTTAATATACGTAGTATCAACAACAAAGTGACTCAACTCCATGCTCTCCTAGAAGTATATTCCTTTGATATTATCCGCCTAACAGAAACATGGCTAAAACCTGCCATCAAAGATAATGAAATTATCCCACCTGGATATAATATCCTAAGAGTTGACAGAGTAGCTAAGAAAGGTGGTGGGGTTGCTATTCTATTTAAATCTGGCTTGCAATTAACAACTTACAATTGCAATATATCCCTAGACTCCAATACTGAAATTCTCATCTCTAAACTTGAACTTAACAATGCTAAATCAATCTATATTATCTGTATGTATTTGCCCCCTGGTAATAACATAGCCACCTTGGAAAATATCCTCTGCTGGCCATCCCAACACCTGCCCCAAGAAACCATAATCCTAGGTGATATAAATTTAGACTAGAATTCCTATAACATTACTCTTCCTACCACCCACATAAACCTATATGGTTTCTCTCAAACCATTACCTCCCCCACCAGAATAAATAAAGCTAACAAGAAAGCAAGTATATTAGACTGGATTCTCACAAACAATCCCACTCACTACTATGAGTCTGGAACCCTCCCCAATGATTTAAGTGACCACTCACTTACCTACATTGTCAGACTAAAAGCAAACACCCCTACTCCAATCTCTATCAAACAAATTAGATCCAAAAAGAAATTTAACCCTGACCTGTTCCAAATGGAACTAAGAGCATGTAATTGGGTTCCCTTAAAGCAACTTCCATTAGATGAAGCTGTTAATTTCTTTAATTCTACCTTCCTAGCCATTCTTAATCACCACGCTCCATCCAGATCCATTAGAATTAAGGCCAAGTCTGCCCTATGGCTTTCTTATGAAACCAAACACAAAATTCATCTCAGAAATAAACATTAGGCCAAATGGAGAAAGACTAAAAACCCTGCTGACCAACAAACCTTTAGGCAGCTAAGAAATGACACAAAGGAGGCCATACTCTCTGATAAACAAAACTACTACTTACAATATCAGCAACCTAACCACAACAACCCACAGAAATTCTGGGCTAGCATTAAGCAGTTACTCCACCTAGGTCAAGCCACTACACCTAACCCTCAAAATACAGATAGGAAAAATCCCATCCATACAGCTAATACCTTCAATACCTTCTTTACAGATGCTATCCAAACACTAGCTAGTCAACTATCACATAATACCTTCACATTACCTTCATACTCCTCTACCCCACCTCTCACTTTTCATTTCAGACCTGTCCCAACCACATTTATCCAAACCCTACTGAATAAACTGAAACCATGCTCCCCTTCTGCAGACCTACTGCCTTCTAAATATCTACAGCTATCATCCAAGGCTGTTGCCTATCGTATTTCCATACTGATCAACAGAACTATTACTGAAGGTTACATCCCCACCTTATGGAAAGTCTCCCATATTATCCCCCTACATAAAGGTGGACATTCCACTGAGCTATCAAACTATCGCCCCATTGCCCTACTTTCGCCTTTAGCTAAAATTATGGAAAAATGTATCCATAAACAACTACTCCACCACTTAATAGAAAACAATCTACTTTCTAACTGTCAACATGGTTTCAGACCTTCACACAGTACTACCACTGCCCTCCTTTCCTTTACTGACTACATTAACAGGAACCGAAACCTGAATAATCTTTCTTCTGCTCTATTTATCGACCTGTCTAAAGCATTTGACATGGTAAACCACCAGATTCTCATTAACATTCTTAAATCTCTGTCATTAGACCCACTTTCCATAAAATGGTTCCAATCCTACCTTGACAAATGACAGTAAGCAGGTCTTTGGCATAACTTCTTATCCACTCAACTACCTTTTTCCTTAGTTGTCCCACAGGGGTTCATACTAGGACCTCTTCTTTTCTCTATATTTATTAACGACCTTCATCTAGCTATCCCACAAGCCACTTGCATACAATATGCTGACAATTCCACATTATTATGCTCAGCTACATCCTCCCATGACCTTCACTCTCTCACCCAAAAAATATTCAACATAGTTGAAAAATGGTTCACTCAGTGTTGCCTTCTTTTGAACTCAAAGAAAACCAAACTCCTCCTCTTCACTCCAACTCAAAAGTCCTCTCCTCTGCATTTCTCTGTGGCATCTACCAATGGCACAATAATATCTCCAGACTTCACCACCAAACTACTAGGGGTCACCATCGATAATAACCTTAACTTCGACATCCACATCAACAATACTATAAAGACTGTCAACAAAAAAATTGGCACTCTCTATAGGATTAAACGCTTCCTTTCTCCTACTGCTAAAACTACTATCGCCCACACTCACTTGATCTCTACTCTCCTTTATGCCTCATCCATTTTTACTAATCTCTCCAAGCATAATCTCAGCAAATTAGAAATGTCCTATAATAACATTGCTAGATTTGCTACAGGCAATCCATTTCAAACCCACCATTGTATAAACCAGATAGGATGGTTAGAACTTCAACACCTGATTAAATTTCACCAACTAACCATTGCCCACAACATTCTCTATAAACCTTTCAGCACTCCAAGTTTAACAAACCTCATTATCCCCTATAAAAATCTGAAGTCCTTACGCTCATCACACAAACTTCTTGTATACACCTCTAAACCTCATAACAGGGCTGGGGATTCTCTCTTCTCTAATGCTGTTGGCAAATCCTGGAATCTTCTCCCTAGTGATATAACCTCACTCACCTCTTTATCTCTCTTTAAAAACAGACAAACTCTACCTCAAATCGTACTGGCTATGCCCCTGTGCCAAACCTGACTAGTCCTATACCTCTACAAACTCAGCTTACCAATCTAGTCCTTACTATCCTCTGTTACATCTTCCATTTGACTATACTTTTCTTATCTACCTTTTTCTACATTATTTATATCCTCTTTACATACCTTTTCTTAAGTAAATCCATTCTATCTTCACTACACATACAACTTCCTTTTCTCTAATTCCTACCCAACCTGTACTATGTCTCCATACACTCTACTCATACTATTTTTTTAACTCTTAACCTCAGTGTACATCCTTTTAAAATCCTCCAGGCTTTTACTGTACTGTACCATTGTCAATGACTTTTTTTTTTACTATGATAATTGCTATTTTTATTATTATAATACCTGATGTTTGTGTATTGTTTGTACTTATACTTTTGAAACATGTCTTTGGAGCTTTTCTCCCCGGGCCTCTACTGAAAATGGACATATATCCAGTTAGACTAGCCCGGTCAACAAATGTAAAATAAAAATAAAATAAATAAATAATAAAAATTATAAGTGCAAGTAAAGGTGCATAAGTTTAGTTCTGATGAAATCCAATTGTGATGATTAAGGGACAAAAGTACAAGATCTAACATTAATTTGGCGTTCAACTTTATTTTTTCACTAAACTCCATTCTTGATTTTCCTTCCGTAACTTGCTGGATTATGACCTATATTTAATGGTGATGGTTACTGGAATTCCTATATTTCATTTCATCACATCTTAGATGTTTATCATACTTAGAGGTACAGATATATGCTATTGTTATAGATGATTTATATATCTGCAGAAGGGATGTTTGGGATTGAGAGATTTATATCAAATGTAAAAAATATATTATTAGAAGCCAGTTCAGTTGATCGGGGTAATTAAATGCTTTTCTATTAAATATTCTGTAACTTATCATGGCATATCAATCAGAACATTGCCACTTGCTCTATACATCACAAAACTGATTTAATTTTCAGTAGTGGAACATTGTGTTTTTTTTTATGCTCAGTAGTTTAAATTTTGTTGAAATAACACTGTGGTATTCAAAATTTTCTATTCTTTACAACTTGTCATCTCAAAGTGATATTAATATGCATGCAGCTCAATATATATACATATATATATATATATATATATATATATATATATATATATATATATATATATATAAAAAACAGTCCCCACAAAAGATGGTAAGGTACGGACTCGCAAAACAAGATGCAAATATAATAATGATAGAAGTCCACTCGATTTGATGATAAAACACACATGTGGGAACTTAGATGTCACGCATGTTGCAATACAAGAAACCTAGTCTATGTAGCATATTGCAGGACCTGTTTTGTTTTTTACGTTGGTAAAACGAACAGGTCTCTGCGTGAGAGGATTAGAGACCATTACTATTGCTACACTAGGCAGGAGACACACAGTGCCTTGGCTAAACATATGCTTTTACAAGGACAGGAACACATCTTTCTTTTTCAGACATTACATGTTCAGCATTCCACAATAAGGGGTGGGGATTTAGTGAATAGCACTGAAGAATCGGAAGTTAAATGGATCCTACGTCTATCTGCGCATCGTGGCAGAGGACTGAATGATTTTGTACCCCTTAAACCTGTGTTGAAGTCTAGATCTTTGAAATGATTTTATAACCATACATGCATATTTGTGTCATATATTTTAAGTAACATGTCTTTATGCAAGTTTTTTGCTAATGCGTTTTATTATGTATTGATATGAATTAGTAGAAGTATGTACTTGATCTCAGTATTTACTATAGTAACATACATGTATAATTTTATGTTTTACGTCTTTTGAGACACCTTATACAACTTTATATATTTTGTGCACAATACTATGGTCGACACATTGGTAGACCATGTATTTATATATATTTTTATATACTTTCAATATGATCAGATTCACGCTCTATGTACTGTTTAGTACAACTATTTCAATGCAATTGATAACGCATAACTGTAAATAATTTTATTGTTCTTAACTTAACAATATATGTTTAGTTTTTAAATAGTTTTTAATAGCTTCTAGCGCTTTTGCGCTTTCTGACTTGCTTAGTTACTTTGTTTAAATTCCGCTCTGCGGCTTTAAGTTTAACTGAATATTATAGGAAGTGATGTCATATCCTGTATTTAAAGTTTTCAGGAAATGATAGTTTTTGTCACGTCTGAAGAAGCGGATTACCGCGAAAGCGCTTACGTCCATTAAAAGTTTTATGTGTGTTTTATCATCAAATCGAGTGGACTTCTATCATTATTATATTTGCATCTTGTTTTGCGAGTCCGTACCTTACCATCTTTTGTGGGGACTGTTTTTTCTGTACATTCTGGGACTGGTTTCGTTTTTGGCATATATATATATATGTTTACCTTCATAAACTCGAATCACAGTGGTTCGGGTGCTCATATGAGTGACTTGAAACCATGAAAGTGAAAACGTCAACAGTCTTTAATGTTCAAAAAATAGCAAATCGAAAAGCAGAATCGCTGTTTTTCAAACATTAATGTCAAACAAAAAAAAATGAAGCGTAGACTGGGGGAAAGCCCCCCTGTGCCCCCCCACCCCCTACTTTATTATTCTAATTCCGAGATCGCACTACAGTGGGGAAAGGAACCATTTCCTGATTCTCACTATAGTGCAATATGCCCCAGAATGTCAAATGTGCAATGAGCAAATCTCACTGTGCATTCAAACCTTTTTCCGTTCGGCATTTGCAAACTTTGCAAACTACCTTTCGGAAAATTTCTGTTCGCCCTTGTGCAATATGTAGATGTAAAGGTAAACGTATATGTATATATATATATATATATATATATATATATATATATATATATATATATATATATATATATATATATATATATATATATATATATATATATATATATATATATATATATATATATATATATATATATATATCTATAAATATATATATATATATGTGTGTGCTTGTGTGTGTGTATGTGTGTACATGTGTATACTTATATAATTGCATATATATAGATCGACAGATGTAAATAGATATAGATACAGGTATATAGAACAATCTCTCTCCTCTCTTTCTCTGTCTGTCTCATAGGATTAACTTGATTGGCTATTCATCTGGGAGGATCTTAAGAAGCCCAGCCTAGTAGCCTTACAGTCCCATGGTAGTTTTAGCCCTTATATTTTGCATACAAATAACCAAGAGGTGAGCAGGACATGGATATGTTGGAGCAATTATCTGTTGTCCTTATCCATGAGGGACATGAGTGCTAAACAAGGAATGAATTTGTGGAATCCCGTCCAAATTATATTTGAATAAAGTAAGAGAAGTACTTTGCTTTATGTGGAGTGGAAGATGGTTCCATATAAGATGCATTCTCTATGATAGGGACCTATCCCTCTAACATATTGTAATCATGTTACAAAAGAGATTGAAACCCTTGAACAGATGTTCACATTACATTAGACTTGTGAACATGTAATAGGTCTAACTGGATAGGGTCTGCAGATGCTCTACATGTGAGGTAGAGATCAAAGGAGAGAGTTTCACAGATCCCTGAATACTGGACCAAGTTACACAGGTCTATTGTAAATGTGAATGTTATAAGGGGAGTCACAGTTGCCAAAGGATACAACTATACAATTCCTGGCATTTTGTTTTAATCCATGGTTTTGACACTTGCAATTTGTTTGGGAAATGCCCTCTTGAAGGATTTAGTGTACTCGGTGGAAGTTATGATGGCACCAAATTTACTGTCATCTGCAAACTTACTCAGCCATAAACCCTCTTCATTCACATTGATGTCCAAGAAATAAATGCCAAACATATGTGGACCAAGGAAGGAACTTTGGGGGATTTCTCTTGCTTTCTCTCATAGGGGCATAAGTAAGTACTAGACTACTTGCCCATGTGGGCCATATTAAGGCTAGCCAACTTCCCTTTTTGCGATGAAATGAACCTATCCTATTTGGTCAGAGATTGGCTTTACCCTTCCCTTGGTTGATAATTATATATTTCCCCCATGAGAATAACTGGGATCTTAACATAGATAATTTAATTTCTTTCTCTCTTTCCCTATTTTTGTATTTCAGTGTCTTATAACCTAAAATTACTCTACAAACTCTCCTCTCTTGGACTTCATCTCTCTTTTCTCACCTGGTTCATCAGTTACCTTAGCAATACTCTTCATGCTGCAAAATGGGAAATGATATTTCTCCATTTCTGTTAATGCACATATAGATGCCTCATGATTCTATCCCCGCTCCCTTGCTATGCAGTGTTTTCATAAATGAACTACAAATTGCAAGTAAACATGCTATCATTATTCAATATGCTGATGATCCTACATTCTTCTGCACTGCCAAAAACCTACAGCAACTTTAGTCCCAAACACAGGAATCTTTCATCTACATTGAAACATGACTCTGTAACTCAATTACTATTAAACCCTAAAAGACCAAATTTATTCTGTTTACACCTAAACAATACTCTAACAAACCTCTCTTCGACATTACATCTTCTGACCTAACCAAAATTGAACTTGTAACTCATACCAAGTTCCTAGTGTCATCATAGATGAAGCCATGAAGGTTGACCACCACACAAAGTAAGGTATCAGCAAAATGCAGAAAAACCTTTGACATCTGTATCGAGCCAAACCTTACTCAATTGACCAGTCTTGACAAACGATTGCCTCTGTTACTGTTACTCACCCTTTGGCATGCTGCTTCTATATTTGTCAACCTGCAAGCTAACCAAATAACCATGCTAGAAAATGCTACAAATAGCTAAATTTGCAGCTAATATGCTTTAGAGATCACAATCACATCACATCATAGCATGGTAGCACAACAGATAAATTGATTAGAATTGCCTCATTACCTAAAGTTGACACAACTAAAATTATTCAGTCTAATTTTCCATCCAGAAAAACTGGCAAACACTAAAACATACTACGCAACCTTATTCCTCAGCTAGGACTCTTCAATCTATTGAAAAATTCTTACTGCATCTAAGTAAATCGAACAATACTGCAGATGACTTACCGTACTCCTCTCACATTTCTGAAGCTTGGAATTCATTCTGCTTTAACTCAGGTAAACTAGCAACATGAAATACTTCAAGCAATTATTGAAACAACACTTAAATGTCTCATGGCTTTGCTCATACACCATGCTTGGTGAATCCTCTTAAGGTATCCTTATCCACTCTATCCCATCCTACATTAGAGTGACTACTTGGCCAGTAATCTTTTATCTTGTCCTGTACTAATACATCTGCTTTGCCACATACAATGTTCCATAATCTACTCAGCTTTACATTGTTATGAAGGTTCACTTTACCACTGTCATGTTATTATAAAATACTATAGGGCTACTTTTATTTTTTAGTCTAAACACTCATCTACTTTTGAATGATATCTCATGCCATTGTATTGTCTGTGTTATGATTATGTTTGCATACTGACTATTCAGATGTATCTTGACAAAGGTTTTGTTTTCTCACTACTGCATGCTCAAACAATTATTTGGCCATTCAATAGCGTCTGCACTAAGTGTACACAATATGTATTCAAGAACATCCCTGACATGTTCATTGTGCTTTCTAGTCACTCAGAAAGATTATACCAGGTATCCATGTAGTCTGCACTTTGTGGTAACCTTTATGAATCCCCATTGATATTTAAAGCTGTAAGAAAATTAGTAGGAAAATATAATTAGGAGGAAGAAGGTGTGAGTTATGCCTGTGTTGTCTGTTCAGTTAGAACAGTGTACACTTAGCGCAGGCATTATTGATCCTGCTTTTTTTCACATTATTTTATGCTGAAATGATTCATTACACTAAATGTTACTTTTTTTGCCTGGTATCTTGTGGGGTTTTTCTCCATGGACTGTTTTGAAAAGAAGTTTTCTACTCAGTAAAATTTTCCAGGTCAACAAAAGCAATAATAAAAAAAATATATATATATATATATATATATTGACATTTAGAAAATGTATAGCATTATTCAGTGTTTCTCTGAATCTAGTATTTTGTTCTCTAAACACATCACTAAATAATTCATAAGGCCTGCCACACTAGGGATCATTTGCTATGTGTCTGTAACATAGGATTTGTAATATGAAGTCCTGTGGTATGCTTGCTTCACTCTGGGTTGTATTGATATTTGTATAGCTCAGCAACACACAAATATACACTTATGTTACAGATTAGTGCACTAATACCACAGTTATGCAGCAGTGCTACTACAACATGTGTGTTAAATCTCTACACGTGATGTGATAGAAATAGGATCTAATCTGTATACGCATGTGGACAATATGGTCTAACACAAACAAATGAGTGGTGCCAAAGTCATAACCTTAAACTCAGTGCAAAAAAATGTAATATCATCCCTTTAAGTAAGAGTGACGTTCCTGCTAACTACCACATCAATAACAACACCCTAATTATGTACTCAGTGGTGAAAGACCTGGGCACACAGGTTGAAAGCAACCTTAACCTTTGATAAGAAGGGCATTCTGTATTGCTCATCTCATAAGTAAGGGCATTGTCTCCAGAAAAAAAAAGAAGTTATAACCTCCCTGTACTCTTCCCTCATCAGGCCAATAATTGAGTACAACACTCCTTTTGGCACGTACCTTTCCAAGCACCTGCAGCAATTAGAGAAACCACAAAGGTTCCTCACAAGAAAAATTCAAGGTCTTCACCATCGGCCCTAAGTGGATCATCTGAAATCATTGCCACTTTATTCTGTTTCAGACAGACTACTCAGAGGTGATCTCTGCCGTGCATATCAGGCAGTTTCTGACCCTGCTTTACTGGAAATGCTGCATATAAGTCAAATGGTACACAGGTTACTCGCTGTAAAGACCTTAACCTGGTATGTGACATTAAAAGAACCTGCTGGAGGGATAGATTTGTCTCCCAGAGGTTATCACACCTTTGAAACAGACTACCACTTCATGTGAAACACAACACCTCATTGGTCCTCTTAAAATGCAATCTGGACAATTGGATGGGTAACTGTAAATTCACCCGGAGGTTCCACCTGTGTCCATCTTGCACATGGGCAATAGGTGCTGATTGTGGAAATAAGGGTAGAACTTGGCTGGGCTTGTAAGGGCCCTAGGGCCAGTAGTTTAGTAACTTCCTGTGGCCCTATGGTATGAATGATCTTGAGTTTGGTTACTGATAAGAGTAAAGCACATAATTCGTATAGTAAAAAGCAGGAAAAATAAATGAGAGTGTCAGGTGAATAAGACAGCTAGACAAATCAGATGTGGATGCTTTTAAGGCTGCATCAGATATTTACAAAATATATACCCTGTCCGAAAAGTCTTCTTACCGGGATGCAGGACCCTTTAGGTGCCTCCATAGTTAACTTCTAGAAGTGCTTATAAATAGCTTCATAGAAAAAATGAACAGCAAGACTGGATTCTAGAAAAATAATAAGAAAGAAGGAATCTACAGGCTGGAAAAATAAGTAAGCAGCAATTAAAGCCAGGTGATCCAGCAAATTGATCTCAGCTTCAGGAAATGTATTTGGTGAATATGTTAGAAACAGCAACAAAGCACATCTTAAGAGATTTGCTTTGAAGAATTATGAAAGGGTATCTGGTTGCACGTAAAGAACTTCCAAATAAGGAACTGAGCTTGTACACAAGTGACCCATCCTCGACTCAGAGAAGCCACGCCAAGTGATTGCTATGCTATAGCAATGCAAAAACTCCAGCTTTACTCCGTAGCATATCACCTACTCCGAGGTGATCTCTGCCGAACATATAAAGCTATGTCAAACCCAGAGCTGTTGGACATGCTACACCTAAAGAAATCCCAATCCCTCCGAGCTACACACTCTAGGGACCTAGCCCTTGTCACCACAATAAACAGGACATGCTGGAGGGATAGATTCCTGTCCCAGAGACCTCCCATACTCTGTAACAGGCTACCCTTCTATGTCAAGCAAAGTTCTTCATTAGCACTCTTCAAGAAAAATCTTGATGAGTGGATGGGAAATAGGAAATACACCCCAGGGATCACTTCTGTGTCTCTGCTCGACAGTGGCACAGGAAAATAACTTTCTTTGGTGGCGTAAGCCAGGGAACCTTGTTGGCTAGGCTTATGTAGGCTCTTGGGCTAATAGCCTAGTACCTACCTATGAACCTATGAACCTATAGTCTTATCACACCAAATCGTGGCATCTAAGGATTGTTATCAATTAAAGTGACTAAATATAGATGGTATGATGACCAAAATATTAAAAGATTCCACCAAAGACCTGCATGATTCAAGGATTGTCTGCCATCACTGAAAGCAGGTTTTGTAGAAGATGGCCTTAGTAAGCCTAGCTCATTTCTCCAGGTATTCTCATTGTACCTTGATGCAGAAAACTACCTGTCCTTTCACGAACTGTTAGTGTGGCAGCTATATTAATCAATAAATTGAGCTGGAAAAGATTCAGAACAGATAATAATGGAATGGCTCCAACCGGAACATTTAAAAAGGGACAATTTATCATCTTTTAGAAAGGCCAAGAGATGAAAAATTATAAAGATATTGAATTCTGGGAAAGTCAAGGAAAAATGTACATATACAATGAATCAAGACAGGGGATTACTGGGAGACACATACTGCATGAAGGATGTTGTAAGAGTACAGTGAGCTTCTAAAGATTATACAAAGCTTGGAACAGTGTGACAGAAGGAAAGATGACAATGACAGAGAGGTAATGCAGTAGTCTGGAAGAGTACAGGAGGACCAGCAGTACATGTGGCACCATTTTGTCATGGACCCCCAATGAAGTGAGTTGCTGGGTGAGAGATGGCCTTGAAAGAAATGAAAGGTCTAAGGATGAGAGGGAAAATGGGAGGCTGAAAAGGAAGCGTCAGCATAGGAAGATAGGCAGGAGGACTCTAGTGAGGGAAGCAATAAAAATGCATCCTTTTCCAGTATTTGAATAATTAGTAATGCATGTTAAGGTCTTCTACTACTATCTACTGCATTTTGCTGCCCTTCACCCCCTGAGAGTCCCCAAATGATCTTGACCTGGTGTGCTGCACAGATTTTACTTGTTCCACATGCATGGTCCTGTGTCCTGCATGGTATCAGTTCCTCGGTGAGGTCAGTACAGATAAACCAAACAACCTAGTCTTTGCTCGAGATTGTCTTGACTGCCTCACTAGATTGCATGATTCCAGGTCATGTTTGTCCAAGCCACGTGTCAGCTCATACGGTGTAGTTTAACTGTGAGGGTCATTCCAACCTGCTGGAAGACATGCTTAGATTGCAATGGGCTTATGCTCTGCTCCAGCTGAAAGTCACCTGCAAGAAGGGAAGGTATTTTTTCAGATATCTGATTTAGCCAACAGATAAAAAGTACTCCTTAGAAAAACTAAAAGGTTGAACAGCTCAGCCTGTTATGGTCATACCTCTTATCCTCTGACAGCAAGAAATCTGGACAAAGCAATAATTAATTGGGGGACAAAGACCCAATAATATCACTGTTTTTTTAAATATTACTTGTACAAATTTCAAAATCTGATAGAAAGGCAGATTTTGCATACATTTTCTGAAGTGTATGAAGTCTGAAACTTATTTCTGTCATCATTTTCTGATTTCAGTCCTCAATGATTTGCAAATGACTTTCCAGAAAACCAAACAGATCAAAAACATGAGGCAAAAATATGGACTTTTGAGAGGTACAGTATGGACCATTCAGCAGAAGAGCTTGCATTCATCAGGTTTAGTTTTGTAAATATAGCACTTCCTGGGGAGGACAGATATCCAGATAGCAACACTGTAAGGTAGCACTCTGACACAGCTATGCCTGTTTGATTCATATGCATCTTTTTACATGGATCTTGATTCATTTCTTAAGAATACATTCCATTGCTATTTCCTGTCAGGTTTCTATAGACATCTCAATAAGAAGATAGTCCTTCCCAGAGTCATTGGTGATCTACTCATGTCAAAGTCAGTGATTTTATTTAGTCTTGGTCTTCCATGATCTGTGGCTTTCCTCATGTTAGACCATGGGAATCCTTACTGAATTGTAGTCACATACTGAAACATCAGAGAAACTGTTCTGGAGCAGATAACTCCTACCTCTGGGAACATTCATAGGGGTGCATAATCTGTTCTTTGCCATACCTGACAGAGAACAGTGTTCCAGATGTGTCCTGTTGGTTCTGTTCCATTTACTATGTATTAGCTGATTTCAGTAGGAAACCTCTATTCTGTCACTTCAGTTCTGACAAAAAGCTTTCACCTACTTTCTTCAGGACTACGAACAGGGTTTGCAGTTCCTTGTAGATGATATCAGCTGCATCTGTCAATGCAATATCAGTAACTGTCTCAAACTCGGTACAGCCATGCTATTTGTCATGGCTATTCATGTCCTCCTCGGGGGTTCTGTTCTTCAGAACCTAAACAATGCTATCATTTACAGGGCGGACATGCTAGAATCATATCTCCCAACTTGCAGACATTGAAAATAAGTAAAAGGGCCCTTGAAAAATAAGTACAGCTACCCAAAAACCAGGACACCTAATTAGCATAAAGTTTTAATCTCTACCAACACATAGCTCCCCCTCTTCTAGTGGGACTCGGGATACTTCTCAGAAACACAAGTTTAAAAAACTGAGAGCGAGTAATATATAAATATATTATCAAAGATACAGTGTAAAATTTGTAGACTTTAAAAAATTATATTGAAAAATTTTACCACACACAGTCATTAATTTTTGTTTCTGAAAAGGGGAGATGTAATATGCAAGTCTCCTTTTTTTAATTTATTGATGGCACTAGTATTCTGGATGTGTAGTCTGGTTTCCTGTGTTTAAAACAACTTTAAAATTGTATGTGTGTATGTGTGTGTGTGTGTGTGGGGGGGTTGAACTATCGATTGTCTGCTGAGATGATCCAGAACTTTCAGGTACCATCCAATCCTATCTGTAGATTGGATGACCTCATGACATATAAACTCTAAGACAGATGGATGCTTAGTATTAATATTGTTTAACTGTTAAAAATATGCTTCAGATGTTATGAGATCATGATTTTCTGGATTTAATGGACATTTATCTCACTCTCTTCTCTTCTTGGGGTATCTTTAGGCAGACAGCATTGGGATAAGTGAGTGCCTTAGGTAGGGGCATTAATGTCATTTGGTGAAAGTTAAATCAGTCCTATTTTGATTATATATACTTTTTTTCTCATTGGGAATACCACACAGGATCATAGGAAGTTACTAGGCTATTGGCCCTGAGGCGCTTATAAGCCTAGCCAAGAGTTTAGCACATGCATAGACAAATCAGCACCCAATGGCCCTGTCCAGCAGGGACACAGGTGGGATCCCAGGGATGTATTTTCTATTTCCCATCCAGTTATCCAGGTTGCGCTTAAAAAGGAGTAAAGAGGTACTCTGTTTGATGTGGAGAGGGAGTCTATTCCACAGGTGGGGGAGTCTCTGGGAAACAAATCTGTCCTGCCAGCAAATCCTATTGATGTCACAGACCAGGTTGAGCCCGTGTGTGCGGGTTACTCGAGTGGAGCTTGACTTGCAAATATGCAGCAGTCACATCAAGGCGGGGTCCAAGATCACCCTGTATGACAGCCAGAAGTCACCTCTGAGGAGTCTGTATGAAACAGAGTGGAGGGATAGGGCTTTTAGCCTATCTGTGTATGGCAGATTTTTGAGGCCCTGGATTCTCCTGGTGAGGAACCTCTGTGGTCTCTCCAGCTGATGCATGTGCTTTGTTAGGTACATGCCGAATGGGATGTTGTACTCAATAATGGGCCTTATAAGGGAAGAATACAGGGATGCTATGACCTCCTTGTCCCTGGGTGAGATACCCTTACTTATGAGGTGGGCCATGTAGAAAGCTTTCCGTACAATGGAAGCAACATGGTGGTCAAAAGTCAGGCTGCAATCCATCTGGGTGACCAAATCCCTCACAACTGACTGTGTACTTAGAATGTTGTTATTAATATGATAATTTGTGGGAACATCTCTCACCCCAAAGGGGATGATGATGCATTTTTTTGTATTCAGCTTGAGGCCATGTTTTTCGCACCAGTCATTTGTTTGAGTGAGACCCTCTTGGAGGATGTCCATATCACTAGGTGAATTGCTGACAGCTCGCGAGTTGAGGTCATCTGCAAACTTGGGCAGCCATAGCCCACAGGTTTTGGCGTGTACCTCAGAAAAGTATACCCCAAATAACAGAGGCCCCACGACCAAAACCTGGGGTATGCCACTCAATAAGGGTCTACTGCTTGAGGTGGCTTCCCCTATTTTGACTAGGTGGGTTCTATCAGTGAGCCAGTTGGCTACCCATCTGGTAACATATGGATTGATGCCTATTTGAGAGAGTTTATCTATTATGCCCGAGTGGGGAATAGTGTCAAAGGCTTTGGCCAGGTCAAGGTAGGCAGCATGTACTATCTTCCCCTCATCAATGGCTGTGGTGACTGTCTCAAAAAAGTCGACCAAATTTAACAGACATTACTACCGGAGTTCCACTGTGGTGACCCCTAACTGGGAAAAGCCAAAAGAAAAACAACAACCTCTCCTTGATGAAGCCAAACTGTGTGGGATTGGGCGTTTGAAGGTTGCCAATGTCCTTGTTAATAAGGTCCATGATAATCCATTCCATGGCCTTGCAAATCAGGCTAGTTAGGCTGATGGGTCTATAATTTCTCAGATTAGTGTATGCTCCAGCTTTGTGGAAAGGGATACGCCGATGAAAGAACACAAAACTGAAAACTGGTTGCAGGAAGGAAGGCACCAAACACAAAACGTAAGAACAAGCAGTTTAATCCAAAATTAAGCACTTTTCATCACAGTAAATACTGTGACTTCTTCAGATAAAAACAACATTGAGAGCATGCCCTTATGTAGTCAGTGAGCAGTAGTTAATTAGTTAGGTAATTAACCAGTATTAGTTAATCAGTTCATTTCATTCTTCTTGACAACAAATTAAAAACTAGTACTCATAGAAACTGCAGTTTCTAAAGACTACAAGTGTCACAAAAACATTTAGACACACCCACATGCAAAACTCAAACCCTAACCCTACAGAAGAAACAATACTAAATGTTCTTATATACCATAAAATACCTACAAAGGTTTTTGTAGTTTATAAGTACCAAATATCTAAAATACTAAAATGTCATGGTAAACCCATGTTCATTCCTACTATTGTTGATTTTTAAGATCTTATGTACAATTAATACATACTTTACATGAATTCTATATGTAAAACCCTATCTAGTAAGGCTTTTAATTTCAGAATACATACAATAGAACATATTTCATTTAGACCTGGATACTGCCCTGCATTGGTGTTCAACTGCTATATTAATTCTAAACATTCTAACTCCAGTGAAATTGGACCCCCCATGTTATCAGGTACAATTTGGTTTATTGCCCTGAACAAAAACCTGTTATCCATGTATTCGCAGATATGTTTAGCTAGGGCACTGTCTTTGCTCAATTTGCCAATGTGGTATAGATGTTCATATATTCTTTCCCGCAATTTCCTATCTGTTTTCCCTATATAGAATGCAGGACACATTTGGCATTGGGCTAGGTATATGACCCCTTTAGACTGGCAGTTTAATCTAAATCTGGTGGTGTATTGAGTGCCTTTGATCATAAACTTCTGACCCACATGCATATGTTTACAGTACTTACACATACCACAATTATACATCCCACATCTACTGACTAGTGTATTAGAGTTTCTTTCAACTAGATTTTTTAAATTGGCTCCTCTTTCGAAGGTAATTCTAGGTGTGTGATCCACTTTCTTACTTATAAAGGTGTCTGACTGTAATAGGTCCCAGCTCTTCCTAATGATCCCACATAAGTCAAGAGCATCTAAACTGAATGAAATAATGGAATTATTGAAATTACTAAAATTCTGGAGTACATTACTGTCGGTATTCCCTTCAATATGTATACCTATAGTATCAGTGGGTGTATCAATTCGATTTTGACTTAAAATAGGTTTGTACACTCCGTTCGTATGCTTGTGAATCACCTCTTCAATAAGCAGATTCAACATCTGTATAGGGTAACCCCTCCTAGTGAACATCTCCTTCAAGTTGTTACATTCTAAGTAGAGGTCTATATCTAGGGAGATCATCCTAGCTGCCCTGACCAACTGTCCTTTTACTACTGACTTCTTCTAGTGGTAGAAGTGACAGCTATAAAAGTGCAAGAAACTATTAAAATAAGTTTCTTTTCTATATATACATGCATTGTAGCATTCACTGGTTGTATCTTTACAAATCAAAACATCCAAGTATGATATGGAATTTGCACCAAATGGTCAGGGCAGCTAGGATTGAAGGGAACACCTGCTTCAGAATTTTAGTAATTTCAATAATTCCATTATTTCATTCAGTTTAGATGCTCTTGACTTATGTGGGATCATCAGTAAGAACTGGGACCTACTATGGTCAGACACCTTTATAAGTAAGAAAGTGGCTCACACACCTAGAATTACCTTCAAAAGAGGAGCCAATTTAAAAAATCTAGTTGAAGGAAGCTCTAATACACTAGTCAGTAGATGTGGGATGTATAAATGTGGTATGTGTAAGTACTGTAAACATATGCATGTGGGTCAGAACTTTCAGATCAAAGGCACTCAATACACCACCAGATACACCACCAGATTTAGATTAAACTGCCAATCTAAAGGGGTCATATACCTAGCCCAATGCCAAATGTGTCCCGCATTCTATATAGGGAAAACAGATAGGAAATTGCGGGAAAGAATATATGAACATCTATACCACATTGGCAAATTAAGCGAAGACAGTGCCCTAGCCAAACATATCCACGAATACATGCATCACAGGTTTTTGTTCAAGGCAATGGACCAAACTGTACTCGATAACATGGGGGGGTCCAGTTTCACTGGAGTTAGAATGTTTAAAATTAATATGGCAGTTGAACACCAATGCAGGGCAGTATCCAGGTCTAAACAAAGACTCAAGCTATTTTTTCAAGTGACCCCTGAGAAATGTTGCTTGAGAGGGATGATTCTATCTGGGAATACATTTCCCATGCTCTGTCTTAAGATCCCAAGTGCGTTAGCAATGCCAACGCAGTTGCTGCGCTGCTCTGTCATATGATATGCCTGCAACCCTAGGCTCCACCTTAGTAATTAGGCATCTTGCTGGCTGGCTGCCTGTAGTCATAGATCCCCCTCAGACTCCTCCTTATTTCTACTGCAAATATTTAGCACCAGGGCACTTCTATCATGGTAAGGTTTCCTCATATTAACATGGTAAAACAATGAGTGAGAAGGTCACTGAAAAACCAATCAGTAAAAACAAAATGAAAACTCCAGCAAAGCTAGAACTTCCATTAAGTGACCTCCTGAACCTCTTGTATCAGAGGCACATGGGATATATGCGAATGATCCTGATGAATATCAGGTGTTATTTAGTTTGTTGTTTGGGATATTTTTGCAGTGACCCTAATGGACATTAGCTGGGTATAACAGCCCTGTGTTTCTAATGCTTAGTCAAACACTCTGCTTCTGTTGTGCTGATGAGGTCATAACAAGGCCGAAATATGCATAGCCACAGCTTGTGGGGTTTGGCTATATTGGCCTGAAATTGTCCATTAAAACTACGAAACAAGTAATGGGCATTCAGAATCGCCAATTAGCTGAAACACCTGATGTTCATCAAGATAATTTGCATATACCCCATGTGCCTCTGATACAAGAGGTTTGGGAGGTAACAATGGAAGTTCTAGCTTTGCTGGAGTTTTCATTGTGTTCATATTAACATTGTACAATTTGTGCCCCTGCCTCATGTCTAGCAGTTCTACCAGGTAGTTAACATCACTGACCTTCCTTACCACTTTGCAAGGTCCCTCCCAAGCTGCCTGCAGCTTGTTGTGTCTGACAAGAATAAGGACCATAACATGCTGCCCCACAGCATAGTCTCTGGCTTGAGAATTCCTGTCATACCAAACCTTTTTCTGCTGTTGTGCTCCTGCCAGGTTCTCCTGGGCCAAGCCCATGAATTCCCTGAGTGTGGACCTGAGGTTTAGGACATATGCCACAACAGATCCTTATAGGATTCACATTCACCCACCAACTCATTGCAAATCAGATCTAGAGGTCCCGTCAACCTATGCCCATACAGCAACTTAAAAGGTGAGAAACCTGTGGATTTCTGGGGCACCTCTCTGTAAGTAAACAACAGATGGGGCAAATATGTGTCTCACTCCCTCTTAAACTGGTCTTCAAATGCCCATAGAATGGTCTTTAGTGTAGAGTTTAACCTCTACCCAAGGTCATTCATCTGTGTATGTTAGGGGTGGTCTTTAGGTGCTTCACATCACAGTGCTTCCATAGACAAGTCAGCAGGTCTGACATGAAATTGGCACCTCTGTCAGTCAGTATTTCTTTTGGGAAACCTACCCTGCTGAAAATCTCTAACAAAGCATATGCCACCTTTTCTGCCTCAATGGAGGACAGGGCTACCCCCTTCAGGGTACCTGGTAGCATAATCTACTACCACTAGGATATACATCTTCCCTGTGGAACTTGAGGTACTCAGAGACCCCACAATATCCATAGATATCCTCTGAAATGGCTCCTCAATCACAGGCAAAGGCACCAAAGGAGCTTTGACCTTGTCTCCTGCCTTGCCTACTTTTTGGCACTGCTCACAGGTCCTGTAGTACACTGTTACATCTCATGCAGTTCCAGGTCAATAAAAGTTCTGCATAATATGTCTCTTGCTATACTTTATGCCCATATGACCTGCAAAGGTAATGTCATGGGTTATGGCTAGAAGTGCCAGATGGTAGGCTCTGGGCACTACCAACTACTGTATACTCTCTCATCCTCTAGCCCTCTCTCAGGGGTCCACTTTCTATACAGTAATCCTTTGTCCCAGTATACACATCCCCCCTTTGCTTGAGTCAGGTGCCTCCCTAGCTACCTCCCTCAAGTCTTGTAATGTAGGGCCTGAGATCTGAGCCTGCCTCAACTTTCTGTATTGTAACCCTTCACAGCTCCACTTCCACAGGAAGTTTAGTATCTTCTGACAGTGGTGTCTCACTGTCAGCCTGGATACTACTACTCACCTCTACCCTTGCAGTCACTCTGTCCAAGGGAACATCGGTACCCACCAGTAGCTGTGGCTCACCTTCAGTCTCACTGCTACAGGGTAGCTCTCTCCCTGAAGCAACGACCTCACCAGTCCTGGCTCCAAGTGTGCAGTCTGTTTGGGTCTCCCCCAAGCTACCAGACCCACATGCTTGTTTCCATTCCTGACTGCATGTAACTGCATGCATGCAAGGTGCTGCATTATCAAAATCATTCCCTATCAGGACATCTGCAGGGATATCCTCAAAGACACCTACTTGCTTGCTTCCTTTTCCACCCTCCCAGTCAAAGTGAACTCTAGCCAAAGGTATTTGGAATGGTGCCCCTCCTAAAGCTCTGACTGGAGTAGACTGCCCAAGCAAGTACTGCACCTCTTTAACCATTGCAAGTTTCAGAGTGGTTAGATCAGAGGCTGTGTCTCTCTTAGCAGTGACCTGTTTCCCATCTGCTAAGATAGGATATAACCTCTTGTGGTAGTTCAGTTTCCTTGTTATCTCCAGACAACTTACTGCTGGCATTCCTTTATTCTCACTTGCTGGTGGCCCTACCTTTTATTCCTCACTTTGCCTCCATGGAGATCTATATGCTACATAGCCTCACTGGTAACATTTAAAACATTTAACCCTTGATCCTGGCAGTATACCTGAACTAGTGGCTTCTGCTACTATTGGCAGCCTTTGTTGGGGTGGTTTAGGCTGCCCACAATGGGTTCTATTAGACCCATGTGCAGCACTGGGTATCCCTTTTCTGTGCATTGATGCCCTGCTTACTAGGTATAGGTCTCCTTTTTTCCCCAACTCATCTGCGTGTTGCATTCGCTATCTGCCAACTAGATTCTTGTGTCCTCAGGCAAAGGGCTAAGGGCCTGTTCCCTCACCAAAAGGTCTGCCAGCCCTTCAAAAGTGGTGACTTGACACCCACTCACCAACCTAGGAAAATAAGTCCTTAACTCAGCAATATAATCACACACACTTTAATCTGCCTTCTGTCTATGGTCACAGAACTCTTTTCTATAAGCTTCAGGTGTTACCTTAAAGCATTCCAATAAACAGCTCTTAACTGTATTATAATTTAAGCAATCAGTATCAGACAATTTAGAAACAGCAGTTACAGCTTTACCATGGAGTAAGGGGGGCAGGAGCTATACCCAGAGCCCTTGGTCAACATTATACTGTTTACAAATCCTTTCAAACATATGAATAACATTTATCAAAATTATCACCCTCTGTAAATTGTGGAAGAAATTTACTGACCTTTATTGCTTCTGAGGTTTAGTTATTCCCTTCCCATTACCGCCATGACCCAGTTGAAGAGTCAGCATCTCCTTTTCATGTTGCCTCTGACTCTCATTTTCTTTGGCTTCCAGACATCTCAGTCTCTCTGTTGATTCTAGTTCTAAACATCTCGCCTCAAGTTCAAGTCTCTAACTCCACGAATTGTTTAAGTCCTGTGATGAAAAGTTGAACTGTCCATTTTATGAGAGCTGTACATTCCCAAGGCCAGTCCGGCTGTGTTCCTGGTTGCTGTTCTGTGATGCAGGTGTGACTAAGGCTGCAATAATTTCTGCTTTAGTCAGGTTTGCATGTGCCAGTCCTTTGGCTTGGCACATCTCAGCAAACTGACTCCTTGTCAGCTTGCCATAATCCTCTGCTGACATCCTTGCCTGTTTCCCTGACTAACTAAGCTAACAAAAAATAAATAAAACTACTGCAAAATGAAATTGAATGTCTACCATGTAGTTGCTTGGGAGTACAAACACCTTCTTTACTGACCACAGTTTACAGGCTACAGGAGTTCAATATCCACACCAATGAATGTGGTGATCACATCACTACCAGCCAGTTAGTATGTGATGTGAATATCCTACCACTGCCACCAATTAATATGTGATGAACCACCACTCCCACCAGTAATCAAGGAACATCAATTCGCACCATTGGCAACAGTGGGGGACATTTGCTGAGAGTATAACAGGTACACACACTTCCAGGTGAAGCTATCTGCATCAAGTGCAATGTATCTTAAGAGCACAGTCAGTCTGGGGCTGGATTTTCCCTCTTTCTTCAGATCCTCAATAATACTCCACACTGGCACAGCTATAGAGTTGAGATCTCAGCTGAGTGACCAAGCCGAGACCTCCAGCACCCTCTCTGTCCACTCAGTGCTCTGTGTCCTTGTCCAAGTAACTGACACACACACTCTTTGAAGTTTGATTTACACACATGCACACCTGGGAAAGGTGACACAATTTTATTAGCTATTCCCCCTTCTGCCCAGACTATAAGGTAGTTTCAAGTGCCACCAGTCACTCTTTATCAGCTACTTTAGGGCCCTTAAAAAAGGGTGCCCACTATTACTGTCTAATGTTAGTATTAATACAAATGGTTGTTATGACCAAGAGCAAGGCTGTTAGGAGTGCCCCACACAGTGTCAACAAATAAATATGCAAGTACTCTCAAAACTTAAACATCTCTTCACAGATCAGCCACAATGAAAGGTTTAAATATATTTAATAATAAACAATAAAAGAACAAGTGGTGAAAGCCAGGACTTATATATGCCCCAGAGCTAATAGCCTAGTACCTAACTATGAACCTATGAACCTATAAGACAATAGTATATATATATATATATATATATATATATATATATATATATATATATATATATATATATATCTCATCATCTTCTTTCGGCTGTTCCCGTTAGGGGTCGCCATGGCAGATCACCTGTTTCCATTTCTTCCTGTCCTCTGCATCTTGCTCTGTCACACCAACCACCTGCATGTCCTCTCTCACCACATCCATAAACCTTATCTTAGGCCTTCCTATTTTCCTGTTACCTGCTAGCTTCATCCTTAGCATCTTTTTCCCAATATACTCAGCATCCCTCCTCAGCACATGTCCAAACCAATGTAATCGTGCCTCTCTGGCTTTGTCTCCAAACCTTCCAACCTGGGCTGACCCTCTAATATACTTATTCCTAATCTTGTCCACCCTCATCACACCCAGTGCCAATCTTAACATCTTTAATTCTGCCACAACCAGCTCAACCTCTTGCCTTTTTGTCAACGCCACTGTCTCCAACCCATATAACATAGCTAGTCTCACTACCCTCTTGTAGACCTTCCCTTTCACTCTTACAGGTACTCGTCTGTCACAAATCACTCCTGACACTCTTCTCCACCCACTCCATCCTGCCTGTACTCTCTTCTTCACCTCTCTTCCACACTCACCGTTACTCTGAACTATTGACCCCAAGTATTTAAACTCATCCACCTTCGCCACCTCTACTCCTTGCATACTCACCATTCTTCTATCCTCCCTCTCATTCACACACATATATTCTGTCTTAGTCCTGCTGTCCTTCATTCCTATTCTCTCTAGAGCACATCTCCACCTCTCCAGGGTCTCCTGCACCTGTTCCCTACTCTCACTACAGATCACAATGTCATCTGCAAACATCATAGTCCATGGGGACTCCTGTCTGATCTCGTCTGTCAACCTGTCCATCACCATTGCAAATAAGAAAGGGCTCAGAGCTGATCCTTGATGTAACCCCACCTCCACCTTAAATGCATCCATCACTCCCACCACAGACCTCACCGCTGTCACACTACCCTCGTACATATCCTGTACCACTCTTATATACTTTTCTGACACTCCTGACTTCCTCATACAATACCACAACTCCTCTCTAGGCACCCTGTCATATGCTTTCTCTAAGTCTACAAAAACACAATGCAACTCCTTCCGACATTCTCTGTACTTCTCCATCAACACTCTCAGAGCAAAGATCACATCTGTAGTGCTCTTTCCTGGCATGAAACCATACTGCTGATCACTAATTATTACGCCCCTTCTTAACCTTGCTTCCACTACTCTTTCCCATAACTTCATGCTGTGACTGATCAATTTTATCCCTCTGTAATTACTACAGCTCTGCACATCACCCTTATTCTTAAAAATCGGTACCAAAA
This sequence comes from Protopterus annectens, assembly GCF_019279795.1. NCBI lineage: Eukaryota > Metazoa > Chordata > Ceratodontiformes > Protopteridae > Protopterus > Protopterus annectens. The sequence goes on from NC_056731.1 coordinate 19,716,634, forward strand.
CACTTTTTCTCCATTCCTCAGGCATCCTCTCACTTTCCAAGATTTCATTAAACAATCTGTTTAAAAACTCCACTGCCATTTCACCTAAACACCTCCATGCTTCCACAGGTATGTCATCTGGGCCAACAGCCTTTCCATTCTTCATTCTCTTCATAGCTATCCTTACTTCCTCCTTGCTAATCCATTGCACTTCATGATTCACTATCCCCACATCATCCAACCTTCACTTCCTCTCATTCTCTTCATTCATCAACCCCTCAAAGTACTCTTTCCATCTATTCAACACACTCTCCTCACTTGTGAGTATGTTTCCCTCATTATCCTTTATCACCTTTACCTGCTGCACATCTTTCTTAGCTCGGTCCCTTTGTCTAGCTAATCGGTACAGGTCCTTTTCTCCCTCCTTAGTGTCCAACCTTTCATACAACTCTTCATATGCCTTATCCTTAGCCTTCACCACCTCTCTCTTTGCCATGCACCTCATCTCCTTATACTCCTGTCTACTTTCTTCATCTCTCTGACAATCCCACTTCTTCTTTGCCAACCTCTTTCTCTGTATACTCTCCTGTACTTCCTCATTCCACCACCATGTCTCCTTGTCGTCCTTCCTATGTCCAGATGTGATACCAAGCACCTTTCTAGCCATCTCCCTTACTACCTCTGCTGTAGTTACCCAGCTATTTGGTAACTCTTCACTGCCACCCAGTGCCTGCCTTAACTCATCCCTGAACTCTACCTCACAATTACCCTTTTTCAATTTCCACCACTTGATCCTTGGTGCTGCCCTCACACTTCTCCTCCTCTTCTTGATAACCAACGTCATCCTACAAACCACTATCCTATGCTGCCTAACGACACTTTCTCCGGTCACCACTTTACAGTCTCCAATCTCCTTCAAACTGGCCCTCCTACATAAGATATAATCCACCTGTGTGAATCTTCCTCCACTCTTGTATGTCACCCTATGCTCCTCCCTCTTTTTAAAATACATATTCACCACAGCCATGTCCATCCTTTTCGCAAAATCCACTACCATCTGACCTTCTGCATTCCTTTGTTTAACACCATACCTACCCATCACTTCCTCATCCCCTCTGTTCCCTTCACCAACATGTCCATTGAAATCTGCTCCAATCACCACTCTCTCACCCTTGGGTACAGTCAACACCACTTCATCCAATTCACTCCAAATTTTTTCTTTCTCATCCATTGCACACCCAACTTGTGGAGCATACACACTAACAACATTCATCATTACACCATCAATTTCCAGCTTCATAAACATCACTCTATCCGACACTCTTTTCACCTCCAAAACACTCTCAGCATACTGTTCCTTCAGAATAACTCCTACCCCATTTCTCCTCCCATCCACACCATGATAAAACCATTTGAACCCACCACCAATACATCTAGCCTTACTCCCCTTCCATCTGGTCTCTTGCACACACAATATACCAACCTTCCTTCTGTCCATCATATCAGATAGCTCTCTCCCTATACCAGTCATACTGCCAACATTCAAAGTTCCGACCCTCACTACCACAGTCCTAGCCTTTCTCCTCTCCTCTTGCCTTCGGCCATTTCTTCTGCCTCTTCTCCTCCTTCGTCCAACAGTAGCCCAATTTCTGCCAGCACCCTGTAGGCTAACAGTACTGGTAGCGGTCGTTGTTAACTCGGGCCTCGACCGATGGTGACTGCATGAAATGTTTTGGAGAAGTTTTACACCGGATGCCCTTCCTGACACTACCCTCCCCATTTATCCGGGCTTGCGACCGGCACAAAGAAATGCACTGGCTTGTGCATCCATATATTCACAGTGACAGAGTTCAAAACCACAGGAATATTTAAATTTGCATTGCAATACAGGCTCACACAAATAAAGAAAAACTATTTAAACTTAGCTTTGCTATATTCCGGGCTGTATCTAAAAGAATTAATATACTCTAATAGCTAAATATTAAAGAAAGGCAAGTGAGATGAATGGCTCTTGCTGTTGTTGTCAGGTCCAAGATAGAATGCAGAATGCTCTGTCTCACTGAGAGACTTCTGAAAAATAATATCTAAAATATTACTGCTGAGATAGTTTACAGAATGGCATAATTTCTGGTCATTTGACTTCTAGTTCTTATGCAAACCTCCATTGCTGAAACTGGCAGTATTTAGCATCTTCCTATAAAAATACTCATACAGGGGCCTTTGCACAGATCTTTGGCAGATGCTGGAAGTCATAAAACAATTGCATTTCTTCATACTTTCAAAGTAGCAATTAGTTCACCCCAAAGACAATACAAAAATCATCCTACTACAGACTTTGGTCTCTAGCAGCATTGAAAATTGTCAGCTAGTTTATAAATTAATTTAATTTCAGATATTTTTCTAAAGTTTGCCGGACTGAGGTTAACCCCATGTATTTCAATTTCTACTGTTAAAACATACATTTAAACAGTTACAATCTTCTTCTTTCGGCTGCTCCCGTTAGGGGTCACCACAGCGGATCAACTGTTTCCATTTCTTCCTGTCCTCTGCATCTTGCTCTGTCACACCAACCACCTGCATGTCCTTTGTCACCACATCCATAAACCTTATCTTAGGCCTTCCTCTTTTTCTGTTACCTGGCAGCTTCATCCTTAGCAGTTTTCTTCAACATACACTGCATCCCTCCTCAGCACATGTCCAAACCAATGCAATCTTGCCTCTCTGGCTTTGTCTCCAAACCTTCCAACCTGGGCTGACCCTCTAATATACTTATTCCTAATCCTGTCCACCCTTGTCACACCCAGTGCAAATCGTAACATCTTTAACTCTGCCACGTCCAGCTCTAACTCCTGACTTTTTGTCAGTGCCACTGTCTCCAACCCATATAACATAGCTAGTCTCACTACCCTCTTGTAGACCTTCCCTTTCACTCTTACTGGTACTCGTCTGTCACAAATCACTCCTGACACTCTTCTCCACCCACTCCATCCTGCATGTACTCTCTTCTTCACCTCTCTTCCACAAATCCCAAGTATTTAAACTCATCCACCTTCACCACCTCTACTCCCTGAATCCTCACCATTCCTCTATCCTCCCTCTCATTCACACACATGTATTCTGTCTTAGTCCTGCTGACCTTCATTGCTCTTCTCTCTAGAGCATATCTCCACCTCTCCAGGGTCTTCTCCACCTGTTTCCTACTCTCACTACAGATCACAATGTCATCTGCAAACATCATAGTCCTCGGGGACTCCTGTCTGATCTTGTGTGTCAACCTGTCCATCACCATTGCAAATAAGAAAGGACTCAGAGCCGATCCTTGATGTAATCCCACCTCCACCTTAAATGCATCTGTCACTCCCACTGCAGACCTCACTACTGTCACACTACCCTCGCACATATCCTGTACCACTCTTACATACTTCTCTGACACTCCCGACTTCCTCATACAATACCACAACTCTTCTCCAGGATTTCTCTAAGTCCAAAAAGACACAACGCAACTACTTCTGACCTTCTCTGTACTTCTCCATCAATACTCTCAGTGCAAACATCGCATCTGTACATTTAAATAGTTACAATAGTGCATGCATATTTCTGTTCTCTTCCAGTAGGGCACACTGTGGACACATTTTAAACACAGTACTTTACAAATACTGTTTCAACACAAACTCTTGTACAAATCAGTTTGATATATACATGACATACAGTTTTAATACATTTGTAACACAAGCAACTTGTATAGATTAGTTTCATATTCCCAAAAGACATATAATTATTTACAAAATTTCAGCTAGCTGTGCTGGCAGTGCCTCCTTACCTCAAAGGCATAAATGGCCAAAAGCCTTAATTACCTTTTATTTCCCATAATTCCTATGATCCTCTATAGGGCTGGCCAATGATCCCCCTATTTCACTTTTATTACAATAATCGGGGTGCCTGATGCATGACTTGTTACAACAATGGAAAGCTTAATTGCTTGCGTACTGGTGCTGTTATGTTGTATGTCTACACACATTTAGATGAAGAAAGAACATGGGGCAGAAATTCTTATCACTTAATAATTTTAAAAAGACTTTTGAAACCCTCCAGATTTTTTCTGCATACAAGATTCAAGAAGACAAGCATCGTTTGTGCACACAAGTCCCATCTTAAGAGTATGGACCATAAGAAACTTAACAGTTCTGGATATACATGTTAGACATCTGCTTCATACATGTCTGGAAAGAGGAGCGTGGCCAGCTGGTCATCTTTCTGAAACATATCTAGGAAAACAAGAGAATGGAGCACTTGCATCTACCTTACACACTTCTGGCCACCTAGGCATTTAAACATAATTAGATTACTTGGTTGTCTGCTTTTTAAAAGAACAGTGAATTTGCTTTAGTTTGAACTGAACTGATATATATTTTCTCACTGCCCATAGGTAAGATTAATTAAGTGATATTGTTGGTTTGTTATACCTAATTTCCCAATAGCTTGTCTCTTTACTTGCGTTACATAAGTCAAGTTTCACCATACTTAGATATGCTAACTTTAATTTCTGTAAACTGTAAACTCACCTTCCCTTCATTTATTAAATTTAGTGTTTTATGACAAAAGGGAAAAAAGTCATAGTTAAAATTAGGAAATGCAATGCACAACAAGATAAAAACTCTCTCATTAGGCTAAACAAACTGATAAGAGGGTAGATTATGTCAACCAAAGCAGATTTTGAGGAAATTATAGCCTTCCTGGTAAAGAACAACCACAATGTTTTCTTTAGCTATGTTTGAAACCTCAAAGGTTGTACACAACAGTGCACAGAACTGATTGTAAATGGAGCCACATAGAGCTAGGAGGAAATCTGCTGGATGACAAACTAAGTTCCAGTTTTACCTGCCTCTCCTCCTAGCCACTACCCAAGTAATACAATGAAACACCCCCACTCCCAATTATCACCAGAGAACAGGTCTTATATGAATCCTCTAAAGTAAAGAACACCACATCAATGGGCTCCAATAATATCCCAGGATGCTTCCTAAATAGCCTAACGTGACATATCGGCACCTCTGGAGTCACTATGCAAACATAGTCTCAATTCAGGCCTTGTGCCACGTGAATGGAGGATTGCAGAGGTCATCTGTCTGCACAAGTGTGGTCCATTATTGGATCATGGGAGCTACAGACTCATAAGTCTGACTAGTGTCGTATGCAAAACCATGGAAAGAATTATCATGGATATAATTAATGACAACATAGGAAATCTTCAGTCACTGGATCCAACCATCAGATCATGCCTACTCAACTTGTTGGACTTTTTTGAAAAGGTCACCAAGGCGTGGAATGCAGTAAAACTGTGCATGCTATCTTTCCTGACCTAAGTCATTTGATATAACAAATGCACTCAGGCATTGTAAAGAAATTCATAGAATTAGGCATAAACCCTTATGTTATATGCTGGCTAGCTAAATGGCTCAAAGATAGGACCCAGGAAGTTAGGATATGGAAGATCACCTCCACAAAGAGACTAGTCACTAGCAAAGTCCCTCCAGGCTATGTGCTTAGCCTGCTCTTTTATGGCATTCATGTCTCAGAAGTCAAAGATACTGTTACCAGGTACAGTCAGAGGATCCCCCCAAGATGCTAACATTGCACAGGAAGGACTAACACAGATAACTGACAGATGTCAAAGCCACAGCTTAAAACTTAATAATAAAAAATGTATAATAGAAAAATTGGCCACCATAGTAAACCACTTCATTGACAACACATCACTAAGAATGGACCCAACAGTCAGGGATGTGGGAACATATGTAGTTAGCAACTTGGCCTTCAGCATGTGTCCAAGGTAGTAAAGAAATCATTCTATGGTGGTCAACGTATAGGCAAGGGCATGGTATCTAGGCCCATAGAGGTCATTGTTTCTCTGTATTTGACCCTCATCAGACAAGCCAATGAGTACAACATCCCCTTCAATATGCAGCTGGCCAGGCAAATGCAGCAACTGGGATGTCCATGGTGATTCCTCACAAAAAACAATAAAGGAAGTACACAATATGCCACATGCAGATTGCCTCAAAACCTAATTTCTATACTTGTTTTTTTACAGACTTCTGAGAAGTGATCTATGCCTAGCATACAAGGCATCCTTGGATCCCTCTCTGATGAACCTTTTCATATCCACAAAACCATTTGCATCAGAACTACTTAAGTTAGGGACTTGTTGACTTCTATTAAGACTTGTTGGAGGGACAGGTATGTGCCTTAGTAAATTATTCTCCTCTGGAACATGTTTCTCATTCATGTGAAGTATAACTCTTTCCTAACCCTATACAAGCATAACCTGGACCTGTAAATGGGAAATCAAAAATTCACCACAGTTGTACTATCTATGTCTCTAATGAAAAGAAGCAGTCTGTAAATCATATCCTACCTTATATACACCCCTTAAAATAACCTGTAAGGGACAAAAACAATTTGGGATCAAGGCTAGACCTATAAAGGCCTAGTGGTTGATAACTTAGTATACACCTATGAACCTACTGCACATGTCATATGCGTACCGTGAACACTTCACTCATTCCTCAGCACAGAGTAGCATGTGAGGCGCGTATGTACATGGAAGAACCTTTAGAAAAATTTTCAGGCTATACCGAAAAAGGTAAGCAACAACCGTTTGCTGTAACCTACACAGAGAAGTTTAAGAGAAGTTCCATCAAGACCTATGAGTATACCAATAAAGAATACAGAACCTCACCAGCACTTCATTATGCAAAGAGATTCATCTGTCACCAAACTAGTTCACACAGTTAATAAAATCCTGATGGATTTTGTAGATTAGTGTGACAAAGCATCCTTTCTCGAATGGCAAGCATCATGGAGCACTCAGTGTGACTAGAGACACTGGGTGTATCATTCTGGTCATAGAAAGATAACTAATGAGTCTGCTGGGATCAGATTATGCAGATATACTGAGAACACTAAAAAGCCTGCAATAAGCTAGGAATAATGCAGTCCTCACCACAATTCTTGTGGGGGTGAATGATATGGGGTGTTCCATTTGGAAGGAGACAAAGAGTGGCATGGCTGCAGTATCTGCTTCTCTTTCTGAGGTAGAAAAGGCTTGTGAATTAAGAAAGATCTTACTTTGATCTATGAAGGCATCCACAAGAACAAGTTGTAGGGAAAGCTAAGTCAGTAGAGATTCAATCTCTGTCTAAATGAGGGAGATGAGTGCAGCTGATGGTCTCCTCTTTTACACGTAGAGGTACACATTTTGAATAGAGGTTTTCTGTGATCCGATTGTACATTTTAAGTAAAGTAAAGGTGATAAATGTTCTAGTTTCATATACAAAGAGCTAAACTTCTTCTCTTATTCCGTACCTAGCTGCTGTGCATCCTTGCTCCGGCGTTTGCATCTACTGTAAGTAGTCATCTGCTATATGTTTCTTTTGTGATATCAGTTTCTTTCAGCAAGGCAACGAGTTTTGTCATTTTCAAACTGTTTGCCTGGGAAGATACTTGTGTACGCATTACATTTTTTCCCGCAAATGCTTAAGCCAACATAGCGTTGGTCATGTGGGAGTGTAACAAGTGATTCTGCTGCCATGGAACTGAAAACAGCTATTGTAATGCCCTATTCAATGTGCGGGGTTAATCTGACCACTAAGTAGCGCTTAGTACCTTAAGATTACATCAACTGTAGCAACTTCTTGTCTGCATTTCCTATGTTTAAATAATAGTCAAGGATTGTACAAAGTGTATTTTTTGTAGCCACTTAACAGAATATGGGCCAGTTCTTGTAAATGCTCAAACCTTGATAGCGATACACTCATAGACAATTGTAATGCTTTCTGAACACTTTCTGCCTGTATATTTCAACAATTATCAGTCAAGGTTCCTTTAAAGTGTTGTGTTCCGGCCCCATAACAGTTTGTCTGTAGGTGTGTTATCTTTGTATTTATACTAATTAGCGCGTACCTTATCAATGCAGTTCTGATTATCTGAGCTATTTGTCTGTGTTATGATGGTGTTTATCCAGAGTTTAACTGCATATTTATCAGGTCAGCTATAATATCTACTGCTTGCACACTAATATAGGAATGTGTCATGGTTTATGTAATGCAGAATGCATCAGTCGCTTATTTGAATGTGTCTTAAGCAGGTTTATACCATATATTTATCCCTAGTTATCTGTTGCTTATTTCTGCATGTTTGTGTCTCAGGTTGTGCTGTGCATAGGCAATTGGACAGGCCGCCAGTAGATTATATCAGACTTTCTAAACCGGCAATGCAAAAGGAGTGTAACATCCTCTCCTAGCCAGTCTGATTATACTCTAACCTATTGGACCCCTTATAGCCTATTTCCACCATATGTATCTGCTCATAGAGTTAAAATAGACTAGTGTTCCCACACTGCAATATCTATAGAGAGGGTAGCAACCTCATACTGCTGTTTTCTAGCTTCCCCCCAGTATATCTCCACCCTGCGGTATTCTATTTTAGAACTGCTGTAGTACCTGAAAAGAACTGGAACCAATATTTTTTGTGAAAAACAAATAGAATATTGTGATTACCTGCTGAGGTAACACAAGTAACCGTCTGTGAAAACTCTTTGCTTGTGCTCTCTAGTTCCTCTATTGTTTGCCTCACCACATTTTTCTCTCTTTCTACATGTACCAGCCTTGTGTTCCTGCACATCCCTGCACTAGCCCACCTGAATGTGCCCTGCTGGAAGCCTAGGAAAATAGTCCAGATTACAGAATTAACCTACCAGCTCCCTGAGAGACTTTTCCTTGAAAGAAAGACAGTAAAAGTATGTGTTGTAACTACTACTTCCAATTGTAACAATAACATTAATATAAAGCTACTGCTAGGATTGGCAAGCTTCCCATCCAGGTTAGCCAGCAGCCAAACCCCCCTTCTAGCATTTAATTAACCCTTAATTCGCCATTTATACCCTCCTTGTTGCAAAGCAGGATATCTCCACCCCCTCTCCCTTAGCCTGATATCCCCCTTTAGGGGACTTTTTTGCTGCAATAAAGTGATTGACCACTAGGTGGCATTGTGCAATAAGCTTTCTGTCTTGTAATTCATTTGCCTATTCTTTACCAAATCTCCCTAACTCAGTTCCCAGTCTTCTTCTGATTATTGTTTCACTCTCTCATTATTGTCCCAGTATACCTTAACCACATATTACTCCTCTAACATCCGTCTATCCTTGCTAGCCTCTTAACATTCTTCTACATCTCTTACTTTCAGACTTACCTGCAGACTTTCACACTTCACTGATTGTCATCCTCGACAGTATTCTCTCTCTGGTTCTTGTCTCTACCCGCTCTGTTCGCCCTGTGGGTTCACTCTGCTCCCCTACCCTGCCCCCAACTCCCACACACCCCCCACTGCTCCTACATTTATTCCTCTAAAACCACACCCTCATCACATCTGCTCTGATCTAGCAGATCACCTCATTAGCACTCCCAACCCTCCTTGTCACAACACCACACCTGTTACCTTACCTCCCATCCCTCCTTGTTACATCACCTCACCTGTTGATATATCTCCTTACCTGTTCATACTACCTTACCTCCCATTCTTCTTCCACTTTTCAATCCAATATAACGACTATATCACCCATCCCATGCCAAACACTGTAACTGACTTCCACACTCAACACTTCAGTGCCATTGCTCAAAGGAAACTGTATAACTATTAACCTCTCTCTCTATGAATTCTGCTAACTATGCTTGTGAATATTCTTATTTTTTAACTCTCTTTACAATTTTATCTTGTATACTCCTGTATTTTATTGTAACTGAATTTGTACAATGCTTTCCTGGAGCTTTTTTCCCCGGGCCTCCACTGAAAACAGGTCATGTTGGCCCAGTGGACTTCCCCAGTAACCAAGCTGGAAATAAAATAAATACAACTTTTACTCTTGGTCTCACTCTTTCCTCCTCTAACTATTGCCTATCTGCTAACCTCCTATGAACAACCATTATACCCCATCCTTCTCTTCCTCTCCAAACTCACTTTGACACCACTACTAGTATCTCTCAAAACTTCATAAACATCACATCCAAACCCTGCTTATCTACAAGCCAAATATCATAGACTAGCACACATTAAGTATACCAATCTAAATATTAGAAAATCACTTGACTATTATTGTAAGCTTCATTACCCTATAAATAGAATATACCTCCACTCCTTACTAGACGGGGACATTCATCCTAACCCTGGCCCTAACAATATCCTTGCCACTGAAAAGTGCAACCCTAACAACACTAGTACCCAAGCCCCTACCAAACCTATTAACTCACTCTCTATAGCACATCTCAATATACGTAGTATTAACAATAAAATTGCCCACTCCACACCCTCCTAGATGTCCACCTATTTGACATCCTATGTTTACCTGAAACATGGCTAAAACCTACAGTGAAAGACAATGAAGTCACCCCACCTGGTTACAATATCCTTAGACTAGACAGCACAGCCAAAAAGGGAGGAGGGGAAGCAATCCTTTATAAAGCAGAGCTACAAGTTAGCACTGCAAACCTTAGACCACCTTCAGACAATAATGCTGAAATGCTCATTTCTAAATTTCAGGTCAACTCATTTAAATCCATATATATTATCTGTATCTACCTTCCTCCAGGAAATAATATTAATACCCTTGAAAATATCCTTAACTGGCTGTTTATAATCTCCCACAAGAAACTATAGTCCTAGGAGACTTTAATATTGACTGGAAGACCTGTAGTAATGTACACCCTACCACCCATATTAACCTATATGGCTTCTCACAAACTATTAACTCCCCTACCAGAATTAATAAACCCAATGACAAAGAAAGTACCTTAGTCTGGATTCTTACTAATACTCCTCATCAAACATACAAAGTAGGAATCCTCCCAGATGACCTATGTGACCACTCACTAACTTATATTATCAGACATAAAACCAACCTAACTTACCCAAACACTTTCAGGACAATATGCACCAAAAAGCAATTTAACCCTGAACTCTTCCAGACAGAAGTCAAGCAATGTAATTAGTCACCACTAAAATCCGTCCCACTAAATGAAGCAGTGGAATACTTTAATTCCCCATTCTTAGCCATCCTTGACCACCACGCCCCAACTCACTCTGTTAGAAATAAAGCTAAATCTGCCCCTTGGCTCTCAAATGCTACTAGGCAAAAAATCCTTCTTAGAAACAAATCCTGGGCAAAATGGCATCCTACTAAGAGTCCTACAGATCACCAAACCTTTAGACAATTTAGAAATAATACAAAAAAAGCCATCTTCTTAGACAAAAAAACTTTTACTTCCAACTACAGCAAACCTACCAAAAGAAACCACAAAAGTTAGCATTAACAAACTACTATACCCAGGCCAATCTATCACACCTAACCCACAAGGCAATAGCCTTGAGAATCCCAGACATACTGCTAATGCCTTCAATTCTTTCTTCACAAATGCCATCCAAATTCTTGCTAGCCAACTATCTCCAGATACCTCAAATCTGCCTACATCTACTACAAGCCCACCTCCATCATTTCAGTTACAACCAGTTTCTACTTCCTTTATTTGCTATCTTCACCAAAAACTAAAACCTACCACCCCTCAGCTGACCAACTTCCAGCAGAATACCTGCAAAAAGGAAGGAGCTAAAGCCATAGCCTATACCATTTCCATTCTGGTTAACAGGACCATAAGTGAAGGAACTATCCCATCTATCTGGAAAATTTTTCATATCATCCCACTGCATAAAGGTGGGAATTCTAACGACTTTTCTAACTATCGTCCTATAGCTCTACTATCTCCTCTAGCAAAAATAATGGAGAAATGCATCCATAAGCAACTACTTAACTACCTACTCCAAAATAACTTACTTGCCAATTGTCACCTTGGATTTAGACCTTTCCACAGTACTACCACTGCCCTGCTATCCTTCGCAGACTGCATTAACAAAAACCATAACAAAAATATTCTTTACTCTGCAGTATTCATTGATTTAGCTAAAGCTTTCGATAGGGTTAATCACCAGCTTCTTTTAAATATACTGAAATCCCTTTCACTTGAACCTCTAGCCATAAATTGGTTCAAATCTTACTTAGACAATAGACAACAGGCTGTGCTATGGAATAATAATCTATCCAATCACCTTCCCATTTCCCTTGATGTTCCTCAGGGCTCCATATTAGGCCCACTCCTATTTCCCATTTTTATTAATGACCTTCACTCAGCAATTCCACACACCACCTGTAATCAATATGCAGATGACTCTACAATAATTTGTTCAGCCACTTCTCCAATTGAACTACAGTCCCTTACCCAAAAAGCATTCAATACAGTAGAACAATGGTTTTTAACCTGCTGCCTCCTCCTAAACCCCCAAAAAATAAACTTTTACTTTTCACTCCAACCCAAAAGTTCACCCCAATAAATTTCACACTCATATCTAATAATGGCACTCTCATATCTCCCGACCCAACCACTAAACTCTTAGGAATAACAATAGATAACCTTAACTTTGATAGTCACATAAACAGCACAATAAAATCAGTCAACAAAAAATTGAGGTCCCTCTATAGAACCAAACCCTTTCTTACACCAGTAGCCAGGACCGCTATAGCCAGAACTCACAATCTCCACTCTACTCTATGCTTCACCTATATACACTAATCTTTCTAAAAACAACCTCAACAAACTGGCAATCTCCTATAATAATATTGCTAGATTTGCCACTGGCTCTCCTTTTAGAACTCATCACTGTCTTAATCTAAAGCAACTAGGATGGCTAGAGTTTCTAAATCAGCTTCAATTTCACCAGCTTGCTATAGCCCATAAGACCCTGTATCAACCCTCTAATACTCACTAGCCTCATTACCTCTTATAACAATCTTAAGAATTTATGCTCCTCAAACAAACTGCTGATCAGTACTTGCAGATCCAACAACTTGGCAGGAGACTCTCTGTTCTCTAACACTGTTGGAAAGCACTGGAATTTTCTACCCACTGAACTCATATCTCTGTCTTCACTAACACTTTTTAAACAGAATCTAAAACTATTTCTCAATACACATTGATTATGCCCCTGTACCAACCCTGACTAACGTTCTTCCTTTACACTAATGAATTCTCTTCACCTTTATAGACTTATCCTTAAAGCACCAAAAGACCATGTTATTGCAATTTAAATATATATATATATATATATATATATATATATATATATATATATATATATGTATATAGTAACATCTCTTGTACATTACCTTTTGCTGTTTGTGTTATGCTCACAATGAGTATTGTATTTTTTATTAACAACAGCTGTTTTAAGCTTGGACTGTTGCAACTTTCTATATTGTATTTTGTATGTGTCTTGGAGCTTTTCTCCCCGGGCCTCTACTGAAAATGGACATGTATCCAGTTAGACTATCCCAGTCAACAAATGTAAAGTAAAATAAATAAAGAAATAAATGAACTACACGAGGGTGGCTCTTCTTAATACTAGAAACCTAAATAAGAAAATGTTTTGCTCTGAGGCTTCCCTGATCCAGGATGGTATGGACATTTGTACTATCACTGAAATGCAGTTCAGAAACCTAGCCAGCATCTCACATATTCCTGAGCACAGTGTTTTCCATAAGCTCAGATACTGTAGAACACGTGGTGTGTATGAGTGTAGACCATGCAGTGGGTATGTATGTAGAACACGTGGTGGGTACGAGTGTAGAATGTTGTGTGTATGAGTGTAGAATATGTGGTGTTTACAAGTGTAGAACATGTGGTGGGTAAGAGTGTAGAACATGCGGTGGGTACAAGTGTAGAACATGATGTGTATGAGTGTAGAATATGTGGTGTTTACAAGTGTAGAACATGTGGTGGGCACGAGTGTAGAACATGTGGTGAGTATGAGTGTAGAACACATGGTGTGTATGTGTGTAGAATATGTAGTATGTACAAGTGTAGAACATGTGGTGGGTATGAGTGGAATATATGGTGTGGACAAGTGTAAAACATGTGGTGGTTAAGAGTGTAGAACATGTGATGGGTATGAGTGTAGAACATGTGTTGTGTACGAGTGTAAAACATGTGGTGAGTATGAGTGTAGAGCACGTGGTGGGTATGTGTGTAGAATATCTTGTGTGTATGAGTGTAGAACATGTGGTGGGTACAAGTGTAGAATATGTGGTGTGCATGGGGGTTCCAGTCTTCATATTTACATGTCTAAGTCTGAGACATCTCAGCAGAGAGCATGGGGTAAGATAATAGGCACCATTATAACCATTAATAATAATAATAAGACTCACATCCCTGGTAGTTACTGGAACCCTCATTATTTCCACTAAAGAATACAATAAATATCTTAACAAACTTGAAGAAGTAACAATTCAACTGAGCACATACATTTGATGAGATTTCAAATATCCCAGAACTGACTGTGACAATTATATCTCTGGTAACACAAACACACAATTCTTCTTACACTGTATATGTTCAAACTGGAATAACTTTTGAAAAACCTTATTAGGGAAAATAATACACTAGGTATCATTATAGTAACACAGGTCTCGTTTACTCAGCCCAGACTGCCGTAGCTACCCTGTAAAATAAGGTGCTGATACAATAATATCATCAATCAAAACACAGATTAACTTTGTGCAAGGTACAGCCCTTTTATTATCTTCATCAAAACTGGCTACAATAAAATAAACAAGGTCATTACCAGCAAATTTGGATTACCCACTAATGCCTTCATGATATCAAGACACAGCTTTGAAAAATATTATAACAACCGTGATGAATGTTTTGCCTGTCATGGCTCATAAGATTTTATTATGGTTTGAGATTTAAAGCCTCAAAAAGAACTCTCAAAATTTCTATGTCTTTCAACTTGTTACTAAATCAGAGTATAATAGCAAAAGCTTCTGCAATTATATAAGAAAAATGGCAGATAATTCCTAAGGAGCAATACCTAATGTAGGTCTACATATTCAATTCTCTTAAAAATCCTAACAAAGTATGAAAATCATAAACATGCATGTTAGAGATGCACATTCAATAAAGCTCAATGAAAAAAATACATTATCCGAGTAAATGGAAGGTGTTACCCCCAACACATTCCATCATGTATAAGGGAAAACACCACCTAAAACAAAACTCCATCCTAATCTCGTTTTGCAGAACTGCATTCCCTAAAATACAAAAATAGAACTGGAAACACAGGTTTTTAAGCTGAGAGCAATAAAACTAAAACACGATCACAAAAATAAAACATAAATCAAAAACAGTTTTTAAAATAATTTACTGTCCTTGGATTTTTCTGCCACTATAGAACTGTAACACTTCCATCCAAAAGAAAAAAAAACTGCAATCAGTGAAGGAATGTGTGTCTGATTCCCAAGACTACAGCACCAAAACATTGCCAATATGCTCACAAATAAATCTAGTGGTAATTTCAGCAGTGCACTGCATGTGGCTATCTAACTGTTACACATTCAGCGTTACCCATCAGAGGTAACAAGTTTCATATACAAGCAGTCTTGTTTAATGTGAAAAAGAAGCTCCATGGCCCTGGATCATATCCACTGTTAATTTGTCTGGTAGCAAACAAAACCTTTGAGCAGCTGTGCACATCTTATACAATAAAGGAAGATACAGACTTTGCACTCAGGCCATGGCAACAACCCCTGGTGGTCCTAAATCAACAGACTGCACATGGAACGACTGACACATCAGTTGCCTACATCATTTGCAAGGCTATGGATTGGATGACGCTGAAACTGCTTCAGAAGTACACAAGTGATTTTTATATACTTAGGCACAAACCAGAATGACTTTTGAGAAGGGTAAATCATTACTTTTATATGGTTAACTTCTTTGAGGATGTGACAGTCTCATGCCAGTAGGGGTTGTCAGCACACAGACCTTATTTCAGTTTCATAATGGTGTCTGACAACATATCACACACATTGACTATATAAAAACCCTGGAAGCTCATGATTAGGGCAGGTGACCAACAGTCCACACCAGCAGTGGAAATAAATGGGGTTTCAGTACTATGTACTCCTCCCACTCTTATTTGGCATCTTCTCAGATGCTTAAAGTAATGCCTGTAATCTTTAGATCATGTAGTCTGCCGATCACTGCAAACCGAGTATAATTGGCCTTTTCCTCAACTAAACTTTGGCATGCCTTCCTAGACTGGATATATTTCACTCCTTATTACATTAAATTGTAATATTCTTTCACCATCACATTTTTAAAAAATATGTCTTAGTAACATTATGATGCATACCACAAATTATAGAAAATGGAGCCTTTGAAATGACCAGTTATTTGTCAGTTCTATTAGAATGCAACAGACAAAGTTTTTTACAGATATGTTATTAAATCTTTATAAAATAAGTATAATAATGGGGTCCCTATTAATTATTCAAACTTTTCAAAGTTCGAATGTCATATGGTCAACACCATATAATCGAACTTTGAAAAGTTAGAAGGTTAAAAGCAATGGCTCCATACAGTGCAGAATGGGAAAATGTTCCTTTTCTGCAGTGAAGTGCAATCTCGGAGTTGGTATATTTAAGTAGGGGGGTGTGGGGGGTGCAGGGGGCTTGCCCCCTGCTCAGAGTGTTCAGGTAAGTTTTTTTTTTAATTTTTTATTATGTTTTCAAAGTTTCAAACTTTGCTCATATGCTGTCGAACATATGAGGTTGGAAGGTTTGAAACTTCAGATATATACTATAGACCCAAATACAGTTATGGATTAATAACAGCCTCAAATGACATTATTATTTCTGTATAATAACATTTAGCTTTCTGTCACTATTGTCAAGTGGCATGAATGTTAATGTATGTTTTGTCAAGCAATATTGATCAACTTCTCTTTTCATTGCAACATAGGAAAAGAAGAATTGCACCTCCTCCTTTTCAGACCCATGTTAAAACTCATTTCTGAGTTGCAATCAGATGGAACTGAATGAAGTACAAGTCGATGAAAGCACCTGCTGACAGTTGACATCTAGCCTATCATTATTAGTGAGTTAGATTTTTCTCCAGTTCGTATTTTTACTAGACAGGCATCACCAGGAATGCCAAAAAAATAGTGTAATTGAGCAAGTACATGTGAATTATGGTTTAGAATAGTGGTAGAAAGTTTGCCTGTGAGGTAATTAGCACAGGGTTTGATACCTGGATAGGAAAAAATCAAACTTTAGGGGCGTATTAGTCTTGGGGTATGATTTTGACTTACGGTATGAGAGATTGTGGGTTCAAATCATCTACAAGTATAGCAGTTATTTTAGACAGCTAAAGTTCTGGTTTGTTAATTACCTGCATTCTCTTCCAAGGGTATATAGTGTGAATCTTTCCACCTTCATTTAGTTATTATTTTATTTATTTTACATTTGTTAACTGGGTTAGTCTGGCTGAGCTTTTGGCTCATTTTCAGCAGAGAACAGAGGTAAAAATCTCAAGACTAGAAAACAACTTATTAAATTTTAGTAACATAGTAGTAACAATCAGCTATAGGATCTTACAAGCAGAGACCTGGAGAGAAAACAAGCTCCTCAGGCAATTTAATTATACAGAGTATTAACAATTGGTAGACAAGTATGTGAGTTGTTACAAACAAGGTTTTAAACAATTAGCAGAAGAAAGTGTGACTAGTTACAATAATTACTTAATTTAGAGCAAAATGAGTTAATAGTTAGGTAGATGCTTATTTAAAGTGGGTAGGATCTAGTTGTATAGGTGTTTGGAAACAAGAAAGGAAAGTAAGAATGGCTAGTGGGAGATGCAGGGGAGGTAGAGTATAGGAGACAGACTAGACAGGTAGGTTGTTTTGAGACTGTAAGAATTAAGAGTGGTTGGAGACAGCAGAAGGGAAGAGGGAGAAGAGGCAGGGGAATAGTGTTAGAGATACATTAAGAGTGAGGTGTTGAAATAGATGAAAGGATGGTGGTTTCATAGTTAGTAGATACTGCTTTTAGAAAGAAGGAGTTAGGAGGGTTTGGAAGAGGTACAGAGTTTGTGGGGGTGCTAATGTTGTTTCTGGGGGGGATTTATTATGGAGGTTATTGAGTTTATAAAATGATTGTTAAATTTGCTGGCTATGTCTTCAGGTGTTGCATTGGGACATGGCTTAGGAGAGGAAGGGTTTCCTGGATGAAGAGTCTGTTTAATAGAGCTACAGAATTTCATTGGGACTGATTTAGGAGTAGAGGGAGGATTGGCATAGATGTTTATTTTGTCATAATGGATGATTTTTTTAATTTTATTTCTGAGTTCTTTATATTTCTGAAGAAGAGAAGGGGTCCTAGTTTTAGTCCATATTTTCCAAATCCTATCCCGGTCTTTCATGAGGGTTCTGGTAGATTTAGTGAGCCAGGGAGCAGTATTAGATTTGATTCTAATCGGGAAAAGAGGAGCAAGGGAGTTAAGAATGTTTAGGAATGTAGTGTTGAAGAAGTGGACAGCTTCAGCTAAAGGAAGAGTGGTGAGGTAAGACTAGTTAATTTTGGAGAGTTGGTGAATAAAGGACAGAAATGCAAAAGTGAGCTGGTGGTAATAAATTTGTTAGATTTGGTATGGTGGGAAATATGTCTGGTAACTGTTATAAGGCAGTGGTCACTGAGGGCATTTGAAAGGGTTTGGGAGTTATGATACTTTTGAGGGTGGGAGACTAATATCCAGTCAAGTAGAGAGCTAGGTAGGTGAGATTTATTAATGTAGGTTGGGGTTGTGATTAGCTGCTCAAACCCATGTAGGTTTATACAGGAAGTAGTGTTGGGAGCTTGTATTGTAAGCCAATCGATATTAACATCTCCCAGTATAATTATTTCATTGTGGATGGTATGTGATAGGTGAGATAGGATGTTCTCAAGTATGTTAATATTATCACCAGGGGGAATATAGATTGCTGCGACAGTTATGGTGTTGAAACTGTTAAGTTTGAAGTTGGTCAGTGGGAGTTCATCTGGTGAGAAGGAGAGTAAGTTTAGTGTGGGACTGATTTGGAAAAGACAATTGGAGTAGAGTATGGAGACTCCTCCTCCTTTTCTTTTAGGTCAATCTAATCTAAGGATATTATAGCCAGGAGGGATGATTTCACTGTCCAGATGGTGTGGTTTTAACCATGTTTCAGTTAGGGCAACTATGTTAGGAGTATAGTTAGCTATTCAAGCATGGAGTTTTTGAAATTTATTTACAAGGCTCCTGACATTGATAGAGCAGAATTGTACTTGTTTTTGTGGGTTGGAGGGGTTGGCAGGTTTAGATACAGGGGAATTATTGTTCAGGGTACTGTCTGTAGGGCCTGGGTTAGGATGAATGTCACCAGATAGAAGTAGAGGTTTGTAATGGGGTTAAAATTTAAATAAGTAGACTTTGTTTTTATGTTTTAAAGGGGAGGGGGGAGATATTTTTATTTTAGGAATGGGAGTGGTGGGGGGAAGGACGGAGGGACAAATTAGTAGATAGAGTTGTGGTGTAGTACTTGAGTTAAGAGTGGTGTTTGAGGGATGGAAATAGGGAGTAGGTAATTGTGAGTGATAGGAGGTGAGGTGATAGAGTAAAATAAGTAGAGAAGGTAAGAATATTGTTTGAGTTGTAAGAGACATGTCACTTTATGGGATGTAGAACAGAGGATGAGAGGAAGAGGTGGGAGTAAGGTATAGTAGTCTTTGACAGTGGATAGTAGGTATGTGTGGGGAGGAGCAAAGAAGGAAGGTAGTATGAGAACAGGAAGTAGCGGAGTGGGGGATTTGGGAGAAAGTGAGGGGGTGTGGCTGTATGGATAGGTATAACGGTAATGATATGGGGATGGGTGGAAATGGGGGTGGGAGAGGAGCAAAGTGAGCGAAGCAAACAGAGCGGGGCTACACCTTCCAGATAGAACTTAGCTAAAAAAACTATCAGCTAGTCCAGGGACATTTACTAGAGATTCTACACCTGGAGGGCTTTCAGCTGCAATTAGAGCAAATATGGAATCCAGGGTTTTTAAAACCTTTGGTGTGTTGTACCTGAGCAATCACTTGGGGGGTGGGGGAAGGGAGGGAAACCATCAATTGGAATTTAAAGTAGCAGGGGAGAATCCAAGGCACTCTGCAAACCTGGCTAATTATCAAAGGACAGCCAAGGAAATAAGGTAAACATACAGGTACCCTTGTTCGAGGACTGGAAGGTTTCTCCAAGAAAAACTATGTGTAGGAGTACACCACAGGTAGAGGTTGTATGCTGCTTACTAGTCTGCAATGGCAGACTTTATTCTCTTTTATATTTGTATTCCCCTTAGCTCATTGATTGCTGTACACAATGTAGCTAAAGATAAAACAGCTGGAGACTTTGCACCTCTGTTTGGTGTTTAGTGAAGAACAAGTATTGAGGAGGAGGGACTGAAGGCTATGACTATTGAGAGGGGCTAAATACCTTAACATACAACAAATTATCAACAGTGAAATGGATGAAAGGGGTGGGGGTGGGTTAAGAGGAAGAAGGTTTGCAGCTATTGCCCCTGGGGTATGCACTCTAGCTGACTGTAACAGATTTTAACAAGGCATAACAGTAGTCACAAAAGCTGGCATCTGTACTACACAAGTGGCAACAACAAGGTTCCTGGAGTTAAACCTCGGGCTGCAGTCTATTTTTGGATGATTGCTGGTTAGAGTTTTCTTTGCTTTTAGCTGGAGTGAGAGGATTCCTTGCTCACACACATGTGTGTGTGTGTGTGTGTGTGGGGGCTAAAGCAATCAGGTCCTCAGTGGCTCTAAAACTTGCAAAGAAGAGAAAAGGAAAGAATGTAAGACTAAAAGCAGTAAAATAAGGACATCAAAATAAGCACAACCATCATAAATATTCTACAGAAAGCAGAAGAAGTGAACATAGCCTATTATAAGTCATCAAAAGAAATACATTCAGACTCTGTAACCAGTCTTATTCAGCAGCAGTCAGTATAACTAGTTAGAATATCCTATCACCAGGCAATATTGCAACTATGTAGCAGTTTCACCAGTTTACCATAAATATCATTCAGCACTTTACAATGTATGTTTAACTTACAGAAACAGAATATACAGTAGTAGCAGTGTAACTAGTTGGAATATACTATTACCAGACAATAAGGCAACAATGTAGCAGTTTCATAGGTTTACCATAAATATCATTCAGCACTTTACAATGTATGTTTAACTTACAGAAACAGAATATTCAGTAGCAGCAGTCAGTGTAACTAGGTGGAATATTCTATTACCAGACAATTTTGCAACAATGTAGCAGTTTCACCAGTTTACCATGCATATCATTTACCACTTAAAAAGAAAGAGTATTTCTACCTTAGCACTATCATTTAGAGGAACGCTGAATCAGGTTTACTGAAATTGGGAGCAAGCAAAAACAAAAACATAAGCTTCTTTTTTTTCTCAAATATGTTTTTATTTTTACTATTATTTATATTATTATTTACTTTATTATTATTTACCATGCATATCATTTACCACTTAAAAAGAAAGAGTATTTCTACCTTAGCACTATCATTTAGAGGAACGCTGAATCAGGTTTACTGAAATTGGGAGCAAGCAAAAACAAAAACATAAGCTTCTTTTTTTTCTCAAATATGTTTTTATTTTCTATTAAAATAACATTTACATAATATTTTTAAATATTATTATAAACAACTATATACAATATTTATAATAGCGTGACTTTCAATTATATATACTGTATGTTATTTAATATAGAATTAACAGATCAGTTATCAGAGATACAATATTGATTATTGCAGAGTGTCCAACAAAGATATAACTTTCTTCCAAGGATTATTTACCAATGGCCTGGGATAGATTCGTAGTTCTTTGATTTTTATTTCCAGCGATGCAGTTGTCTTCAGTAAAGTGTAGAATTCTTCCAAGGTTGGGGGTGTATTTGAATTCCTCCTTCTGGTTATGCATTTCCTTGATATAGCAAGTATTATCCATAACAAATACATATTTGTCTTATTCAGGTAGGGACCTATATTTACATTTAGTATAATTAATACTTTAGTTAAGGTAAAGGATTCATTAAATAAAGCTTGTAAATAATGATTGATTCCATTGCAATATGATTTAATTTTATTACATTCATAAAAAATATGAATCCAGCCTGCTTTATTTGACTTTTTACATCTCCAACTAAATACATTTGTAGTAGTACTGATCTTTTTAATTCTATCTGTTGTTAAAAATGCTCTATGTAAGTATTTCCAGTTAAATATTTTCCAGTACTGTGTGTTAGAGGTGTAATTAACTCATAGTTTTAATTTCTTCTGTATACTGAAATGACTGACCTTTTGTTAAGAACTGCCAGTATCATTGTTTGGGAATTGTTTTATATGTTATTAACTATTTATATAGATTTGAAATGGAATTTTTCTTTTCACAACTATTATATATAAATTCATATAGAAAGCTTATTAGATTTGGAATATCTTTAAATGAGGAATTATTATCTGCATACATCTTGAGTGTACATTAGAATGCTTTGTAAGGTTACCCTGTCCTGGGTTGGAATATTATAAACATGTTTTATCATATGTAGATCTAAAACATTTAATGTATTTACACACTGAAACCAGCATAAGAATCCATTTTGCTTCCAGGAGGTTATTGTTTCCCTATATATTTAATGAGAAAAGTTCTTAGTGATGGTAAATGGGGTTAAAATGTCAAACCAAAGTTTTAAATCTATGTTTGCATTAAGTTTCCTAAAGGAATTGATGAACTGATTAATCAGTGTTGTTTTAGAATATTTTGTTATATGATATTGTATAAAAACCACAAACTGTGTTGATAAAATTACAAAAACAAAAAAGCAGGAAATGTGTCAGCTAAATCCAAAAAGACGAACCACCACTTAGAAGTATAAAATGATCGCAAGCTTTATTCCAAAAATAAAACTGTATTAAAATGTTAGCGCTTTCATTTAAATGAATATTAAACTTCTTCAGACATCATTTTAAAATTTTCACTCAATTTTAAATACATTTTCTTATAGTGACATCATTTCCTCTTAATCAAGTAACATTTCATTTAAAGCAATATTCAGTTTTTAAAAAACACACAACAATGCTGCCCCATTCATGCATATAAAACCTTATTCAACTCTAAATTCATTACAAATTATCTATTTATTTCCTTTGTGAAACACATTTATTTTATCTTACTTCTTTTTAATGCATTAAGCTTCAAGATTGGAGTTATAAAACTCCATTCATTGATTCCTGGAGAGCTGTCTGCTTGTAACCTTGACTGGACTTCTAGCAAAGTTTTATGAAAAAGGGAGATTACTGTTGAAGGGAAGAGTTTGTAAATTTCCATAATTATACCATCTATCCCTGGAGCTTTGTTAGATTTACATTCTTTTATCTTGTCAACAATTTCTTTGTAGGATATAGGTTTTTGTAGGTGTAATTTTAAGTTTTTGGGAATTTTTTTTTTATATTAATAAGGTTTGTATTCAAGTTTATTTGGTTGGTATCTAAATCTTCTTTTTTGAAGTTTTCCATATAATGGAACTGAAATGCTTCAAGGATGTCTCCTATATCTGATACTTTTTCCCTTTCTTTTCATGATGCATACTACTAATGTTATTTTCTTTAGATTGTATTTTAATTCTTGTAGACAAGTTATGTAGATATCTGGGGGAGGTGGTTAATGAGTTTATTTTTAATTTTTCCAAGGCTAGACAAGTTTTGTGTGTTACAATTTCATTATATTTTTTACTTAATTCCTCTATTTCTTTTTTGACTTCTGGACAATTCTGATGTTTTTTTTTAGATTTTGCTGTCAAGAGTCTGGTTTGCAAGTCTAATGATTCAGATTCCAACTCTCTAACTTTGTTTTTGTACCAGCTAAAGGTCTTACCAAATAAATATGCTTGTAATGAGTCCCAAATCATGACTCTACTGATTTCTATTGTATTATTAATTTCAAGAAATATTTGTAGTTCTGACAACATCCAGGGTCTGAATTCTTTAATTTTCATGATATATGATGGAATTCTAGTTGAAAGGATTAAAGGTTTAAACTATATTTGGAGCATCATTATCAGAGAGTCATGATCTGAGAAGGAACATGGAACTATTGAGAAGTTGAGGATTTTTGTTTGCAAATCTTGAACTATGAATAATTTGTCTATTCTGGTTTATGTTCCAAATCTATGGTCTTTATGGGAAAATAATAAGGATTTATCATCTTTACTTTAAAAGTGTCTATTAAATGAAATGAATCAATCAATCTTTTTAAGGATTTTGAAATAGTTGCTATGTGAAAAGACTTCTTGGTGGTTTCAGAAGCTTCTAAGGTACAATTAAAGTCTCCTCCCAGTATACGATTTCCTTTATAATTGTTGGAAATAAAATCTAGGTGTTTTTTTAACTGTTCCTGCTCCAATTCCTGGGAACCAATATAGATTAGCTAAGGTCCATATTCTGTTATTAAATTTAATTATAACAAATGCTAGTAGACCTTCTTTGTCTTCATATTTATAAATAACTTTTGGAGTGATTATGTTTTTCTTCCAGAGAAATGATACTCCTTTTGTCTTTGTTCTATACGAGGATTGAGCTAAGACTGTATAGTCCTTAGGGTTCCAAATAAAGCTATCATTAGTCTTAAAATGTTTTTCCTGGAGAAATACTACTTGTGCCTTATTTAGATTTAAATATTTTAGTAAGGTTGATTTTTTATTTGTATTATTTAAGCCATTAGTATTTAATAATAATGTTAAATAAATTTTAAGTTATTGTCGGAAGAAACTTTTTGCTTCTTTTTTATGTTGATTATAGTAGTTATACCATATTATCTGATAACATGGAATGTTATATTTATGTATGTAAACTTGGGAGTGTAATTTAATGTTCTTTCTTCTTTAAATACAAGTAGGGTAAAATTCTGGTTAGGCTTTAAAAAAGTACTTCTAACTTCTATAAAACAATAATTCTAAAGCATCAAATACAAGTAAATATGAATTTCCCATTAAACATGGAATGAAAGTCATTCCTAATCCAATAGATAAAGATAGATCTATTGGATTATCACTCATACCTTTAACCAACAATATCAACTGAGCTCCATATGTTAAATTATTATATGGAGAATTTTTCTTAAAAGAGATATGAAATTCTATATTATTCTATTATTGTTCTATAGTATTTTATATATCAGGATGGAATGTTAGTAGTGTAAACAATTATGTTGACTTAGAAAATATCCAGTATTTAGTTACCCTTAAGAGATCCCAAACATGTCAGATATGTCATTTTGGATAAATTAAATGCAACAGAGGAGCATACACTAAAATAAGCCAACAACAAATAGATTATTATTAAAATAATTTGACTAAAATGACTCCGTAGGAGACAATGAGTGATTACCAATAAAATATGAATTTACTGTAGGTGCACTGTCTTCCTTTACTTTCCCACTCTTCAGCTCATCAACTTCAATTTACACTTATGAAAAGATATGGCTTATCAATGGTATCCTGACTCTGAGAATAGGTGCCCTACATTCTAGTGTGCAGTGCTTTTACATATTTATAGATTTGCAAAGCAGAGTCTAAGAATGAACTATGATCGCCCTGACAATTCCCATCCTGCAGAGGAGACCTCCTGCTTCCAGAATGGGTGATCACATCAAGTATAGAATGAATGTGAAGGTTCCTATATGGTAATCAAGACTTATCTTAGGTAAGTATTAATCAAATAGTATTTAGAGCATCTTAGAGAGTTCTCGGGGCAGTTAGAATACTCTTAAGCCTCTCCTCCCTTGACCAAAACAGAGATTTCCCTTCCCTTTCTCTCATTTTAAATCAGTACTAATAAAATAAATTCAGCAAATATAGGTAAACAGAAATAATATTCAGTGGTCCATCTTGTACATGACTTGCAATCCATTAAATAAGTCAGTGACTAACATCACTTTAATAAACATTATAAAGACAAATTAGAAAATTTCCTAGCTCTTTAAATTTTCTGATAAAGCAAAAAGTTAACAATAAGCTATTTTAACTAAAAGTATAAAGCATTTCAAATTTTCCTTGCATGTATACATTTCTACTTATATTGTAGTGTCAACAGCTGTCTTTGAAATCTGTACAATACTTCACTTCTTCGAATCATTCCTTTTTCAATTCAGGTTTTGTTTTGTCAAAACGGTAACAATATTTCAAGTGAACAATTAATATTTAGACTGATGTTTCAAATAAATAACTTGCCAGTTGCCAATTGAGTTAGTTTAGAATGTATGGTTAGTGCAAATATAGCATGTTGCAAAAATAATAAGTATTTTTTCGTGTGCTCTAGAGACTGTCATATGCAAGTTACATATATAATGCAGCATATATAGAGCAGATAGCTTATGGATTCATGTTGTTAAAGTAAATTATGCTTATTTATCAGGCCATTTCATTTAAATTCACAAGTAATTTGGAGACATTTCAGTTGAGTTTCCAGGAATGTGTAGTCCAATGTGAGTAATTTGAGTCCACTTTTCCTCATAAACATATGTCCACTTTTCCTCATAAACATATGTCACAATTCATTAAACATAGAGTCTAACATCTGTCTAATAATCATTATAAAGACAAAGAATAGTAATTTCCTAGCTCTTCAAACTTTCTGATATCGCAAAATGTTGACAGTAAGCTATTTTAACTGGAAGACTAAAACATTTCAATACTTCCTTGTGAATATATATTTTTACTTTTACTGTAGTGTCAAGAACTGTCTTTGAAATCTATGTATTACTTACTTCTTTCAAGTCATTCATTTTACAGTTCAAATTATATTCTGTCAAAATGTCAATAGCATTTCAAGGGCACATTTAATATTTAAACTGATATTTTAAATGAATAACTATCAGTTACCAAGTGAGTTTGTACAGAGTGTGAGGTAACTCCAAAGGGTACTTACGTATTATCGCAACCAGATTTCTGAAGTCGCAGAAATCATTATGTTTGTGAGAAAAGTGGTTTAGGGAACTTTACAGGGTTGAGTATGCAAGTAAGTAGTAATGTTTCACTGAGAGTTTGAGGCAGGGACAGAAATAACGATCCAGTTCTGTACTCCTGACTGCCGGGTAATTTTTTCGGTGAAGTGCATCACGGTACGTGCATCAGAAATCCCGCTTTGCTGATTACAACATCAGCAAAGGGAAGTCACACAAGAATATTCCAAACATGTGACTGTTCAGGGCCAGTAAGCATGAAAATGAAAGATGCCGGCAACAAATACGGGCAAGGGGGCACCGATTCCTCAATCACTGCTGGCTTTCTCCCCAGTGCAGTAGTCCCGTGCCAGGGGTGTTAAACGTTCTTTCACACACACTGGCCTGTTCATCTGAAGTTGTTTACTGGCAGCAGCCACTTACAGTAGTAGCAAGAGATGCTGTAAATATTGAATAATACACACCCACATTTCCCAAATATAGCATTCACACATTACAGTGTGTACTTGTAACCACATTTCAAATGGCCTGCTTGTGTTGTAGGGAACACGGTGAGTTCTCTGACTTCAAACAGTAACAACGACTGAGAAGCAGCAGTCCTGTTTATAAGTCAGGAAAGGGCGTTACCTAGGAAGAGGAATTTACACATTATTCCTCTTCCCATGTGAAAAACAATCAGAGAGAATACTACTGAAGACTTTACACACCCCTTTTTAGGTTAGCAGACCTCGTTTCACACAAACATTATGATTTCTGTGACTACTCAAATCTGGTTGCGATAATATGCAAGTACCCTCCAAAGATAACATGTTGCAAAAAGTAATATGTATCTTTTCATGTGCACTAGAGACTGACAATTTCAAGTAACATATAAAATGTAACTTTTACAGTGCAGAGAGCTTATGAAATCAGCATGTTAAACTTGAGTAATACTTTTTAATCAAGCAGCTACATTTAAGTGCACATGTAGTTTGGGAACATTTCAGTTGTGTTTCCAGGAATATGTAATCCTATGAGGATAAATCATAAAATATTTACTGATAGTCCTCTTATGTATTTATTTTACCTTGCTTAGGTTTGTTTTTCATTTTAATAACTAAACATTACTTTTTCTTATTATTTGTAATCTGTGAGGCTAAATGCACTTCACAGGTTCACAGTGTCCTTAGAAACTGCAGCAGTTTGTTGTTGCTATGGCAATGCAAATAGAATGTGAGGAAAGCTTCACTTCTCTTAACCAACAGTAAATATTTCCCTCCTTTTTTATGTATTTGTTAATACTAAAAGGAAATAATTCAAAGGACATATGTACATGAA
This sequence comes from Protopterus annectens, assembly GCF_019279795.1. Taxonomy (NCBI): domain Eukaryota; kingdom Metazoa; phylum Chordata; order Ceratodontiformes; family Protopteridae; genus Protopterus; species Protopterus annectens. Next base: position 19,744,910 of record NC_056731.1, read on the forward strand.
TGGAACATTTCAGAGTTAATCACGAACATGTCCACAATCCCAATAAGCATAACAGTGACTATCATTAATCTAATAAAAATTGTAATAACACAAGTTCACTATTCCAATTAGTCTACCTTAAAACTATATTATTTTAGACTATTATTTATCTATGTATAGATAGTGAGTTATTAAATATATACAGACTATATTAGCATAGCAAATAGGAGAGAATTCAGAAAGGGAGACAAGATGCAGTTAACATAATGAGAGAAGAGAGAGAAAGAAAAGAGAAAATTAAGAGAAAATACACATATACTATGTATGTTGATTTACAGTATAAATATTTTATGTGCTATATAACCCTCCTTCTGTGAAAGAAAAGTACCCTGTTTTACATACCTGAGGTAATGTGAAAACTCTCATGTGACCTCTATTTTCAAAAAATATAGATAAAGACTCCAGTAATTAGTTACCTTTGTTTTAAAATTCCAAGCAGTAAAATTGGTCCTTTAAAGTAAAGTAAAGTAATGTTAAAACAATTCATAACGTAGTAGATGCTTTGAGAGATTTGCTGTAACAGAATCAGTCTTTTGCTTCTTCTTTTTGACATCTGCCCAGACACTGGTTTCTTTTGTTCTCTTGAGAAAAGGTGACATCCAATCCATATCTTCTAGTAAAGTAATCACATTATTAGTTTTAATAAATGAAGAGGCTTCCTCTAGGTCAATAAAAGTCCTCATCTCATTGGCATACAGTATTCTTATCTTAGCTGGATATGCAAGTTGTGCCTTGATGTTATTTTGTTTCAGAAACTTTATCATTGGCCGCACTTTTTTCCTTTGTTCCATTATTCTAGATAAATAGTCGTTATCAAATCTTATCAAGCTCTGTTTATATTTTAGAGGTGCCTTCCTCCAAGCAGATCTTAAAATCAGTCCCTTGTCCAAGTATGAAAGAAATTTGATAATTATTGACCTAGGAGGAGAGTTTGAGTTAGTGGCAGGTTTCCCAAGAGCTCTGTTTGCCCTTTCAATGCCAAAGGAAAATCCTTTTAAATTTAAAAAGTTAGGGATCCAGCTTAATAAAAAAAGAAATAATATCCTCACCTTCTGTGTTTTCAGGTAATCCAAAAATCCTGATGTTATTTCTCCTCTCATTTTCCAAGTCATCTACTTTATTAACCAACCAAGTGCTTTGTTTAAGAAGCAGTTCTTTCTGTGTTTCCCCTTCCTTAAGTCTGCTTTCTAAGTCATTTAGAGAAACCTCTATTCCTGTTATCCTTGTCTGGTGTTGTAGCATTTCCTTGAGGGTGTCAGCCTATTTTTGACTGCTTGTTTTAAGATTTTCCAGGTTCTCTTTAAAATCATCCATCTTCAAAGACAACTCCTGCAGGGTAGATGCCATCTTCCATTCTTTAAGGCAGCATTCTAGTGAGAATTCCTTGAGTTGCTCATGTTAACAAGTGAATATATCTCCAAGCTTTTTGATAGGAAATTATTTGTAAAACTTCACCAACGTTTCTAAGTATGTAAATTAGTCCTTTATCTATAAGATTTTATACTTTGAAGAAAAAAAAGAATATTTTTCCTGTCTTAACTAGTTATATGGAGCTCTAAAATACTGCTGCTTTCAGTTAGCCATTCAGGCTCTGCCCCCCAAAACATAAGCTTCTAATATCCAAAATATAAACTATACCAGCAAAAATAAAAAATAACTGGAAAGCTACCTTAGAGATAAATGACTGTACTACTCTATGCAGGGACAGTGAGTTTACAGTGTGGAATACAAGATTGAGAAAAAGAAAAATAATACTATCACTTACTAGAGATACTACACCTGGCAGGCTTTCAGCTGCAATTAGAGCAAATATGGCATCCAGGGTTTTTAAAACCTTAGGTGTGTTGTACCTGAGCAATCACTTGGAGGGTGGGGAAAGGGAGGGAAACCATCAATTGGAATTTAAAGTAGCAGTGGAGAATCCAAGGCACACTGCTAAACCTAGTTAATTATCAAAGGACAGCCAAGGAAATAAGGTAAACATACAGGCACCCTTGTTCAAGAACTGAAAGGTTTCTCCAAGAAAAACTGTGTGTAGGAGTACACCACAGGTAGAGGTTGCATGCTGCTTAGTAGTCTGCAATAAATGCAACAAACACCAAAAAACTAAATAAGAACAAAAAAGTCCAGGTGACTATTGCATCCACACACAGATTTAATTTAAAGCGCTTTTCGTCTGCTTACTAACAGACTTCATCAGAAGTAACAATACCACATAGAAATCTTAAACACAATAAACACCAAAAAATGCGGGATAATTAATCAATTAACAAATACATCAAGTATCCATTCAAACAGGTCAAATGTAAACAACCCTGACTCACAGGTAAATACAATAAACTAAAACTTGTTAAAAAATACAAGATATAATCTAACTCTGCCATAATTGAAACATTACTCCACAATCTAAATAAAAAATAAAATAAGAAAAAAAACTACACATTACTATACTTAAAATATGCATTTAACTATAAATAAATTTATCTAGCCCAGTTATACCTTAACATAAGAACTACCTCTGTAAACTCCTAAGTTTTAGAATACTACTAATTGAGCATGCTTCATTTAATCCAGGTACATTACATGCATCCAGTTTTATTTGCCACTTCAATTTTAGTTCTTCTAGTCTGAAAGCAAACGAACCACCCCAAAAATCACGTTTAATGCTGTCAATGACTAAAAATTTAAAGTGGTTGTTACTGTAAACAGAAACATGCTTAGCAAGTGCGTTGTCTAATTTATTATGGCTTATAGCGTAAAGGTGCTCATACATCCTATCACGGAGGCTACGCTCCATTTTCTCCACATAGAATGCAGAGCAACACATGCACTTTGCTAAATAAAGAACCGCACTTGAATTACAGTTAAATTTTCCACGTAGAGTATGTTTATAGCCATTAATTGCAAAACAGCTAGTCACATCCACATATTTACAAAAATTGCATGACTCACATTTAAACATACCTAACATTTTAAATAGTTTAGAAGTCTGTGTTTCTAACAATTCTTTCAAATTCCTTCCCTGTTTAAATACTACTTTGCAAACTAAATGTAGTTATAAAGCTACTTGTTTCACAGAAAGCAACACCTAGGACGTTGTAACTTTATAACTACATTTAGTTTGCAAAGTAGTTCTTGTGTTAAAATTATTAAGAAAAACTGGGAGCTGTTTAGATGCAATCAGGCTGTGTTGAGTAAACTTGGTGATTCCCCAAATGTATATATATATATATATATATATATATTTATATATATATATATATATATATATATATATATATATATATATATATATATATATATATATATATATATATATATATATATATATATATATATATATATACAAACACACACACACACACACACACACACACACATACACACAATGCTGGTATGAAACAATGGCCAGGATTGAAACATGAGCATATGCAGTGCACTTTTGTCTGGAAGGCAGCAGTGTATGCCATTTCTTATATCAGAGACTTTACTTACAGAAATTTCTCCTTTGATCAGTAAGTTACCTTTCAGTAATAAATGCTTTTTGTTTGGCTCAGATTGTATTAAGATACATTTATAGGCTCATAAATAAGTACTAGAGTAGCTGCCATTGATGGCCATTTTAAGTCTAGCCAGTTTCCCTTTCTGTGCTCAAAATAACCTGTCACATTTGGTTATTGCCTTCACCATCCCATGGTTGCTAATTGTATATTATTCCTAATGAGAATAATTCGGATCACACCATAGATAATTTGACCGGAATCATGCATGGGATAAAGCATTTAGGAGCTCCCTAGTACAGGAGGGCAGTCCTGGGGTAATTTTTTTTCCACTCTAGGTACATCATTCATCCCCAACACCTCACAGTCCTTGACATTCATTGAGTTAAATGCCCTTGTCTATATTGCTTGAGAGAGGGTACAGAGGCTACAGTATTTCATTACTAATGGGAGTGATGTGCTTGGAACCTGAGTTAATCAGATTCTAACAGACCTGAACCCTACTCTTTATCTCTTGTTATGTGCTGAGAAGTCGCTGGTACTTTTCATTCTCCGCCATGAAAGATCTCCTATACAAGATTCTGCCAGGTATATCTCTCAACGTCTTAGTACAGTCCCAAAAACTACAATAAAACAGAGAACTCCATGTAGAGCCGGTCAAAACTTTTATTCAATAAAACCAATGATAAAATCTTCCATAAACGCTTACAGGCTACCTGCCCTTCATCAGATAACAAAACATATCACAGATACCATATTTAAAATACATGACAACCAATCAACTTTCAGTATTTTATCCTCCTTTTCTTAAGGATGGGTTTTAAAGGTACAATAGCATTTATACCTGGTGGCTTATCTGCCCCTAGTCTTACAATCCATCTAGTCTCAGCACATTCCATATCATTGAACAAATTGCCACCCCTGACATTAGGAGTAATCACCTGTATTGTCATGAATAAAAATGTATGATCCATATTCATTTTTACATGTTGTGCCAGTGCATTGTGTTCATTGCAATGTTTTATATCTGACAGATGCTGAAATATCCTTGTCTTAAGCATATTATTGTTTTTTCCCCACATAATATACTTCACATTTTTGACAAACAGCATAACCCCTAAATATATAGTGTTTGTCTGTCCTTGGATGCACAAATGTCTGCTTCTGTAAAATATACTGACATGCATTACAGTGATAGCACGGATATGTACCCTTCTTGTTAATAGTAGGGACACCTTTTAAACAGTTTTTAGGTTCTTTACAAAGTATATCTTTCAAACTCCTGTTTTTTCTAAATGCAAAATTAGGTGTAAAATCCAAAATCTCTTTCAGTTTAGGATCAGTGTGCAGTACCTGCCAATGATGTTTAATGATCTCACATATATTGCCCACATCGCTACTATAAGTTAACACCATATTAATTATTTTTTTGCCGACAGATGGATTTTTCTGTTTACCAATTACATCTCCAGTCTCTTTATATAACCATGGTTTGGCTCTACTGTTGTGTTTAATCTTATTATGTTTAATTAAAGGTTCTATCCTATCATGCTTATATCCCCTCTGTATCAAATTATTTTAAAAATTATCCACTTCTTCCTGGAATTTACTATCCTCATTGCAGAGTCTTGAAATCCTACAAACCTGTCCCTTGACAATATTGTCAAAGGTGTGACGTAGGTGCATACTATCATAAGTAAGCAGGCTATTGCGCCAACATGTTTTTCTGTATAGCGATGTCTCTACATCACATCCATCTCTTTTGGTTAGTCTTACATCCAAAAAATCTAATGAAACTTCAGAATAGTTAACTGAAAATCTAAAAAATTCAGAACTCTCTTCTAAATACATTATAAAGGCCTTTAATTCCTGTTCCGTACCATCCCGTAAAAAGAAAATATTGTACACAAAACGTACATAAAGACATAAATTGTCGGACCATTCATGAATAACTTCAAATATGGGACTGTCCTCCCAATATGCCAACACCAAGTTGGCATATGAGTTCGCACAAGGTGTGCCCATGGCAACACCCTGCTGTTGTCTATAATAAATCCCCTGACACATAAATACATTATATTCCAACACAATATTCAACAATTTGCAAATTCTTTGAACTGTGTCAGTATTATATTGAGTTTTATTCTTCAATATACTCTCAATCGCTTTTATTCCATAAACCTTGTCTATCACTGTAAAGAGATTATTTACATCCAATGTAACAAACATATACTTCTTCTCATTCATCACCGTCAAACGTTCAGACAAAGACCCAATAAATTGTGCTGTATCCCTCAATATTGTCGGATATAGATTCAATACAGGTTTCAGAACACATTCAACCCAAATTGATATATGTTCAGTGACCCACCCCCTGCCTGATACAATGGGTCTAAGTGCTGGGTCTACAACACTCTTATGTATTTTTGGGAGTGCTTTAAATTCAGGTACAGTCGGGTGTTGAATCAACAAAAAATCCCTCAATTCTTTATCTACCAATCCTACAAAATGCAAATTATTGATATTGTTTTGCACCTTATCTATCAAATTCTTAATCATAACTGGAAAAACCTTAATACATGTTTGTTCATCATCCAACAACATTTTCAATTTTGTACTATAAAACTGTTTATCCATAACAACTACTGCACCCCCCTTATCCGCTGGTTTTATAATGATATTCTCATTGTTTATTAAGTTATTGAGTGCCATTCTTTGTGCTCTAGATAAATTGAAGAATTTTTTCTTTCAATCATTCTTAAAGTATTCTTCTAAGTCATGTTCACACATATTAACAAACACTGATATGGCAGGACAAAAAAACGGCATATACTCACTAGGCTGTCTAAATTTACTATAAGTTTCAGACATACTATTCCCTTTAAATATATGCTTTAACATCACATTCCTAGCAAAATTAAAAACATCTAAAACCACTTGACTGTGCTCGGATAAAGCATCTGGAACAAATGTTAGACCTTTGTTCAGTACTTGCGTTTGTACATCACTAAGTTCATAACCAGATATATTATACACAATGTTAACATCACCCCCAGTCATCCCGAGACTCTCCGTCTCTTCTGTCCATTGTACTGCGACACAATCCATTTGCACATGTTCTTCTTGCGGACAGGAGCCAGTAGCATAGGAAAAGTTTTGCTGAAGATTTTAGATGTAGTTTTAGGTTTGGCTCCCAAAGCTGCGAACGCTTCCCCTTTGTCAACTGCTGAGCGTATCTGTTCCTGCTGGCTGACCTCCATGTTGGAGCGTATTGATGTCACCCTCTCATCATTGGTGGAAACTGCTGGAGGGTTAGAAACAGAAATTAATGATTGCTCAGCTCCAGAAGTGTTCTTGACATTACCAGCAAGTTAATTTTCCATTTGCTGATTAGGTGCCGGTTCTTTTACAGGCACAGCCTCTTCCCTGCGAGCAGTCCCAGATCTTACTCTCGGCTAACTGAAAATGTTATTTAGAGCAACGTCTCTAATGTCCCGCTCTAATTTCTTAATTTTGATCTGTTGCAGCTTGTTGTCATATGAAGTTGCTGCAAAGAACACATTACTCAATCTCTCAAAGTGATATTCCTCAGTAAAACGTCGTTCAATGTCCAGCTGCATGTCTCGCACTTCTTTAGAAACTTTTTGTTCTTCCGGTTGAAAGTAATCCAATAATAACTGTATATAAGATAAGCTAGTTTGTAAATTTATTTCTTGCCATCTCACTAGGAGATCTGGATATACCTCACCCTGTGTAGGCATACACAATACTCGCATTCCTCTAGGAATCACCTTGAATTGCAGGCAGGCTTCCAAATGGAAACTTTGCCACTGCAAACATTTCAGTCTCATGATGTTATTGTGAAATTTCAAGATCAACTCTTGAAATTCAAGCTCATCCATAGCTGTCGATTCCTGTTCCGGATTAGTGTTAGCCATATGTTGTATATCCATATACAACAATGGATTAACATTATGAAATAAGTTTCTCCCAGCACCTTCATTAGTCATTCGGTCCAAGTTACCTCGCGGATGGTAAGCCAACTCCAAGTTTCCATTATAAGCTCAGACGTGTGCAAATAAGCAATATGAAAATTTCAAGTAAAAAACAAAAGTCTATTTGCACCAAAGTTGCTCTGCCTGACACAAGCACAGTCCCAAAAAATACAATAAAGCAGAGAACTCCACATAGAGCCGGTCAAAACTTTTATTCAATAAAACCAATGATAAAATCTTCCATAAGCACTTTCAGGCTACCTGGCCTTCATCAGATAACAAAAAACATCACAGATACCATATTTAAAATACATGACAACCAATCAACTTTCAGTATTTTACCCTCCTTTTCTCTTAGTACAAAAATCAGGACAAAGCCAAAAATAATGGGGAGACAAAGCCCCAAAATTAGGGACAACTTTTAAATATCGCCATCATAAACTTACAAAGTTGCTTGAATAAAAGGTATTGTGTTATAATACATTTTCTGAAGGTTATGAAGTCTTAAACTTCGGTTGCGGTGGTGCAGCAGTTAGTGTTGTCACCTCACAGCAAGAAGTTCTCTGGTTCAATTCTTTGCTGGAGTGCCTTCTATGTGGAGTCTGCATGTCCTCCCTATGGTCACTTGGGTTTCCTCCGGGTGTTCTGGTTTCCTCCAGCATTCCAAAGGCATGTGGTAGGTAGATCAGGCACTCTAAATTGGCCATAGGTGCAAGTGTATGTGCGAGTGAGTGGTATGAATGAACGACCATGGGAGGATTCTCACTGTTGAAGTGACACCCTGACCCTATGTGCAAAATGGGAAAAGGGGTTGAGGATGGATGGATGAAGTCTTAAACTCAAATTCCAGTCTTTATTTAGTGAATTCAGTCCTCACTAATTTGCCAAAAAAAATCCAGAAAACCACAAATTTTATGAAGAACAGACCAAAAATACGAGGCAAAAATCTGGATACTTTTTTGAAAATCTAGACAGTTGAGAGGTATCCCTGGAATATTTATTTATTTTTATTTTATTTATTTTACATTTGTTAACCGGGCTAGTCCAGCTGGAATTGTATGTGCATTTTCAGTGGTGGCCCGAGAAGATAATCTCCATTTGTGAACACAGAGATACAGTAAGGACATCACAATATCATACAAAACAATTTTTTTTCCAGATCATATCATACATAAAACAAGGAAATTATGTTATCATGCTAAGTATCAGCTAATTCTTGAGGAAAGAAAAGATTTCTTTCCAATGATTATACAGAAAATAGGAAAGGTTATTTAGAGAGTGTTATTTGAGAAAAAAATATATACAGAAGGATTGAGACAGAACAAAATATACAGAAGGATTGAGACAGGATAAACAGATGTGAGGCCTAGCACATGGACGTATATAACTAACATCAAATTCTCCACTAATAACAGTAACAACTGTGATGTATTTATGGCAATCTACTCCTATCTCTCCTAAAATAATGCCTCTTTCTCCTCATGTTAAAATAAAAAATCAGACCGTTACATGGGTCATACCTCTCAGCCTCTTAGTGCAAGAAATCTGGACAAAGCCTAAAATAATGATGGGACAAAGGCCCAAAATATTGACAGATTTTAAATACTGTTTTTATAAACTTAGAAAGTTGCTAGAATAATAAGAGTTTTGTGTTAGCATATCTTTTCTGAAGGATATAAAGTCTGAAACACAAATGCATGTCATTACTTAGCCAGAAAACCACAAATTTTATGAGAGACAGAATAAAAAAAAATGAGCAGAAATCTGGACATTCTGTGAAAATCTGTACAGTTGAGAAGTATGGCATGGGCATTTGTAAATTCCAAACATGAGACAATTACAATCAAGCTTCTTAAAGTCCCCTAGGGCATAAGCTTTGTACTAAGTGATAAACCTATGAATTATAGAGCTCAGCGGTTGACATTAGTGAGACACTTAGGTTTAGGACCCCTGATGTATTCCATTTCTGATCTCTTTCTGGTGTTTGCTGCATACCTCCAGGCAATGTTGGGTCTTTCTAGGGGTAGCAGGCACAGCTGAGAATGATTCTATTCCCGTTTCTCTTTTCCAAAGAGACATTCATTAAATCTCCCTTTCATGGTTTTATAATTAAGACAAGCAATGAAGTGCTTGAAGCCAGGTTCATAGGTTCATAGGTTCATAGGTAGTTACTAGGCTATTGGCCCTAGGGCCTATATAAGCCTAGCCAAAGGTACCCTGGCTTTCGCCACCCAAGAAAATTATCTTCTTGTGCCACTGTCGAGCAGAGCCACAGAAGTGATCCTTGGGGTGAATTTCCTATCTCCCATCCAATCATCAAGATTTTTCTTGAACAGTGCTAATGAACAAACCTGTTTGATATAGATAGGTAGTTTATTCCAGAGTATGAGAAGTCTCTGGGACAGGAATCTATCCTTCCAGCATGTTCTGTTTATTGTGGTGACAAGGTTTAGGTCCCTAAAGCATGGGAAATACTTTTGGCCAGATGGCATCTCTAGGAGATGTCCACAGGCATATCAAAGACAAACTGTTAGGTTTGTTGCTCAAAGATTGCAGTTGTCTTTGTTAGAGGAGCAAAAACTCTTTTCTTAAACATGAAGTAGTGATCATGAATTACCCACCCAGGAAGGGACATGCAAGTATGTGGAAACAATATTTCTATACTGGTGTCAGCTGTGGATTACACATTCTCCCTTCATATGTAGTTCCAGTGCCTGTGTCCATTGGTACCATTGTTAGTGCATTCAGATCAAACAGGGTTTATTCTTGGTAGGCAAGGAAGAAGCAACATTCACACTGAGGCTCAGTCTTGTAGAAGGATTTTTTTTTTTTCATTTGGGATTGACTTTAGGAAAGCATTTGACAATATGAGTTTTTAATATGCTTCCTCATGGACCCTTTCTTGAAGGCTTTATACTGGTAATACAGAAAGTATTCCAGCATCAAGATTCATCCATGTGTGTAAGGCTGAGTCCATATTTTTTCCATAGTATACCTCTGTGATTTACTGCTAACATGTCTTTCAACTCATACCTCTCAAGCGTACCTTATTATGGGGAACATTCCTCATTCGGGGTCTTAAGGAGCTCATATTCCTTGCAGTTCCATATTGAAAAGGTCTGTTACAAATTCAGTGTTAGGAATGCTTTTAAGTATTCTTTGTGGTAAATAATCTTGAATCAAATTAATTCATCAAAAGAGCCTTTTTTAAGAAAAAGTAACACATTAACCATTCTGTGAGCTTCCTAATAAAAGTGATAGTAAGCTATTTATAAGTATTCCACATTTTGCTCATTTATTCCACATTATGAGAGGTAGTGTTCCTCACTTTGGAGATGGAAGATGAAAGCTATGAGAAACATTCCTTATTATGAATCTTAAAAAGTCCATGTTGCACATTATTACACATTGAAAGGGTCTGTTATAAATTAATTATGAGCTTTTTACTAGCACCCTTGGTAAATAATAATGCATCGTATTAAGTTATCAAAAACACTTTTATAAGTATACAGTGACACATTTGAACCATGTTGTGAGCTTCCTAGCTAAAGCTATTATTAAATGTTCCAAATTTTTGTGCACATTATGGGACATAGAAATTTACATTGTGGGATGGAAGGTTGAGAGTTATGACCACCTGGCATAAGTGCACTCTTTACATGTTTTTGTTTGAATTGGTTATAGATACACTGGCAATAAGGCTAAGAGAAGGTAGGACAAATTTAGAACTGTCCACAAGTAAAGAGAGCAAATGATACTCTAGTAACATTCACAGACCAAGTGGGTATTCTTAAAAAGCTTATGTAGTTGACTTATTGCTTTGCTAAGGTATCAGGCTTGCCAATTAATCCATCTAAGGCAATTCCACTACCCGTCATCTTCTTTCCATATGAATGAGATGGAACTGCGGTTTCAGTTCATCTAGTCAGATACAGACAGTCTCTAGATGTCTGGATCTCATCAGACTAGAAGCACTGCAATATACAAAATAGGACATTGCTTGGTTTTGGATATACTATTTGCTACTGGAGAAATCAGATGGATTTCCATATATGTACTTATCTGTCTATCTATAGCTATATGTCTTTCTATCTATATATATAAATAGATAGATAGGTAGATAGAGTTTTTTTTTACAGTGAAAAGTATCTAGCGGTATGTTTTGGGTCTGTATGGCCAGCCAACACAGCCTTTTGTCATCTTCTTACCCCATATTCTTTTTCTTCACCAGTCTATCACATATTTGGACAAAATCCAGATGTGAAGCTTAACTATAGGACCTTGTCTCTCCAGAAAACTGCACCATCTTGACTTTTACCTGTATAGAATACCCACTATCTAGGGAATAAAGAGGATGATCAAGGGTTATCATTCTGTGACTGGTTGTTGAACTGGAAGATTAAGGAGGATGGCTGATTTCATCATATACTGAGTATGTCACTAGATGGAGGCATGTACCCCGAGTCCATGGTGAAGCATAGTTCATCTCAATATTCCTCTTCACTGTCTGTGACTAGTGACAGCCTATACCTCCCTCCATACTTCTTAGCCTAGGAACAGCAAGCTTCAACTACCTTGCTACTATATGCATATAAAAAACATATTATTATAATCTCCAACATAGTCCCTTTTGGGTATGTAGGACTGTTGTGCTTGATGTGCTTGCCTTTTGTTTTAATTTTAAAGAACTGAGAGGCTATGTCAGTACTATCCTGATTAAATGCTAGCAGCTAGAGGTACATGCATTCCAGTTTAGGATCCAGAAAAGCATATTTAGATACTGCCCCACAAAAGAACATTAAGGGGGTCCAAGCCAGCATGCAGGTGATATGAGGACTAGATTTATACATGAATATAGCACAGCGTTTCCAGTTCTGATGACAGCTCCTAATAACAGAACTATTTTTCAAAGCCCCTCTGTTTTGGATCCATCTTACTTTAAAAATGAAATGTGTTGCTAAAAAGAAAAGAAATAAGAACCTCCTAGACCAATGTTACAGCTGAGGAACAGCTATGAGAGATAATGTGGAAAAATGGCTAACAGTCATTGACTACTTATACAAGGTTATGATTCGAGACAAACCTGAGAGATGGCCAGTGGTACCAGAAGCTGCCTGACTATTGTGTGATTATATGGTATAATACAGAGCTGATAAGTATATTTTTGCACTTTATCTAACTGTTCAGTGTTCTGCACTGTCTTTATATTTGCTTGATTGAATTATTTACTTTGTCTTATCTGTGTCTGCATTTATATATTTGTTGACCTGTAACAGAATTTTGTTTTTCTCCCACTATCCTACCAAACTGTTGTTGTGTTGTTAAAGTTGTTGGCTTTTGCAGTTGCCCACTCCTACTGCAACTTTGATCTGGAACACTCCTCCCAGTCCCATCTCATTAGTTCTAATACAGAGATCATTTGGGATGGCCAAACCCCTTAATCTCTTAACCTTGAATTATCTTCTTTTCCTCCTCTCTCCCTTTCCACTTTATATAAAAAACAAACAAACAAACAAACAAACAAACATAAAACCCACTTTATTCAGCTGCTTATATTTGTTTCTGTTTTGGGGTTTCTTCCTACCACAGCTGGTTTATAGCCTGTCTAAATTGTAAGTGTTATTCTAAGCCTCTTAGTTTTGGTTTAAGCACTTGGGCTTTAGGCCCACCCCTTAGCTCTCCCTAGTCCTTCTCCATCAGATTCTTACAAACATAGTTGGACAATTTCCTACAGTTTCTCCTGCCAGTATGGTTGATATGGGCATCCTGAGACAGTGTAGCAACTGCTTCATGTAAATGGACAACCATCTATTACTACCACCTAGGAACACAATTTTTGAGAGCTGCGATTAAATTAGGAAACTAGAGTCCATACTTTTTCCCTCCCAAGCCAGAATATTTGGCACTAAAAAGGTTGCCAACACAATCACTATACCTCAAACACCACCCACACCTACACAACATGTGGCCACATATGTGGAGGTCCTCAACATAAACATACCCAAACAAAGGAGACCTCCAAAGCAAAAACACATGTGATCTCCACAGCCCTTCACACCACATGTCATGTATAGTCCACACATCTTTGTCTCACAGAAACTAAGGCTTCAAAATAAACCCAACATATTAGTCATAGGAGACTCCATTGTGAGACACATAGATGTGCCTCTCACCAGGCTTGATAAGGAGAAAGTAACAGTTAGTTGTCTATCAGGTGCCAGAATCCATCATATCACATATGCAATCAAGTCTCTCAATAACAGGTACTGTTATGACTCTGTCATAGTCCATGTTAGTATGAATGACTTGAGACATACCTCCCTGGACTATATGAAGAGAGACATGATTGAGCTCGCTGATTATGTGTCCAGGCAGTTATGTCCCTAGCCTTAAGCAACATTCTGCTATTACCCAGAATCATGCCTCAATACAAACAGAAAATGATTGACTTTACCAATTGGCTTAGTTTCTGGTGTCATTCCAGGGAGATCCAGTACCTGACAGCTTGGGAAGATATGATCGACAGACCATGATGCTTTGCCAGAGATGGCCTGCATCTATCTCACTTGTGCTTCAGACTTCTGGCAAATGTTTTTGTCTCCACCATAGTGCCTTTTTTAGGAAATGTGATGAGGTTAAAACTGCCAACATAAAAATTTCAACAAAGCAGAAATTAAAGTTCATGCTGCTAAATGCTAGGAGACTAAACAGAAAAATGCACTCATTCCAAGCATTCTTAACACTGGAAAATGCTGATATCTGTGCAGTCACATAAACCTCTTTCAAAGCTATAGACAGCACCCCAGCCTTATGTGGTTCCTCATCATATCATACATTTAGACCCCAAAATGTGGGTAGTAAAGCCAAAGGTAGTGGAAATTCAATATATATTAAAACATACACACCTCCAGGATGGTCAAACAGTATGATGCACAGGAGACACTCCAGGTGCAGTTAACCATTGACAAGACCTCTGTTCAAATCACAGCTAGCTACTGACCCCCGAATCTGACTCAAGATGCCCATTCCACCTATCTCGACCTGCTCAAATCTATCAAGATTCAACCCTTTATCCTGATCTTGGGTGACTTTAACTACACATAGACTGGAAGAACTACTCAGGCCAGAACACAAATGCCCAGAGATTCCTCAATTTTGTCAATGTAAATGCCTTGGAACAGCTAGTCGATACCCACACAAGAGGTAAAAATATCTTGAACTTGGCATTAACCAACATGAGTAACCACTGCAGCATCCCTACAGTATCATCCTCCCTGGTTTGATCTGACCATAAAGTGGTCACTTTCAAAGTCACCATCTCCCCCATTCCTCATCTAGCTAGGGTCAGACATGAAAACTTCTGTAAGGCTGATTACAGCCTCCTGAGGTATGGTATAAACAGCTTCACAGCCCCCTGCCCCTCTGTATGAACTGGCACCAATATCCAAAACTACACCAAAGCACAATATGAGCATTTATATAGATGCATGGAATCAAGAATACATAACAGGACTAAATCATCCTCCGCAAGGAAAAGTAAACTTGTCTGGTGGACATCTGCAATAAATAACCTTTATAACAAAAGGAAAAAAATTGCTGTCCAAGACCAAGAAGGAGCAGTTGCCCAATTGTAATTAATGTCTCCTTAGTCTGAACAAGCAAATATGAGTACTAGTGAAATCTTCCAAAGCAAACTTTGAGTCCAAATTGGCCACATCTACTAGAGACAATCATAAAGCCTTCTTCACATAGTCTGCAACTTCAAAGGAAGCACCTAGATCTGTTCAGAACTGGTGGTCAAGGACACCACATATATGAATGCCATAGATATAGCAAACTTGCTGGCTGACAGATTCAGTGAAAACTTCACCCCTCTGTTCCCCATCAGTAAATCAGGACATCCCCAGTACCTGCCACCTTCCCTTTATATCTAGGAAACCAGTTATTACTGCTCTCTCAAAGGCAAAAAATATAGCCTCCATGAGATCTGATAACATCCCAGGCTGCGTCCTACATGAACTCAGGCAGGAACTAGCAGCACCATTAGGCAGCCTGAGTACTGGCTTTGTCCCACTTGAGTGGAGGACAGCCACTGTCATCCCTTTGCACAAAGGTGGAGCGTCCACCAATCCAGAAAATTATAGACCCATCAGCCTAACTAGCCTGATCTGCAAGGCCATGGACTGGAATATCATGGACCTCATCAACAAGGATACTGACAACCTCCAAACACTCGATTCCACACAATTTGGCTTCATCAAGGGGAGATCATGGTTGACTTCTTTGAGACAGTCATCAAAGCCATGGACGAGGGGAAGATGGTGCACACCACCTACCTTGACCTGGCCAAAGCCTTCAGCACAATTCCCCACTCGGGCATAAGAGATAAATTCTCTCATCTAGGCATCAATCCATATGTTACCAGATGGGTAGCAAACTGGCTCACTGATAGAATCCACTGAGTCAAAATAGGAGAAGTTAACTCAAGCAGTAGACCCATAACAAGCTGCATACCCCAGGGTTCAGTCTTGGGGCCTCTCTTATTTAGGATATACTTTTCTGAGGTGCAGGCCAAAACCAGTGGGCTATGGCTGACCAAGTTTGCAGATGACTGCAAGCTGGGTGCTGTCATCAATTCCCCTAGTGATGTGGACATCCTCCAATAGGGTCTCACTCAGACAAATGACTGGTGCCAGAAATATGGCCTTAAGCTGAATACCAAAAAATGCATAATCATTCCCTTTGGGAAGAGTGACATCCCCACAAATTATCTCATTAATAACAACATCCTGAGCACACAATCAGTCTTGAGAGATTTGGGCACCCAGGTTGATAGCAACCTGACTTTTGACCACCACTTGCTTCTGTTGTAGGAAAAGCCATCTACATGGTCCACCTCATAAGTAAGGGTATCTCATCAAGAGACAAGGAGGTCATAACATCCCTGTATTCTTCCCTTATAAGGCCCATTATTGAGTACAAAGCCCCTTTTGGCATGTACCTGGCAAAGCACATATAGCAACTGGAGAGACTGCAGAGGTTTTTCACCAGAAGAATCCAGAGATTCAAACATCTACCATACACAGGCTAAAAGCTCTATCCCTCTACTCAGTTTCATACAGACTTCTCAGAGGTGACCTATGTCTGGCATACAAGGTGATCACAGACCCCTCCTTGATGGGACTGCTACATATCTGCAAGCCAAGCTCCACTCAAGCAACCCACACGTGCAGTTTCAACCTGGTCTGTGACAGCAACAGGACTTGGCGGGACAGATTTGTGTCCCAGATTCTTCCCCATCTGTGAAACAGACTCCCTCTCCACCTCAAGCAGAGTACGTCTTTACCACTTTTTAAGCGCAACCTGGATAACTGGATGGGGCACAGAAAATACACCCCTGGGATTCCACCCATGTCCCTGCTGGACAGGGGCACCAGTTCCTGACTTGTCTATACATGGGCTAAACTCTTGGTTAGGCTTATAAGGGTCTCAGGGCCAATAGCCTTGTAACCTCCTATGATCCTATAATCCTATTACTCTGTCATATTCTTGGAATGGTACTGAAGAGTACAAACTATATTCATTCTCCACTGGAATAGTTGTGCATTGCTGCATGATGTAGAAGGTGATTTAAAATATGCTATATTAATTACTTATGTTACTGCTGTATATGTAAACGTGTTCTGGAAAATCTAGTAGGTGAACTATGGAGCTATTGTTAATGTTTTTGTATATGCATGTTTTGGTGTACTTTTCCATTTTTTTATGTTTTATCTCTTGTTTGTAATGGCTGATCCAAGTTCTTTTCATACATTCATTGTTTATTTTCCTCTCCCTTCACCCTGATAAAACTCAAGAATAAAAAGTCAGAAAAATCCACCAAATGTAATCAAAGAGATCATGAGCAGAGCTACTGATGCAGCCAATTTGTAATCTGCCAGTGCTGCACATGGATACAGCACAGCTGTGCTTCTTGGCACACAGACATATCCCCAGCAATGCTTTCAGAGTAGTACTACAGAAAGGTCAGGGATGACTGGAGTACTAATGTTACTCTGCCAGTGTTGACTATCACATCAGACATGTAGCGGATGATTCTTTGATCATCCTATGCATAGTATTTAGATGTGCTGCTGCAGGGGTCATCTGTGACATCTGCACTTGATAAGGTCTCAGAGTGTGCTTGATTCTTGGCCTTCTCATACTTTTTGTATCTAAATAGTAGTGGCCATATTTTGTCTTTTTCCAAATGCAAACTCATTTGCACCTGGCAATAGATGTGTCTTTTCAATACTTTTCTCAGGGAAAAAAAATCAAATAAATTAATATATTAACATTTGTTTCTAAAAATGTCTTTTGTGCTTTGTTAATACATCAGTTTTTTGACGTCTGAATAAATGCGTCAATACACTGATGCTGACAGATAACTATCTGTAACAAAATCAGTGCAGTCTTAACCTTATATTAGGAGAGCAGAAAGCACACTCATTCCCTACAATTCTGCATGATTTCCATAGCTCCTTAGTGACTAGACTGTTCCACCACATTTCATGGTGTACTACTTGAACTACTTATCCATTAGTATTGTACTAAGAAAATTTGAATTTTCAGTTACAACCAGATTTGCTCAATGTCAAATCTTGCCTCACAGTCACAAAGGAATATATATATTATCTGATGCCAGTAGGAAGAAATTAGGATTTTTTTTTTCTGCTGTTGAAAATCTTCTGGGTGTGGAAGAAAAATGTAGTCTGCTTTCCTTCATTTGTAATATTGTCCTGAAAATAATAATGTATTGCTTTATTTAATGAATGATAGTAGATATTATAATGATGTATTTTGAAAAGCAACTACAACAGTGGCTTTAAATTATGCAGATATTTATTATGGAGTCCATATTTCTGAATGATTCAATGAGCAATTAACCTATCCATTATGGAGGCAAATGGACCACGCATACAGTAAATAACGAGGCATATTTTGGCACCGGCTGTGTCAGAAGAATGATGATAATTATTATGAAATGTAGAATATAATATTTTTAATAACTTACCGCTAACAAATTTAGCATGTTTTGTATGTTTATATTACTAAATAAACATTTATATCATTTGAATATATAATTATTTTCACATTGTCTTATAAGACAAAGACATGTATATCTATCAACTATCAAATTCATAGCAGGACATCATGACGTGATAGATTTAGAAAATATATATATGTTTAATATGCTTATACTCGCAGTATTTTAGGTGTGTGTGTGTATATGTGTGTGTGTGTGTGTGTGTGTGTGTGTGTGTGTGTGTGTGTGTGTGTGTGTGTGTGTGTGTGGGTGTGTGTGTGTGTGTGTGTGTGTGTGTGTGTGTGTGTGTGTGTGTGTGTGTCTTTATGTAATGAAACATGATTTGAGCCCATAACTATAAATGCAGTTGTCTCTCATTCACAACTTATTTCTGAAGCTACCATCTTTGATTTTGATTTGATGTGATGCTTCAGTGGTGTAAACACCATACAATGCAGATGTATTTTAGAAAAATATTCCACAGATTCCCTAGGGTAAATCTATTCATTTTATGAAATTAACATTCAGATTGTTTTGCTGTGTTAAAAGCCTGCTTATACTGAGGCATTTCATCTATCAGCAGAATAGAAATGATGAAGTACTCCACTTAATGCAGTCACTGGTTCTTTGGAAATGATTGCTTAAGGCAGCCTCATGATGTATTCTCCTGTCTCATGTAATGAATGTTTTCTTATTGCTGTTTGAGATAGCACAAAGCTGATTAAATTTTTTCATATTCTAATATTCACTAATGCAGTATATAGAAAATAACCAACTCCACTATAAGGTCATAACCAGATTACAGATTAAAAGTATCTGCCTGATGACTTAAGGGCACAAACACAGGCACACAAACACACACACACACACACACACACACACACACACACACACACACACACACACACACACAGTCTCTTTTTTGTAGTATCAGTAGCATGGGGCTAAACGCCGGGCAGATTTACAACATGCAAACATCGATATTATGGCTAGATTCAGAATTTAGGAGTTTGTCTCATGTTCATTCCTAAAAACCTAATGAGTTATTTGACCTTCAAGGTGAATCTGTATTTTTGTATTTTGTGTTCAGTGTTATTTTCTAATACATAGTTAAGGGAACCACAATTTTTGACAAAAATAAAACTAGCAGTCTTTAGTTGAAAACTGGAAAATTATCCCGTAAATTTATTCAAAGGTTAAATTTGAATTAAAAATAGCTTCTCAGGCAAGGGACAACCACAAAGCTTTCCACAGCTATGTCCACGACCTCAGGGGAAATACACAACAATGCGCAGAACTTATTGTAAATGACATTATCCACACTGAACCAGAGGACATTTCCAACCTTTTGGCTGACAGGCTCAGCTCAAATTCTCCCCCCACCCTCAAATAATCCAAATTAAATAATGTATACCACAATCCCCCTGCGACAAAGGGGAATACTGCTAGCCCAGCTATCTGGAGTTTTGTAAATAATTCTATGTCATTTGTGAAACTGATATTATTTATACTGTGTGTAAAGTAATGAGCTAAAATGTAAATACAGCATGCCCTATTGGAATAGAACAGGAATGTACCTGCACTATTGTGGCTGTTTAAATGTATATGTTTAATGAAAACTGGAACACAGGGGGTTAACTTGAAAAAAAAAATCAGAAAAAATAGCTGAAATTAAATAGTTTCATAACCACGTAATAAAAGAGATGTTATCTCTTAGTTTCAGTGCAGAAGCAGAAACAATGTCTAGAGCTAGAAGTTTTTTTGTATGGTCTTGAAAGAGAAGTAATTACTAGGTTTAAGATGTAGAAGTGTTTTATTGTTTTATGACTTCCAGGATCTTCAAACATCTAAGAGATATGTATTTTTCACAGGGAGATGCTAAAATTATGTTAGTTTCTGATGGGGGGGGGGGTTAGCTTGGGAACCGAAGTCAGGTGTCAAAAAGTGATGTCATCCAAGCTAACACAGCAGTAATATTTAATATTAATTGAAGAACTCTCTCAGAGAGAGACTGTGCATTTTGTATGTTGTCTTTAACCTACAAGAACATCAACTCATCACCACCTTCTGCACTTTCCTTGCTGTAAGTAAGTTTTTAGGGCATAATAACTCTTTTAGATTCAGATAGGAATATAGCAAAGTGTAGCTTAGATGTTTTCATTTGTATTTGATACTGTCCTGCAATGTTGTTTTAAATATTTCCTGTGATTTTGAAGTTTAATGTAATGAATTACTTATTGAGTATTTTCTTGTTTTTTTATTATTTATTATTAAATATATTTAAACCATTTACTTATTGCTGGTCTGTTTAGAGATAGTTAAGCTCTTAAAGTACATGCTTAGCTACATGGTGACAATGTACAAGCCACTCCTGCCACTCCTGAATAGCCTTGCTCTTGATCAGACTACCATTTGGATTAATAGTAACATTACACAGTAGAATTGCACACCCTTTGCTAAGGGCCTTAAAGGACCTGATAAGAGATGGTTGGTGGTAGGGAAAACTACCTTATAGTCTGGGCAAAAGGGGGCACCTTTCAGAGGAGTGTATATGTGTGCTTGTATATAAATCAAATCTCAAGGAGTGTGTGTGTGTGTGTGTGTGTGTGTGTGTGTGTGTGTGTGTGTGTGTGTGTGTGTGTGTGTGTGTGTGTGTGTGTGTGTGTGTGTGTGTGTGTGTGTGTGTGTGTGTGTGTCAGCTACTTGGGTAGGGACACAAAGCACTGGTTGGATAGAGAGGGTACTAGAGATCTTGGGTCAGCCACTCAGCTGAAATCTCAACCCTATAACTGTGCCAGTGGGGAGTCTTACTGGGGATCTGGAGAAAGAGGCAGAAACCAGCCTCAGACTGACTGTGCACTTTACTGTTGTGTACTTGTCATCCTCCCAGTGTGTACATTCCCCACTGTTGCCAGTGGTGAGGATTGAGGCTTCTTGATTACTGGGCCAGTACAGGGACATCACATATTAATTGGTTGGCAGTGGTGGGATATCCACATCACATATTAATTGGCTTTTAGTGATGAACTACATATTAGAATTCAGTGGTGTGGATATTGAATTCCTGTAGCCTGTAAACAGTGGTCACTATCTAAGGTGTTTGTACTCTCAATCAGCCACACAGTGAACATTCAGAGTTTCATATCACAATTGTTTTTTTTTTTTTTTTTTTTTGTTAGCTTAGTTAGTCAGTGAGAGCAGGCAAGCATGTCAGCAGAGGAGTATGGCAAGCTGACAAGGAGCCAGTTGGCTGAGATGTGCCAGGCTAAAGGACTGGTGCATGCCAACCTGACTAAGGCAGAAATTATTGTAGCCTTGAGCACAGCTGCATTGCAGACCAGCAATCAGGAAGGAAAAGCAGGCTGGCCTCGGAGATGTACCACTCTCAGAAAATGGACAGTTTTACAGAGGACTTAAAAATCCATCTGGAGTTAGAGACTTGTACTGGAGGCCAAGCATTTGGAAATAGAAGCAGCAGAGAAACTATTATGTCTGGAAGCTGAGGAGAATGAGAGGCACAGGCAACATGAAATGGAGATGCTGACTCTTTGCCAGAGTCATGGAGGTAATGGGGAAGGGAGTAACTGAATCCCAGAAGCAACAGCAGGCAGTAAATGTCTTCCACAGTTTAAAGAGGAGGATAATTTTGATAGTTTCATTCACAGTATAATGTTAACTAAGGGCTCTGGGTATGGTTCTTGACCCCCATACTGCATGGTAAAGGTGTAACTGCTATTTCTAAATTGTCTGATACTGATTGCTTAAATTATAATGCTGTAAAAATCTGTCTTTTAGAGTGCTTTAAGTTAATACCTGAAGCTTATAGGAAAACATTTTGTGAGCAGAGATGCATGGCAGATGAACGTGAGTATAAATATATTGCTGAACTAGGCACTTGTTTTCATAGGTGGGTGAGTAGATGTCAGGTCACCACTTTTGAAGGGCTGGCAGATGTTTTGGTGAGGGAACAAGCTTTTAGCCCTTTGCCTGAGGACATGAGAATCTGGTCAGCTGATAGACAATGCAATAGTGTAGATGAGTTGGGGAAGAAGAAAGACATACACTTAGCAAGCAGGGCATCACCGCACAGGAAAGGGATACCCAGTGCTGCTCATGGGTCTAAGGGAACCCATGGTGGGCAGCCCAGACTGCCCCAATAGAGTCCAACAGTAACAGGGGAAGCCACAAGTCCAGGTAGACATCCAGGACCAAAGGGTTAAATGCTTTAAATACAACCAGTGGGACCATGTAGAATATAGATGTCCATGGAGGCAAGGTGGGGAACAAAAGTTGGGAGAGCCAGTAAGTGGGAATGACAAAATGCCAGCAGTAAGTTGTCCCAAAACAGCAAGGGTACCAAACTACCACAAGAGGTTATATCCTATCTTACTGGATGGGAAAGAGGTCACTCCTAAGAGAGGCACAGCCTTTGAAATAACCATTGTGAAGCCTGCAATGGTTAAAGAGGAGCACTACTTGCTTGGGCAGTCTACTCCAGTCAGAGCTTTAGGGACTCAATTCCAAATACATTTGCCTAGGGTTCACCTTGACTGGGAGGGTGGAAAAGAAAGCAAGCAAGTAGGTGTGTTTGAGGATATGTCTGCTGATGTCCTGATAAGGAATGATTTTGATAATGCAGTACTTTATGTGCATACAGTTACATGCAGTCAGGCTTAGAGACAAGCATGTGAGTCTGGTAGCCCAGGGGAGACCCAGACAGACTGCACACTTGCAGCCAGGACTGGTGAGGTGGTTACTTCAGGGAGGGAGATACCCAGTAGCAATGAGACTGAAGGTGAGCCACAGCTGCTTGTGGGTACTGAGGTTCCCTTGGACAGAGTGACTGCAAGGGCAGAGCTGAGTAGTAGTGTCCAGGCTGACAGTGAGGCACCGCTATCAGAGGATGCCAAATTTCATATGGAAGGGAAACTGGGAAGGGTTACAAAGAGAGAGAGATGAGACAGGCTAAACTCTCAGACCCTACATTACAAGACCTGAGGGAGGTATCCAGTGAGGCACCTGGTTCTCAAGGGAATGGGGAATCTGTATACTGGGACAAAGGGTTACTGTATAGAAAATGGACCCCTGAAAGAGAGCTAGAGGGTGAGAGAATACAGTGGTCGGTAGTGCCTAGATCCTGCAATAGCCCATGATATTCCCTTTAGATGTCATTTGGGCATAAAGTGTACAAAGAGATGTATTATGAAGAACTTTTATTGGCCTTGGATTTCTAGAGATGTAACAGGGTACTGCTGCAGGACCTGTGAGCAGCACTAAAAGGTAGGGAAGGCAGGAGACAGGTGAAAGCTCCTTTGATGCCTTTGCCTGTGATTGAGGAGCCAATTCAGAGGATTTCTAAAGATATTGTGGGGCCTCTGAGTACCTCAAGTTCCACAGGGAAGAAGTATATCCTATTAGTAGTAGATTATGCTACCAGATACCATGAGGCAGTGGCTCTGTCCTCCATTGAAGCAGAAAAGGTGGCAAATGCTTTGTTAGAGATTTTCAGCAGGGTAGGCTTCCCAAAATAAATATTGACAGACAGAGGTGCCAATTTCATGTCAGACCTGCTGGTTTGTCTGTGAAAGCACTGTGGGTGAAGCACATAAAGACCAACCCTACCATCCCTAGACTAACGGTCTTGTTGATAGGTTAAACTCTACACTCAAGACTATGCTATGGGCATTTGCAGATCAGTTCAAGAGGGAGTGGGACAAATATTTTCTCCATCTGTTATTTGCTTACAGCGAGGTTCCCCAGGAATCCACAGTTTTTTTTACCCTTTGAGTTGGTGTATGGGCATAGGTTGAGGGGATCTCTAGATCTGATTCAAGATGTGTGTGAGTGAGAATCCCACAAGGAGTCTGTTGTGGCATATGTCCTAAACCTCAAGACAAGGCTCAAGGAGCTCATGGACTTGGCCCAGGAGAACCTGGCAGAAGCCCAAAAGCAGAAAAAGGTCTGGTATGACAGGATTGTTTGAGCTAGAGAGTATGCTGTAGGGCAACAGGTAATGGTTTTCATTCCTGTCAGACACAACATGCTGTAGGCAGCTTGAGAGGGACCCTACAAGATGGTGAGGAAGGACATTGATGTTAACTACATGGCAAAACTGCTAGGCAGAAGGCAGGGGTACAGATTATACCATGTTAACATGATGAAACCTTACCATGATAGGGAGGATCTTGTGATGAGTATTTTCAGTGGATGCCTGAATGGGATCTGATGACTGATCTCCTCTGTGAGGTTCAGACTGACACCTCAGTGGAAGGGGTAGTGATGTCCTAGCAGTTATCCCCTACCAAGGTTTGAGAAATCTGAGCAGTGTTACAGGAGTTTGGGGCATGTTCACTTGGAAACCAGGGTGTACCCACCTGGTGCAGCACCATGTGGATACAGGACCCCAAAGGCCTATCAAGCAGGCCCCTTATAAGGTGCCTGAGAGAGTCCAACAGACTCTGAGGGAGGAAATACAGGAAATGTTGGAACTAGAGGTAATCCATGAGTCCAGTAGTCCTTGGGCCTCCCCAGGGTTGCTGGTATCAAAGAAGGATGGAAGCACCAGGTTCTCTGTGGACTACAGGAGATTAAATAGTCACACAGAGTCAGATGCTTACCCCATGGCTTAGTACAGATGA
Organism: Protopterus annectens; assembly: GCF_019279795.1. Classification (NCBI taxonomy): domain Eukaryota; kingdom Metazoa; phylum Chordata; order Ceratodontiformes; family Protopteridae; genus Protopterus; species Protopterus annectens. The sequence goes on from NC_056731.1 coordinate 19,770,147, forward strand.
AGCCCTAGAGCAGTTGGGTGGGGCTAAGTATCTTACCACTATTGATCTTACCAAGAGTTACTGGCAGGTGCCCTTGACTTCCAGTGATAGAGAGAGGTCAGCCTTTCTGACTCCTTTTGGCTTGTATGAGTTTATGAAGATACCCTTTGGGATGAAAAATGCCCCAGTGACTTTCCAGAGTCTGGTAGATCATATGCTATCAGGAGTAGGAGATTTTGCCCTTGCTCACCTAGATGATATTACCATCTACAGCCTTTCCTGGCAAGAGTACCTGCAGCATGTCAGGGAGGAGCTGGGCAGACTACAGAGGCAATGCTTGCAATTAAACCCAGTAAGTGTCAGGTGGGTATGGCAGAGGTCTCCTACCTGGGACATAGAGTGAGGAGTGGTAAGATCATACCAGAACCTGCCAAAGTGGTAGCCATTCAGGCATGGCCTGTCCCTGTTACCAAAAAGCAGGTGAGGGTATTCTTAGGGACAACAGGGTACTACAGAAAGTTTGTCCCCAATTATACTATCATAGCTGCTCCCCTCACTGACCTGACAAGGAAAAACAAGCCAGATGAGGTAGTATGGATCCCAGCATGTGAGCAGGAATTCCAGAAGCTTAAATGAGCTTTAGGAGCCCCCCCCACCCTGTGTTAGCCAGTCCAGATTACAGCAAAGAATTTGTTGTGCGGGTGGATGCTTCAAACTATGGGTGGGAGCTGTACTCAGCCAGGTCTCCTCAGAGGGAGAAGAGCACCTAGTGATATATCTCAGTCATAAGCTGCAACCCAGGAAGGAATTTTATGCAGCTGTAGAAAATGAATGTCTAGCCAAAGTATGGACACTGCAAAAACTTCAGTCTTATCTGTATGGAAGGAAATTCACTGTAGTTACAGACCACAAACCCTTAACATGGCTACATCGAGCCAGCCAGCAAAATGCCAAGTTACTATGGTGGAGCCTAAGGTTGCAAGCATATGATATGACAGCACAGCACAGCAAGGCAGTGGGGTTAGCAATGCCAACACAGGTGGGCTCTCAAGAGAGGGAATGGGGTAAGGTATTTCCAGATAGGCCCAACCCTGACAATCAACATTTCTAAAGGGTCACTTGAAAAACTAGCTTGAGTTTTCAGGGGGGGGGATGTGACAAAGGGGAAATACTGCCAGTCCAGCCATCTGGAATTTTGTAAATAATTCTTTGTCATTTGTAAACATTGATATGATCTATACAGACGTGTATGTAAAGTACTGAGCTAAAATGTAACCACAGAATGCCCTATTTGGAATAGAAAAGGAATGTACCTGCACTACTGTGACTCTTTATATGTATATGTTTAATGGAAACTGGAACACATAAGGTTAACTTGAAAAAAAAATTCAGAGAAACTAATTGAAATTAAATTGTTTCATAACCACATAATAAAAGAGATGGTATCACTAATTTTCAGTGCAGTAGCAGAAGCAATGTCTAGAGCTAGAAGTTTCTGTATTGTCTTGAAAAATAAGTAATTACTAGGTTTAAGACATAGAAGTATTTTATTGTTTTATGACTTCCAGAATCTGCAAACATCTGAGAGATATGTATTTTTCATAGGGAGATGATAAAATTATGTTAGTTTATGACAAAGGAGGGTATAGCTTGAGAACTGAAGTCAGGTGACAAAAAGTGATGTCATCCAAGCTAATCCAGCAATAATATTTGACATTAATTTAAGAACTCTCTCAAAGAGAGACTGTGCATTTTGTATTTTGTCTTTGACCTAGCAAGAACATCAACTCATTTTAGGGCATAGTAACTATTTTAGATTCAGATAGGAATAGATAGTAAAGTGTAGCTTAGATGTTTTCTTTATTTATTTGAGACTGTCCTGCAATGTTGTTTTAAATATTTCCTCTGATTTTGAACTCTGATGTAACTGCTTACTTACTGAGTATTTTCTTGTTCTATTATTTATCATTAAATATATTTAAACCTTTTAATTGTGGCTGGCCTGTTTAGAGATATTTAAGCTCTGAGAGTACTTGCATATCTATTTGGTGACACTGTACAGGCCAGTCCTAAGTAGCTTTGCTCTTGGTCAGACTACATTTTGAATTAATAGTAACATTACACAGTAGAATTGGACACCCTTTACTAAGAGCCTTAAAATAGCTGATAAGAGTTGGTTGGCAGCAGGGAAAACTACATTTTAGTCTAGGCAGAAGAGGTCATAGCTAGTAAACCTGTGCCAGTCTTTCCCAGGTGTGTGTGTGTGTGTGTGTGTGTGTGTGTGTGTGTGTGTGTGTGTGTGTGTGTGTGTATGTATGTGTGTGTGTGTGTGTGTGTGTATAAATCAAATCTCAAGGAGTGTGTGTTTCAGCTACTTGGGCAGGGACACGAAGCACTGGTTGGATAGAGAGGGTACTAGAGATATTGGTTTGGCCATTCAACTGAGATCTCAACCCTATATCTGTGCCAGTGGGGAGTCTTACTGGGGATCTGGAGAAAGAGGGAGAAACCAACCCCAGAGTGACTGTGACCTCTGTGTGCTCTTAAGGGAAATTGCACTTTACTGTGTGTGCACTTGTTATTCTCCCAGTGTGTGCATTCCCCACTGTTGCCACTGGTGAGGAATGAGGCTCTTTGATTACTGGGCCAGTGCAGGGATGTCACCCTCCAGCCATTACTAGGGAACATGTCATCGATGTAATTTCCAAGGACAAGAACACTGCATCAATTTGCCCAGATAACATCCCAGGATGTTTAATAAAGAGTATGAAATATGACCTCTCTGGTCCACTTGAATCACTTTTCAACTCAAGCCTTCAGTCAGGTTTTGTGCCTAAGGAATGAATAATGGTTACACTCATTCCCCATGCACAAAGGAGGACTAAACTATGATTCAAGTAACTGAAGGCCTATAAGTCTTACCAGCATCATTTGTAAGGCCATGGACAAAATCATCATGGACATGATAAATGAAGACATAGGTAACCTGTGAATGCTGAACCCCATCACAGTTCAGCTTTGTTAAAGGAAGGTCATGCCTATTAAATCTGGTGGACTTTGTTTGAGAGGGTTACCAAAGCATTGGATGAAGTTAAGATTGTGCACACAGCTTACCTCGACCTGGCCAAGTCTTTTGATACAATACACCACTCAGGCATTATAGACAAGCTCACTAATTTAAGTATAAACCTCTTTATCACCTGCTGGATAGCCACTGATAGGACCCAGGAGTTCAAAATAGGTTAGGTCACCTCCTTCAAGAGGCCAGTCACTAGCTTACTCCTTTTTGGCATCTATTTCTCTGAAATGGAAGCACATGCCAAAGATTTAAGCTGACTAAGTATGCAGATGATTGCAAGCTGGGGATTATTCTTGACTCCCCTGCAGACACTAGCATTCTTTAAGAAGGTTTCTCTCTGGCTAACCAATGGTGCCAAAGCCATGATCTTAAACTCAGTTCTAAGAAATGTATAGCTGTACTCTTTGGGATGTCAACCATCCCATCTAATCACCATGTTGATAATATGCCCCTAAGAGTTGACCCAGTGGTCAGGCATCTGGGGACGCATGTAAACAGTATCCTTACCTTCAACCACCATGTGTCCACAATAGTGTGAAATTCCTTTGATGTTATGCAGCTTGTAAGTAAGGCCATGGCATCTAGGTCCAAAGAGGTCATTATCCCACTATTCTCTGCCCTTATCAGACCAATCATGGAGTACAATGCTCCATTTGGTATGTACCTGACCAGACATACGCAGCAACTAGAGTGACCTCAGAGGTTCCTTACAAAAATGTAACAAACCTGCCTTATGCAGAATGCCCTAAAGCCCTTTCCCTCTACTCAGTCTCCTATAGATTGCTGAGGGGTGACCGATGCCTGGCTTACAAGGCCTCTGCAAACTCTACACTTATGAATCCTACATATTCCTGATCAAAGAGTATCAGAAATACAAGGTCTAGAGACGTGAAGTTTGTCTGCAACTTAAACAGAGCATGCTGGAGAGACAGATATGTGTCCCAAAGACTAATCCTATGGAACAGGCTTCCCATTCATGTCAAGCTGAGTTCATCTATTACCCCGTTTAAGCACAACATAGACCAGTGGATGGGGAACAGGAAATTTACACCAGGCCTGGCATCTATGTCCCTTATGGACAGAGGTAGCTTATAAATGCCTGACTCTTAATGCCCTATTTAGATACAGGACATCATTATTCTTTCATAAAAACTTGGCTAGGCTTAGAAAGGCCCCCGGATAGTTAGCCTAGTAACAATTTATGAATCTATGAGCCTTAAGGCACTTTTTCAACAATGTGCTAATTTGTAATTTAAAGATGTGTTAGCCACAATAAGTTAAGATCTCATTATCTACCAATCTGCATGTCTCTGAATCACATTTACTACCACACGGTGCAGATCATTACTGATCTGCACATCTTTGTAGTGAACTGCTGTTCATGAAGACAATGGCATTCCTCCAGACACACACACACACACACACACACACACACACACACACACACACACACACACACACACACACACACACACACACAGCTGTCCCTGCACCTGTCCTTTGGTTTCTCCCACCCTCAATCTCCACATCCTAAAGTTAGTGCCATTAAGGCAATGAGGTCTCAAGTGTAGTCATGGTGTCTAATGTCCCCCCACCACCCAACTCCCTGTACTGACATCTGTGCAATTAAATCAATAAAATTTTAAAAGTATTCTTGGTGCCTAGTGTTTCTCCTGACCCCTAGTCATCACACTGTTGTCGGTGCTGACAAGGCAACGAATTTCAAATATATCTTTGGTGTCCAGTGTTTCCACCAACCCCCGTACTGATATCAGTGCCATTACAGCACTTACATTTAGGCATAATCCCTAGTATCTAGTGAATACACTCTCTTCCAATCCCTGTAGTGATGTTGGTGCCATTCGGAGACTTCACTGATGTCTTTCTGGTGTTTAGTCGCTCTAGCCCGTGCCCAATCCCACTATCACAGTCAAGGCAGGTAGTTGAACATTGCCTTTTTGATGCATTCAGTACTGCAATGTAATGTGGATAGCCATGATGATCTACATATCTGACTGACTTTTTGAATTGCGTAGTCATGTAAATGCCTTCCTGGAGGCAGTTCAGGGGGGGATTGTACATGCCTAATTAGCATATGCCTTTCCCCTGGACTGTCTCATTAGCATCCAGCTGGGCTGATGGGCCTGCCCTATATGGTGCTGCATGTCTTTGTGTGAGAACACCATTCAATCTCATGTTAGGGCAGTTGCTGAATCTCAAAAAGGTGCCACAATATGTGCACTGTTACCTTAAAGAGATAGCGATTATGCTGGAATGGTGAATTCATATTATATAGAAGAATCAGGAGAAAAAAAGAATAATAAATGCAAAGAATGACATAGTTCTCAAAAAAATTCTGTGTGATACCTGTAGACAGCAACACTACAGGTACCGCACACTATTTGTGAGGAACTATGCCTTTCAGAACATTCAATATTCTTTCTTTTATGAGACAAATTTATACTTGACATCTTCATATTTTGTATTGCTTTGAGAAAGTGCATTTAGCTGACCTTTGGCATGGACTCTATTTAAATAGGAGTTAATTTAATTTGGTTAAATCAGCCAAAGTCAACTTTGCAGAGTTGCCAGTACAACTTTGTACTTCCACTATCCAATCAGATCTACAGCTAATCGGTTTAAGAAAGGGGAATACATGATAAGAAAATAGAGGTAAGCTTTCCTTCCAGACCCTGTTCATGGACTTCACCTGCACAGTCCACAGAAAATTACCTTTAAAGTATATCTCTTTGTTCTGCTGTTTTTCTAAAAAACAATGATGTAAGAAACTAGACTAGTCACATCATTATAATAATTACATGATCACAGTGCAAAATCACATTTGAATAAACTATATTCAAAAAGATGAGCCCAATAACTAACATCTGGAGGCCAGCCACCAATGTTCTATTCCTAACAATAGTAACAACCTCAGTCATGTGATTGCCACCATGGTTGCACATGCGTATAACTGATAAACTATTTATCTGTCCATCTTTCATGAACCATGCAATGCAGTGTAATTTATATTAAATTATCAATTTCCAAGTAAATTTATCAGTGTACTGCATAAATGGCACATCCCTATTTTTATATTGCAGATTATTTTGGGCTTAAAAGTGTCATAATACAACAAGTAAAATGTAGAATGAGATAAGGAACTCACACTGAAGATAAACTAAAGAAAAAAGAAGCATTACTAGTTTTTAAATATGGTACCTTTTCTAAAAAGGATTAAATAAAAAAAAAAGTTATAAACACTTGCTTAATTAATAGGCTACCTAATTTTATTTATTTATTTACTTATATAAAAGTGTGATTTCTGTTATATGTATGATCTATTATATATTATCTTCCTGTTTTTCCTCATGAAGGCAGTCTGACCAAAATGCTAGAAGGGCCTTTAAGCAAATAAAGTGATATTTTTACCCCCGGATTCATGAAGCTCGGCGCAAGGCCGGTGTAAGGCCTGCGCCGGCCGTGCGGTGTATAAATGATGTAGTAGCGCCATATGCATATTAATGAAGGTGCGCCGCTACCACATCCACGTGCATAGGACACGTGCGTGAGTGCATGGGGCATTACTAAGCTGCGCCCGGAGGCGTGTCAATGTCGGCTGGCGATGAGCAACCTAAACTGCTGAATATTATAGCCTGCCTGCAATAGTAATCGCACCTATCAGTGTCTGTGGATAATGAAACGTATGCAAAGCATGCAAGACAGTTCCCGGCCACACAAAATGGAGAACCAAACAGAAATGCACGCAACACAATATGAGTTTCCGTCCATGGAACAAATGATATTTAAAATCATGTGTCCGTAATGTACTGCACTGTCAGAAGTTATACCCAGTGGAAGTGAAGCGCATCATGTCAGCGCGCCGCCAATACACACGTCTAGCCCCATGGGCATGGTCACCAGCAGTCCCACAGTGGTAGTGATAGTACACAGCTGGGCAGTTGTGGCTATATAACAACCATAAAGAAACCTGACAGTCCAAATTGTATACCAAACACACACAAACATATGTATATTAAAATGTGCATACACATGAACAGGAACGTAACCGTCATATACACATAGGATGCTATATGCGGAACTGGGATATCCAAAAGCAGAACCCATGCATGCAAATGCAATACGCAACAACCCCTGTATAGCACATAACTCGCACCCATGTCCGAATGTCCACCAAATCCAGCTACCAGCCTTGCGCAGCCGTACACCTACACATAGCGAGTATTCCCTATATGTAGTAGGAAGTATCGTCCTAGGCAGTGTCAGGATTGCAAATATGTATCCCACATGTGTAAACATCCCATCACAGTTACGTAAATCCAAATGACCGTGCGTTCATTTTTCGGCAAAATGTGTGTACATCCCGCGTGGGATAAGTAACCTGTTGAAACCTCAGAGTTGTTTACACGCCATGGTGTCCAGTACTGTACACATCTGGACAAAACATGTATGTGTAGTCACGGTACTGTTCAGTTTCTACACAGACATGCAAAACATAACTACGCAGGATGGAACAGCTGTCCACCATGCAGGTCACCCCACTAGGGTTGCCACCTGTTCAGATGGCCAAGGTGGGACATCCCTTGTAGAAATGTGAGAAGTTGCAGGATAAAACATACCCCCGGCCAGTGCAAAGGACAGAATTACACTTGTATGCCAAGATAAAAGCTTATTCCATAGCATTTGAATAGCTTATGCTATCCCAAATAATAGTTATGTGTAACAGATACAAAATACCTGTATCATGCAACTAGTAAAGAAAATAAGAAATATATTATTGTCTTAAGTTCACAGGACATTTGCCATGTCTTAGGTGTCGTCGCAGGACACAACTGTCCAAAGTAGGACCTCCCCTCGCAAAGAGGAACAAGTGGTAACCCTACTCCCCACTGAATTATCGACAGTATATAGTCAACTCAATCATATACCGACACCACCTCTCAACCTATTACAGCAACAAAATCTGGACAAAGCCTAAAAGGATGGGTGGACAAATAGTGACAGATGTAATTACTGCTCTCACAAACTTCGAAAGTTCACAGATTAATAGTATGTACATAAGCATGAAATGCTGTGAAGGATGTGGGGTAGACCCCAGTATTACAGAGGTCCGTACATTTATACTGTAACAAACCATCACATATGTTGAGTGTACTACTGCATACCTGTAGTTAAGTCATAGTTAAGTCATGTGCAAAATAATAACCCTCGTAAGAATGAATACAGGAAATAGTCAAATGTGAATGGGAACACCACTCACCGTGGATTATGTATTGTAACCATCCCCACCCATATTATGTATTGCCAACATCATAAGCTGCTGACAGGTGCCCTAACACCTGTGTCTGTAAACACAGATTAAATGTTTAAAAAGGACAAACCCTGTCCATGTGCTTTGTCTGACATTTGAACATGGTCAGGGCAGTTCCGTTCACCAGGCGGACAAGCCTAAACCCAGATCACCACATGAACACCCTGACAATTAAAGACCTGTATGTGTCAGGACTATAAGCCTTTGGGTTCTGAATATCCCTGCAGTGATTAAATATGCAGCTTGGGTCCAGAGCAGTAGGGAATAGGGAATGTGTAACATGTAGTACCGCATTTTTCCCAGCAGGAGAATGGATGCCTGTGACGTAAGTGAAGCGGTGAGGCATATGTTAATGTAGCTATGTACTATGGGTATGCATATAAATGAGTCAGAACACCAAACGTATAGTGGTTACAACATCCGGCCAACGTGAATGCAGTCCCGGTTGAACTATGACTACAGCACATATAATGTGAAAGTGTAATGAATGCGTCTGTGCTGTACAGACAGTTAAATATGTAAAGGTGAATGTGTGTTTCGCATACGTCCGTTAACCGGATTACAGATAATATACTGGTACTGTCACAAGTAATAAAGCCGATGTAAGCACAAAGACTTAGTAAACATATGTAACCCACAATAAGGATATGCATGCACGCCTGCGTGTAACCCACAATAAGGAAATGCAAGTGCGCCTGTGCGTGTGTGATCCGCTCACAGCATAGTAAATGAATGCTGTTTCCCCCACATTAGTTATACATGGCTCAAACCTGTTAACCTCATAAAGTATGAAACCAGACAAAGGCATGCAAACTACCGGCACAAATAGGGACAAACCCCAGATATGTTCCAGAACAAACATAGAAAGTGGATAGAATAACGGGTGTGTCAGTAGCATGGATTCTCTGAAGGGTATGCAGTCGTAACCTGAACTGCTTGCCAGAATTCCCCACCGTAAGTCTCAAATGAAATGCCACTACATTGCCAGATAGACACAGGTTTATGTAAAACACACCGAAGATAAAGAGACAACCAGCTGTACACTCTGCGACAATCTGTACAGTGGAAAGGTATGGTATGGATATAGATATATGTGTATACACATAATCCACAGACGTAAACCAAAGCAAGTTATGAAATGAGGATTGTACATGTATATATGTATACACAACAGACTTATGTCCCGTAGATATGACATATGTACATAAATAGGCAACATTATAGCTAATATGGGTAGACAAACAGACATGCACGAAAGGTGAATAAACCGCTGCATTCCAAACCATTGGCCAGAAAGTGACAGTCCAGCAAGTTCTACACTTTAAACATGCAGATAGGTGTCCATTGCAGGACTCCAAAAATTGATCCATACGTAGTGTCAACCGACATTGACGCAAAATAAGTGACCTCAGCAAATACGAAATAGCTGTACATGCAACAGTATCAGGTGCAAGGGTGATGACACATGTGTCGATAGAATGTATGACATACGAACTGATATCCGGAGAGTGGGGAGTGCATATAAGTGTCTCCACACTTCAGTACCGCACACATTAAACATGTGTAATAGGTACTGTAGAGGGTTGTCAGGTATGGGAATCATGGGTATGCAGAAATGGGCCTAGGTGTTGTTTGGCAGAGATTACGTAGGCCCGCCCCGTGAGAGTGATGTGGGTATAGCACACACCTATATTCTCAATAATGGGGCAAACCATCCACTGGATATTGCGTAAACCATTTTGGCAATATGTAGGGCCCTATATCAGTGTCATGTAGGCGATTAGCATGGATGGGCATGCGTACGACCAAGATGGTACCCATAACTGGCAAACTGTCAGAATAACACAGCTGCACTAAGGCATAGTACATGAAATACAAATAGGGACTATATTAGATATACCCCAGACAAAGTCACAAAGTTGTGAGAATACTGGCATAGCCATGAATATGGATGTCATGAGTGATACTAATCATGTAATGGAAATGTCAGTCACTATTATCTAACCGCACAGTTCGTAATGCCTTGCCAGCAATTTACCAGAAAGGCACATCACTATGACAAATGGGCAAAGGTCAAACGTCAGGGCGTTTACCCATAATGTGTACAGGTTAGGGGTATGAAGGTAACCTGTCCAAAATACATATACAGAACTAGTGATACTAGGTGGACAGGTGAGAAGAAAGACATCAGGACAAATGAGAAAACATGTACAAGTCATACGCATGTACTCCGACAAATGTGAATGACAATGTATGCCCTGTGAATGTCAATGTGGAAGGTTAATAGACACAAAAGTAATGTGTCCCTCAGGGTGTCATGCAGTGTCACCGTAACAATGTCCAGTCCCCCATACTCATACGTGAGCTCTGCCACTGACGGAAAGCGCAAATACCGGCGCACACATATGGTACATGATAGACCAATTAGTGTGGATAAGCAGCTGTTGGCCTGTGTGATGAATACAACTGTCTGGGTGGGTGTATCCTGCAATATAAATGTAATGGCATGTGGTCTGTGATGCCGCCATACAGTGTGTGTATTGGTGTCAGAAAGTTGATAGTTTGTATCAGACACATACTCCGCAACTGTACAGATATATGCAGAATGTGCAGAGTTCTGCCTCATATGTTTGGTGTGTTCCACGTAACAACAGTAACATTCTGGCACTTTCCTGATAACTGAAGTCATGAAATAATGACAAACATGTGATTAAGACACAAAATCCGACAGAAAAGCCATACTAATGCAAAACCTATTATTGTGTCAACTATCTACGTTTGTAAGAGCAACATGTCAATACTGCCCCTATGTGTCCCACTATCAGATAAGGCCTTGTCCAGAAATTTGCTCTAGGAGGTGGAGTGGTATGAACAGAAACAGATGCATGTGTGAGGAAACAGCAATATCAACTGCAAGATAACGCAGAAAGTATGAAATGCGCTGCAGTAGGACGTGCAGTACTGTCCGCAGGTATGTGCAGATATGTCAAATGACACAACTGTCTACATGAAGTACCTATAGGGCTGTCACCTTTACAAATGATGATAGTGGGACATACCCGCAGCCATGCACACAGCACAAATAGACATACACACATCAAAACTAGGCCATGATACATGAAGTCTCCGGCATGTACGAGTACAGTGAGAGTACAGCAAGGATAGATGTCTGCCAAGATATACAGCAAACACCTGTAAGGGTGTGTAACACCGCCCGTAAGACGGACGTTGCATGGACAATGTTGGGATTTGCAACATACCCCATTGGTATGTGAAAGCTATGCAAATATGCAATACAAGAAACAGTCAGCTGTCCATGCAAGAGCAGAGTTATGGGCAGACAATAGATTATATATACAGAGAGAGAGAGAAAGAGATACAGACACACACACACACACACACACACACACACACACACACACACACACTTGGCAGGGCCGGGAGTTGAACATGCACCTAACTACCTTATCACACTACAGCATTACACATTTACGGAACGTGCTACCGAGATTACTGAACACAGCATTCCCAGAGGCATACTTCTAGGTGGGTGACATCATCCGCAAAGGCAAAGACGCCGATAGGGAATGTATGTGTTGTGAGGCATCTAAAAGCAAGACTGTGTCCCCAGGCAGCTGGAAACACACACACACACACACTTGGAAGGGCCGGGAGTTGAACATACACCTAACTACTTTAACACACTACAGCATTACGCATTTACAGAACGCGCTACCGAGATTACTGAACACAGCACTCCCAGAGGCATACTTCTAGGTGGGTGACATCATCTGCAAAGGCAAAGATGCCGATAGGGAATGTATGTGTTGTGAGGCATCTAAAAGCATTACTGTATCCCCAGGCAGCTGGAAACACACACACACACTTGGCAGGGCCGGGAGTTGAACATACACCTAACTACCTTATCACACTACAGCATTACGCATTTACGGAACGCGCTACCGAGATTATTGAACACAGTCCTCCCAGAGGCATACTTCACGGTGGGTGACATCATCCGCAAAGGCAAAGACGCCGATAGGGAATGTATGTGTTGTGAGGCATCTAAAAGCATTACTGTGTCCCCCAGGCAGCTGGAAACACACACACACACACTTGGCAGGGCCAGGAATTGAACATACACCTAAATACCTTATCACACTACAGCATTACGCATTTACAGAATGCGCTACCGAGATTACTGAACACAGCACTCCCAGAGGCATACTTCTAGGTGGGTGACATCATCCGCAAAGGCAAAGACGCCGATAGGGAATGTATGTGTTGTGAGGCATCTAAAAGCATTACTGTGTCCCCAGGCAGCTGGAAACACACACTTGGCAGGGCCGGGAGTTGAACATACACCTAAATACCTTATCACACTACAGCATTACGCATTTACGGAATGCGCTACCGAGATTTCTGAACACAGCACTCCCAGAGGCATACTTCTACCTGGGTGACATCATCCGCAAAGGCAAAGACGCCGATAGGGAATGTATGTGTTGTGAGGCATCTAAAAGCATTACTGTGTCCCCAGGCAGCTGGAAACACACACACACACACTTGGAAGGGCAGGGAGTTGAACATACACCTAACTACTTTAACACACTACAGCATTACGCATTTACAGAACGCGCTACCAAGATTACTGAACACAGCACTCCCAGAGGCATACTTCTAGGTGGATGACATCATCCACAAAGGCAAAGACGCCGATAGGGAATGTATGTGTTGTGAGGCATCTAAAAGCATTACTGTGTCCCCAGGCAGCTGGAAACACACATACACACACACTCACACACACTTGGAAGGGCCAGGAGTTAAACATACACCTAACTACTTTAACATACTACAGCATTACGCATTTACAGAACGCGCTACCGAGATTACTGAACATAGCACTCCCAGAGGCATACTTCTAGGTGGGTGACATCATCCGCAAAGGCAAAGACGCCGATAGGGAATGTATGTGTTGTGAGGCATCTAAAAGCTTTACTGTGTCCCCAGGCAGCTGGAAACACACATACACACACACTCATACACACTTGGAAGGGCCGGGAGTTGAACATACACCTAACTACTTTAACACACTACAGCATTACACATTTACAGAACGCGCTACCGAGATTACTGAACACAGCACTCCCAGAGGCATACTTCTAGGTGGGTGACATCATCCGCAAAGGCAAAGATGCCGATAGGGAATGTTTAGAGAGTGAGCAGTCTGAAAGCATTTTCCTGTCGCAAGGTAGACGTACACAAACACGGCAGTGCTGTCATCGGGCCAACTAAATATCTACGGAGCACTACAACACTAAATAGATATGGGATGCGCCACAGACAGTACACCCTTCGATAGAGCAACCAGTGTGTTCAATGTAGGCATCCATCGTGACATTGAAAATGGACATCGGTTGCCTGGATGACCACCATGGCTATACAGGATGTCAATGGCCATGCCCACACGCTTAGTATCACACGTCTGTTTGGAATGTACTGTGTGTCCATCTACACAACGGCATACTGGGCATGCTCACACACTTAGCAGTTGCAAAGGGCCAACTTGCATGCACACGGAGTCTAATCACGGAAGGGCGCAGTGTGGAATGTACTGTGTATCCATCTACACAACAGCATACTGGGCATGGTCACACACTTAGCAGTTGCAAAGGGCCATCTTGCATGCACATGGAGTCTAAGCACGGAAGGCCGCAGTGTGGAATGTACTGTGTATCCATCTACACAACAGCATACTGGGCATGCTCACACACTTAGCAGTTGCAAAGGCCATCTTGCATGCACACGGAGTCTAAGCACGGAAGGGCGCAGTGTGGAATGTACTGTGTGTCCATCTACACAACGGAGTACTGGGCATGCTCACACACTTAGCAGTTGCAAAGGGCCAACTTGCATGCACACAGATTCTAATCACGGAAGGGCGCAGTGTGGAATGTACTGTGTGTCCATCTACACAACAGCATACTGGGCATGCTCACACACTTAGCAGTAGCAAAGGGCCGTCTTGCATGCAGATGGAGTGTACACACAGAAGGGCACACTACAGATGGGCACAGTAAGGTAAATCTGTCCTCACGCACAGGGCGGTCACACATGCAGTGACCTATACACACACAGCTGCCATCACAGCTGTCACAGGTGCAGGTCACACATGTACACACTGCAGTGTACACTGTAGCTGTCAAGTCAGCACCATGTCATCGGTGCAGCACTACACAGCCGTACGGTCCCACAACACCATGTGACACATGACCACTGGGCTGTACAGCGGTGTACACCAGCTGTGCAGAGTGCACATGTACCAACAGGGATCCAACAGGTGTTATGCATTGCAATGATACCAGTATACATGAACAGGTCAGCTCAACACATAGTACGGCCCTTACACAGCTGTGACACCTGACTGTTGCTGTACACCAATGAACACACGTCTGGATATGTCATACATGTGATTGTGTGGATGTGTGCATGGACTGCACACACAACACATACATACATAGCCTTTGATGTACCACATGCATAACACTGGCCTAATCAATGCTACACACACGAATGGAAGGTGGGCCCATGTCTGTTGAATGCTCACACTACAGGGGGTAGCAGTGTTGACCAGGACACATACCCTTGTACTGGTTGCCTGTGACACCTGTGATATCATACCGCAGTCCATGTGTTATGTATGTCAACACACATGTCCAACAATAGCAATGCATAAAAACATGGCAACAGGAGACACATGTGACATCTGTAGTGTGCATGCAGCAACCATGCATGTGCAGTGGCCGATGTCCGTAACATAGTTGCACCTACCTACGACATGCAGATGTAATGCAGACCCATAATTGACACCTGTATACGGTGACATACAAACAGCACGTATGGAGGGATGTGTGTACATAACGTGGTGAACCACCTGTCTAGATGTATGTGTGCAGGGGGTGGCTCACAGTTGTGTCACGCACCATCCTATCATGCCATGTGCAAACAGTATGCTATGTCGCTGTTACATGACGGTGCTGACATAATGCATACACAGCGGTCAGGTGTTAACAACTATATGTCACATGGCACCTGTAACACCTACAACCTCCCGTGTGCATATAGCAGCACATCTGCCAGATATAGCGTTGGTACACATAATGCAATCAATACCGTAGCATGTCTATCAAACGTGTCATCATATGGCAGGTGTATCATTCCCAGCACTGCCATGTGTATCCGAATGTGTGGCCAGGGATGCCACATATCATGGGGAATATGTCCCAGTTGCTACACATCCCTGTACACCATTGTAGAGATCTGTACATACGTTAGTGTGGGAAGCATGACGTCGGCCGGTGTGGTGCATCACACACGTCGGCTGTCCGTATACACATGTGGTCACCACAGTGTGTGTGTGTCTGTATGTATGTCTGGTGCTTGGTGTGAGGGTGTATGCTAATATACGGTGGGAAATGATCACTAGCCCCACGTGGTGACTAACCCATAATGGTGATGCATTGCACAACCCTGTTGATGCCATAGATCCCAGCCATACTGGCTACCTGTGCATGTCCCTTCTCTGTGACACGTCGTGTGGGTGCATAGTACTGTGAGGGTGATGACCACACAGGCAAGGGTCACCAGCTGCACACTATGGGGTGTGCATTATAGTGGTGTACACCCCGTGAATGCGGCCATGTTCCCGTACTGTTACAGGGTCCTACTGCTGCACAGTGTGGCCTCCAGCTACCAAGTGACACCTCACATCATCATTGACCAGGCCGCTGTGTACAACCCCTGCACCATGTCACCATACCTGTAATGTGTCCCGCTATGTATGTCACGGCTCTGTCCAGTGTAGCCTGTGGCACCGACCACATGCGTCAGGTGCAGTATATGTGCGGACATCTGTGTCACGTTGGTGTGTCCAACAGTCAGGTTGAGGGTACATGTAGCATGCGGATATTGCCAGACGTGCCTGTGTGTAATCCACAGTTACACGTGGGGGACTGCAAACACTGCTACCTGTAGGCACATGCAAGTACACCATAGGAGGGAACCAGGGTATCACAACCAACATGGTGCTACAGATGTAACTGAGACACATACCGTGAACACATCAGAATGTATGCTACACCTGCACTACATGGTATGACTGGTGCATGTCAACAGTACACAACCTATGTCACATACACAACTCTCAGTATTCACACACAACCACTGCAACATACGCATCCCTCACTATGCATACGCAGGTATTACATACACCTATCACTATGCTGTTCACCCTGTGCATCAGAATATTTGTGCATAACCCTGCACCGATGGTGTGGATGACAGGGATGTAGCAAAGGCTTCATCATATGCACAGGGTGATATGTTTGCCAGGGGCATAGGCTGCACCAAAGGATAACATCATGTGTGTGTGTGTAAGGGCCGGTGAGTTGACTGGACATGTCTGTGCAGAATGCATGTGGATGTTGTGGAGCCCTACAGTTGTGTTTGCTGTGTGTGGGTATGTGTGTACACAGTTCTGCCATTTGTGATGCCTACATGGGGTATAATTGACAGCCCCAGATTGTACAGTGCAGGTTGTACAGCTCACTGTGTCCATCCATGGCCACGTGACCTGTGCCTGCCTGGGGTTGCACGGGCACTACCAGGTGGTGATACAGCGTGGCTACTGTCCGACGACACATGTCCGCTGGAACCGTGTCCCCGCTGAGACCATCCAGGGCCACGTCCACGTGGCCTGCTGTGTCCTGGTGTTGACAGCGCAGCACCAGCTGCACTGCTACTGCTACTGGCAATATGGGAGTGGGCATGTGAGGTGGCATGCTCACGTCAACCTACACTAGGTGGTGTTGCTGGCCTATGTCCACGTGGCCTATGCCTCACTCCTACCAGGTGTTCCAGCACAGACAGCTCCCGCTCGCGGATTGCCATGCCTCGGTCAAGGATTCCGACCATTTCACCTAGTCGCCTATCCAGAACATTAGCAATCTGCTGTTGAGCATTTGCCAATGCCTGGATGTTGTCATTTAGGGTATGGATAGCAGCCCTCTGCAGCCTCTGCCCTTCTCTGTTCTGCCGTTCAGCACGTGCCTGTGCTGCCATTACAGTCTGGAACATGCGTCTGGTGATACCAGCTACTGCGCTCTGTCCTGTAGGTGCATGTCTGCCAGAGGTCCTCCTATGAGCAGCACCAGCCACATGCCTGTGTGGCACATCTGCAGTCATTACACTGACACCATGGTGTGTAGACACACCTTCTGTAGCCACCACACGTTCATGTTCCATGCCAACAGACGCTGACTGTCCTTCATCTATGGCCACCGGTGATGCGGTATGTGTTGGCAGCAGAACTGTGTGTGGGGAAAAGGGGACATAGCTGGGATGGTAACCATTGGCACAGATTCAGCCCCTGACAACCCTGCCTGTACCTCATGCATATGTTCATCACTGCTAGTATCTGTGGGGACACTAACATCAGATGGACCGCAGGAGGGTAACGCACCTACATCACCTGTGAATGCAAAGAAATACTGTAAAGTACAATAGACACACACCCACACACACAGACACACACACACACAGACACACACAGACACACACACACACACACACACACACACACACACACACACACACACACACACACACACACACACACACACACACACACACACACACAGACACACACACACAGACACACACACACACACGGACACACACAAACACAGACACACACAAACGCAGACACACTCAGAGACACCATGCATGTGATTTGTCAGATGGCATGCAGCATGCCTGCAATACAGCAGAGGGCATGCAGCTCAGACATTAATAGTGTTAGTAAGCATACCTCCCTGGGGTGCACACTACAGCAAGCAGGTGTCATATCAGTAGCCATGCAGTTCACACAATCATGGTAGTATGCATGCATCCCCGTGATATACCATGTGGCTCAGAACAGGATAACAGTACACATGGCTGACGTGACCTTGACATGTAATCTGCTGACATGTGCATTAACATGCATACATGTTTGACACAATGGTGTCCTGACACATGTACAGCATCATAATGGGCTTCACATTGCAGTGTTGTGTGTATGCCCTACAGATAGAATGCATGTTTAGCAAATGTGCATGAGCATGGGAGGGTAGTGTGAGCCATCTACATTGCTATACAGTGTGAAGTACAGACACTGTGCCATTGCATGGAAACATGAGGCATGTATGTTGCTGTAGAATGCATAATATGTACACATTGCATAGCCATAACTGCAACACAGTCGTGATGTTCGACAGATCATATATGGTAGACTTCAGTGACACCTCCAGTAGCTGTGCACAGGCTTTTAGGTTGTCCACTGTACCAAATCAGCTGTATAATTGGTCAACTAAGGCTATAATTGGACCATGTGTGGACAATGTGCAACAGGGTGTATACACATCCCAAGTACTGTGTGGCTACATGTCTCTGGCCATCCCACATGGCCATGTGTGCACATGTGTTGGCCAATTGTGTGTGATGGGCATCTTCTCCACATGTCTGTGTTGTCCCATATGACATACACCCATACATGTCAGATATGTCACAATCCACAGGGCTATGCAGACAACGGGTTGTATGTTTGGTATGTGGGGTATAGGTCATGCGATAGTGTGACAATATTGCAGACAGAACACTACATGTCTGGGACATGTCAGGTGGCACATCACAATGTGTGCACCCAATGCAGGGGCATATGACACAATGGTGACACTTGTGGGCTGCCCATATCACACCTCACTGTGTGGTACTGTGTGCGTACCACACATGTTGTTCCAATGCATACTACATATGCCTCCATTGTAGAACACCCCCACCGTTGTATGCACAGCTGACCACACATGTTGCAATGTCAAGCACTGTGGTTTCAAGTCTGTGTATCATTACATTTGTATATATTGCACATGGGTGGCATGTGTGAATGAAGGGTGGTGCGACCTGCATATCATGACTGGAACAAACATCAGGTGTGCAAGTGTTAACTGGCCACATGGCAAATAGATCTACACTGTAACATGCCTGATACTGATGACAGTCTCACCTGCAACGGACCCATGTCTGTGTGGCACGCCAGAGGTACCTGTATAGGGGTGACACACCAGTATGAACATTATCCACGACTGTCTGACAGCCACAGGTTGCACTGTGCATATGAACACATTCACCTGTGTAATAGCATATAGTATGCACATGTGTGCATACACAACATAGCATACTGTAGTATGCAGCATGTGTGTCCACATACCTGGCATATGTTGTTACTTTACATAATGTACAGTGACACATGCAACTACATGGGATATAATAGCCATATGTGCAGTACTGACTTACCAGGCAACTCCAGGATCATTGGTTGGGAGACACCCACCTCCACGATGGCAGCTAGTGTTTGTGGATGCTGTTCCCTGGGTGTCCCCAGACTGGCCAGAAGCTCCTCGGTGTGTGTGAGTGGGGGCTGGGTTGGTGGCCCACCACCTGTTCCACCTTGTTCACTGGCGATTGCAGTGGCATGCTGTTTTGCATGTCATATCAGGTCCATGCAGTGTCTGCGCACCTGCTGGTAGGTGCAGTTATGGCCACCCACATCGTTCACCCTCCTGCGTAGATCCTGCCACAGGTCATCCCGCTGCTGGGCATGCTGTGGCACATGGCTGAACAAGTCATAGTTGTCATGGAGCTGTGGGATGAGGACATCATCCTCCTGGCGGGTGTATGCTGGGAGGCATGTACGGGGCATTATCTGTAAAACATAATGATGGTGACAGGTCACAGTTTCAGAGATGTACAGTGATACTGCTGCACATACATTTCTATGACATCTACTGCATCTGCACAGTTATCTTTGCAAAGCATCATGACACTGACATGACTGATGTGTTTGTGTCACACATGTCACACCCATTATGCATTGGATATCATCACCATATATGTGTGTCACCTCATTGCAGTGTTCATACACCATGTAAATGCTGTCTTGCTGTGGGCATGTCTATTTGCCTGCACTTATGTTCTTACCTATCTACACATGCCTCGATGTGTCCACGTTACTACTGTTGACCTGGATGCTGTGTATATGTCACATGTCAACACAGACACAGCCGTAATGGACTTGAGCAGTGACAATGCACACATACGCATGGACACCTGTACATGCATGTGTTTTGCCATATACATCTACACAGCACTGTACAACTGTTCAACATCCTGCCACGGATCGCCTGTATTACACATGTGATAGACACGGGACAATGGATAGTCAGACGACATTTGCAGGGATGGTCATCAACCATAGCATGTGCGGGCACGGTTTCCAAGCTGTAACAGACAGCCATTGTGCCACCGCAAGGTGCATCAGTGCCACATTACTGATCCAGTCAGTTGATAGTACATCTACCATGCGGCCATCACACCATGTATGACTGGGATGACATGTGCAGCTTTGATGGACAGGGTTGCATGGTATGGCAGGAGTATGTCACATATATGGCACAGGGATCTGTCCAGCCTGTGGCAATCCTAGTATTAGGACGGTGGCTGTCCATGACATATGTCATATAGATCAGGATATGGACATGTAGCATGTCCATCATCATGGTGTTGCAAATGTCCTTCTGCAAGGTAGACAGCATGCTGCATAGTGGAGGTGTGGATTGTGAAGGCTGGTATCGCACATCCATGCATAGCCATTACCCCTTACAGGTGGTATGTGATCCAATATTGGTCACCACAGTGCTGTATATGCCTGTCCAGTGATCTCCGTGCTCATGGATGGCACCCTGACATGACAAGGGTACCTCATATGACTACCTAAGGGGCCTGGAGACATCACCATGTCGGGGGGTGCACTGCACAGCACCATCCCTTACACAGTGTCCATAATGTTGACCACAGCCTAGGTAGTAGTTTATGGGTACAGGGATGTTCACCTAGTGGTGACACTGCTGGTATCATCCATCGGACTGTGCACATATGTCACACACCTCACCCACACAGCCCATTCTGTATGTTGTTCACAACACTGACACAGCTATACTGATAGGTCATGGCCATTCACAGCCTTACATACACAGATGCCTAACATTTGTCTGTGTGGTATGGGCTACAATGAGGGTGGGGTACAACACATTAACCCTGTTCTACTGCATCTGGCACTGCTGTGCTGTGAACATGTCACTCTTGCACCTTTTGTAGTTGTGAGTCTGTCAACAGGCCACTGGTGGAACACTCCTGTGACATGCACAGGTAGTTGTAATCAAATATCCGTGCTGTCCTGTACATCTGTACTGCTAACATCTACAGTGCTAATGGTTCATGGACATGCACACCATACTCAGCAGGGTTATCGTGCGGTGCCACCCTAAATGACTGTCATCACCACTTGTGGGTTGATATTATCCAACACCCTATCTGTATTGTATGGTCATGCTAGGCACTTGTTCAGAACATGTGAGCATGTCATGAGCTACTGATTACTATAGCACCCATTCAACAACATTTCCCACAGGTACACTGGCTGTCCTACACTTCCCAGCTTGCTTAAGGTACGACAGCTGTTGTACACACGTAACGCACATATCCTGTGGGACATGGTTGTATATACAGGCATGTCCAACTGTCACGTACCAGTGCTACTGCCTGTCAATATGAGGGATATGTCGTACATGTGGCAATAGAGCAATTGTCTCATGTACACATTCAATGCTCACCTCCCAATATACGGCACTACAGCCTGTGGGGGATGCACTTCTGCAGCCATGCTGGGCCCATAGCTCTCAGGTGTACCTCATTACGGGGAACATACCTCATTTGGGGTTCTAAAAGGTGCATGTTCCTCAAGGTTCCACATTGGAAGGGTCTGTCACACATTCATTGTTGTACATAGTTTACCTGCTAGCCATGGCTAAATAGATGTGAATCATATTAATTCATTGGAATATCTTTTTTATACGTAAGACAAGCCTATTTTAGCCATCATATGCCCTTCCTAGTTGACGCTGTTAGTAAGTCAGTTGTAAGTGTTCCACGTTTCACCCATTTGTCACACGGTATGAGGGATAATGTTCCTCAGTTTGGGGACAGGAGGCTGACAGCTATGGCTGGGGGTAATACTGTCGTCAACCCTGACTGCACCTGACAGTCATTTGGGGATGTGTAACATTCGCAACACACCCCACCCATCACATAGTCTCACATGATCTACACCACTGGCCACACCTACGAGGACAACCTGTGCAGTACGTCTCCATACTCACTGTAGGCACCAGAGGTAGCCCCCATCATGGCAGACAACATCACCAGCTTATAGCCCACAGACTCATGTGTGCCCACCACATACAGCCAATAGTGAGTTATAACATTCACAACACACCAGTCACAGCTGACTCTGTAGGGTGTCACACTGCAGTTCCACACAGCAGGCTACACAAGGCATTAGTCGCTTACATCTTGCTGTCGGGTAACTGCTTCTGCAACATAACCTATGCACCCATGCCACACCTCACCAGGTACGATATGTCTGTCATTCGCCATGTTAGTGTGACTGCCCTGTGATGCCACTTCACAGACTACGTGTGCAGGGACATGCAATAGCTCAGCAGTCTTATAGCCCTGAGGGTGTGGGACTAGCCCTGGGGAGCATTTTGCATTCGTCCGGACATGATACCACTGTACAATGACCGACTTTGTCACTTCAACAGTTGCCTATGCTCCTATTGTCATTCCACAGACATGTGGTATTTGTCCACTATGACTGTCCTGGTCAAACACAATGCTGTGGCACAGATGACTTGCACCTGTCAGCCCTGGGAGTACAGCTCACATGTAAGGCTCTTGCTGCTTCTATACTGCCTGTCTTGCACAGTTTCCAATCACTGTCACCGGCAGGGTGGTAACTGGCAGGCGCGACATGGGGTCATGTGACACATTGCTTGCATGTTCCTCTGTGACACACGCAGTCAAGGCACACCTTATAATGCACCACTCAAACATCTCTGCAGTGACTGGGACCTGCCTCTAGGCTCTGCAGAGCACACCTGCAATGACAGGTTATAGACAGACCATACCTTTCAGTCACATACCTGGACCGGCACACCCACAGCTGAGGGGTTCCCATATCCCACTATGTTTTGCACACATCCTGGCAAGTTGCTTAGCACAATGCATCAGAGGTGCTCCATGTGCAACTAACTGTGTCTGGGACCGCTATACACATTGTAACAAGCGACAAAGTCAACAGCATACCCCACGGGTAACATACCTTCTATGTTGGTATAGTGGATAGTGGGACTCAGCTACTACTGATGTGTGACTGACACTACCCCACACTTCACTGGGATAGCCACTCATGCACTGACACATCCATGAGTCATACCCTCTGCTCTGCTGGATCAACCCATACACACCACCTCCAAGACCTACATTACCCTTGGCATGAACACTACCACCATGTGACTGGTGTTACACACCTGGGGTTATCCCCTCATTGGTGTATTCCGAACATATGCTAATCGACCTTGTTAGCCACATCCCGGCAACACACCCATGACAGCATACAAAGTACATGTGTACTACAACACCTACTACAGATGTCTGCTGACAGCGGTTGTTAACATCATGACACCCATGCAGATGGACAATGCACATATAAATGCTGACACATACCCCGGTGCACTTAATTAGCATGTACACAACTGCATGGATCATGCTATTCCACACAGAGCCATGATGGTATATACCAGATAACAGACGCCACTCTGGTGGTCATGTTCCACGGACATATGATGTACAACAACAGGTGTAGGCTGTTGCACAGTGGTGTACATTCCCATGTGTGGGGTGGCTCACTGGTCAGCCGTGGTGGGGCCACAGGGTCCCTCATCACATACTCCAAGACTAGCTATGTAAACGTGACTGCCACACATTCCGGGGTGTACCACCAGGCATTATGGTGGTATGTCAGTATTCGATGGCAACACCCACATCTGCTGTCACATACAACAGTCACTCAGGAACATTGCAGACCCAGGTATTGTTGGCAACATGCTGGAGGATGGATTCAATGCTGACAGTACATCCTCTCACTCACTACAGGGCCGCAATCCATACATGAACATTGTGGTGTCCCTGTGGTCACACCTACACAGTACTGACCTACACTCTATATGTCCTGGGACACTGGCCCCATGTCACCTTCCAACGTCCCAGGCTGTGATGTCCACCAACCTCTGAATTACATGTCTCCCCACTAGGCCACCATATTCAGTAATAGCCTTGTTTCAGACATTGTAGCCCCTGAATGGCACACAGCAGCATTTATCACACTACACACAGGTGGCACCACATTGCACGAGTGGGACTATAGTCCTACACTCCTGACTGGACTGTTCTGCATGGCTATGGGGCACATCATCAAGGACGTCATTCTCAGAGACATTGTTGGGCTCCCGTCCTTTGCTGCCATCCGGGTTGGGCTTGTTAAGGCCAGAGCATGGCCCCTACACATGGTGGACTCCTTTCATACAGTTACCAGGGCAGTTGCTGATGGTACGGGAGTCCACACATCCTACATTGCCCT
Source organism: Protopterus annectens (assembly GCF_019279795.1). Taxonomy (NCBI): domain Eukaryota; kingdom Metazoa; phylum Chordata; order Ceratodontiformes; family Protopteridae; genus Protopterus; species Protopterus annectens. The sequence goes on from NC_056731.1 coordinate 19,795,167, forward strand.
CTCATTGCCTTTCAGCACGATTCCCCATTCTGGTATTGACAACATACACATCCACCTGCACATCGTACCCTGTGTCTCAGGATGTTATGCTATGTGGCTCATGGACAGGCCACACAGTGAGGCCAGCATACCATAGTACCTACTACATGTCAGGTACATTTGGCATACCACGGTCCTCAGTCATAGGGCCCCTCATGTTCAGTATATGCTTCCCTGTGGAACAGGCTGGCACAGGGGACTTTCCCTGCCTAGCTTTAAAACCCCTACATACCAAGCGCCATGATTGCTCCACCAGCTGATACTGACTCCAACCATACGGGTGTCGCTGTGACAGATACATAATATGACTATCATGGCATCAAGCTGCATGACACAAGGTGCATGCACATCACCTTTGCATTACACCATTCACCCACTGACTATCACATGGATGGTAGTCCCCTACATACATATCACATTGTACATGCTTGCAGTACACACATATGTCGCACCCACTCCTGTGGTTACCGTACTGCCACTGTGGCATGGATATCCTTCTACGTGGCCACACCTTTCTGTACTGGGTGTGTAACTGGTACATAGGCACCCATTGTTCCTCTGAACTCGAGACATCTACACACATTCAAGGGTACACCACCCCATTTAGGGTGTACCTTACACAACAGCTACAGCTTTACATGCCACAACATTAACACGCCATGATGTTTACTGAGCTCCGACAGTTTAAATATGTGGCTGCACTACGGACACCACATCTGTACACATTTGCATACTACATACTCAGGGGTGACCTCTGCTGATCAGACAGGGCCCATGTACACTACATTATTGATGGATATACTCCTCATACGCAACATAAGCAGAGGCCACTGTGAGCAACATGCTATTGGATATGTGCACACATGCCACAATGAGTGGGATGTGCTTCTGGGTTACATTCCCAAACCGGACACTCACCATGCTGTGGAACATGAGTCCTATGTACATCATGCAGGGACACTCAGTAGCACTGTTCATGTGATACCTCCCTTGGTGGTTGGGAGACACATGTAGGCCTGGGATCACTGCAGTGGCTGTACTGTGCAGTGGTGCAGGTGACACATGGCACTGCTCTTCACAGGACACTACCCTGGAGAGGTGCCACTAGTGTGAACACTGTAGTTGTGCTTACACATGGATTTGCCAGACTGCATAGTACCCCACTATGCACCTGTGCAGCTATTACATGTCCTTTGTGCATGGTTACTTGGTAGCCCTTCCATTTAGATTAGCTATCATGCTATTACTATGTCCCATACCTACAGGCCATATGTATCCTGTTATTGTACATACCAATAGATGATACCTGTGGTATGAATGATATGCCTGTTATGCTGTGTAGAATATCTGTCATATCTACCTATAATACTCTACATTACACATATTTCACATAGTATCCCATAATGCAAAGCATACTTGCACAGCGGGAACACCTTACATATGTCATTAACGTTACATGCCCATACACATGCGTGCTGTGACAGTATATCAACATATACTATCCCCTGCCATGGCACGTCCTTGTTGGACATACCCTACCACTGACGGCGGGTTGTATGGCATTGTTCTGTTTAATGCCCTCATGTAGCATCCCTTGTGGTGTCTGTGCTGTGTACCTTGTGTCCCACTGCTGGATGCACTGTTTCTACAAGCGTTAGTATGCTCAGCAAGACATCACTACATAAATACCTTTCCCCACTTTATGCATTGCGGACACGTTTAATTAATGCAAACCAGGCTATACATACAGTACAAATAATTAATACAGATCATGCTATACATAGCCTTACATATTGGGCATTCTACATACCTTGTTGTCATTACGGCATTTCGTTTCTATCTCTCTCACAGTGTTTCAACTGTTATTCGGTATGAGCATACGGTTTGAATGTCTGGCAAGTCATCCTTATATACGTCGATACCTGAAACATGTGGATTCTTCCTGCCAATTGGTGTTCCTGAGTGGCTAATTACTTGCATATCAGCTGTGCAGATACTCCATTCACCAATTATGCGGCGACAGTGGGGTATAATTGGATTCTCCACTTGGGCGTTGCCTATTTGCCCTACCTTCGGGGAGACGGTCTGTATTGTGTTTTGTTATGTGTAACTGCAAATGCTATGCATGGAGACAAGTATAGTTTGGATTCATGTCCCCCGTGGATTGTGTGTGACAGGTAGAATATTTGGTTCAACATGTGGGTGTACCTGTCATCCCGACATCTGATAATGGAGTATTGCAATCAAAACCTGTAACATGGCTGTTTGTTCCATTATACAACGCCTGCAATTTTTCATGACGCCTTTAATTGTGTCTCTCACACGGTATGTTTAGGGTTCTGCAGATGTAATTGACTGACTGGATGTTTGTGCTGCTATTACAGTTTGTATTGCTTTAGTTTCTAGTGTGGGGGATGTCGGTGGTTGTACGTAACATATACGGTTTGTGGGCCTTGCATTTCTACATAATCCGTATATGTGTGTGGGCTCCGTCCCTAATTAGAGAGCTAACAGTTAGTAGACTTATGTTACGGGATTGTACGTTGGGCCATTGTTAATTGGTTTCTATATCGTCTGCAGGTGAGCTTGCTACTTGTATACCTCCGTAATTGCAGCGATATATCAGGGGATATGTGTAGGTGACAGCTATCCCTTGTATTTCTGTCCCAGATATTTGCAGTCATTGTGGTTGTGTTGTTAAAAGAGCCTGTTTGCCATGGGTTGCCACCTTTACATATGGTCATTGTTGGACACTTGCGGGACACAAAGCGGTGTTTACAGGCCAACACATAGCCACAATCAGTACACAGGTAGCACATACTTTTATCCTCACTACATACCTATTGTTGTGTGACTTTGGCTACTTATCATATTGCATGTAACATTTAAGTTTCTTACATACAGGCATAACTATTAAATACGACCGTTACATTATATATGGGACATATTTATGTCCTACCATCTCGGGCATTTGCCCTTTGTACTGTGTTATGTCAGGACACACCTGCCCAGGGTGGGGCTGTCCCTCCTACTGTGGTACAGGTAGTACCCGTATGCCTACGGCTAGCTATACCCACACCTACCATACTGATCTGCCTCTGACTTGGCACCAACATACACATGTTGCGGACACACACACACATTACAGTCACACAGAGACGCACACGGCACCCTCAACGCACACTTACACAGACTACGGCACTCACAGACACAGTTGAACACAGTACCTACGTGGAACGCGACACCGGCAGCGGTGACTAACTGCCCCTTCATATCATCATACTATTACTCGCGGATGTACTGTTCCGGTACTGTGTTCTATCGGTCTTTCAGCCTCGTGGTTACGCATGTCGGTATGCTACACATTCCATGGTTGGCGGTATCCTATTTATTTGTACCTCCAAGATGTTATGAATGTCATTGAACTATCTATTATATTTGCAGATATCGCTGAATCCATCTATATCACCATATATCCCTCTATTGCCCTTTCTATCTGTATTATATATATGCATATGTGTACATATATATATATATATATATATATATATATATATATATATATATATATATATATATATATATATATATATATATATATATATATATATATATATATATATATATCTGGCGGGGAACGTGACAGGCACACAGCACCACCATATGCTGTAAGACTCATGTACTGTTCAGGTGTTGGCATTCTGTGTTCCACTGGCTGTTGTGTTTACAATGTTTGAGGGCTGCCTATGTAGGAGTCACACATTGGGCCACCTATACATCTATACATTACAATTTACAGGTGGTCATGTTTGTGTGCCATCCATTTTACTGTGTGTGCAGGTGGAGAGGTGTCAGTCCGTAGGTGCCTACACTGTCAGAGTATGTGCTATACATTCCCTCTTTGCCAAGGCGTAGGCATATTGGGCACGCCTCCGTCTGCCTACTGGGGCTGGCACAGTGTGTTCATGGTCTGAATCCCTCTGTGCCTGTAATGGCCTTGGCAATTGTGGTGGGCTATGAGGGCCTTCACCATTTTGTCCCTGCTGCAGCTGCTTCCGCAGGATCATATTATGTAGCATGGCACATACTATGATGATGTGGGCACACGTGCCTGGAGAGTACTGCAAGGCTCCAGCTGATGTATCCAAGCACCAGAACCGTGATTTCAGCATCCCGAACACACGCTCTATGATGATTCTGGTTTGTGCGTGTGCCTCATTATGGCATTCTTGCATGGGTGTGTGTGCATTTCTGATGGGAGTCATCATCCACGGCTCCAGTGCATAGCCAGCATCCCCCACGAGATGGCCATGTGGGATGTCCCCCCTGACAAATACCTGATACAGCTGTGAGGCATGCCAGATATGGGAGTCATGGTAGCTTCCAGGGCTGCCAGCACACACATCCATGATAATGCCCTGGGCATTGCACATGACCTGGCAGTTGATGGAGTGGAATCCCTTGCGGTTTATTTAGCGCCTACCCTGCTCACCGGGTGGTGACTTGATTTGTTTGTGCGTGCAGTCTATCACACCCAGTACCTCCGGGTATTGTGCCACACGGTGGAAGTGGCGCATATTGCTGGCCAACTCCTCCTGAGTTCTGGGGAAGTATATCTGCTCATTGGCATGTGGTAACATGGCATCCAGGAACTGGTGTAGTACTCTGGATGCTGATGCCTGTGAGATACCCATTATATCTCCAGTTGGCCTTTGAAAGGTGCCTGTGGCCAGTATTCGCAGGCTTACACATACCTTCGTGTCCACTGGTATGGGTTCCCCTCTGTTGTTTCTGGTTCTCAGGCATGGCCGGCACAGCTCCACTATTTGCTGTAAGATGTCCCTGTCCACCCTATAACGCTTTACTATCTCCAGGTCATGTAGCCCCTGGTAGGTTACCCTTGGTCTGAACACTCTTCTTCTCCTCCGTGGCCTGCGGTGGTTGTCGGCATCATCCTCCACAACACTGTCAGTCTGATGAATCAAAGCTATGGCAGCTCCCAACATGTACATTTTAAAAGTTCCCTGTGTGTTTACACCTATGGTGCGGTATTTGGGAATACACAGGTGTGTGTTGGGTGCTTTCACACTTTATACTATTGTGCTGTGAACACCGATGATGTCATAGGGTGTGTATGTACGTTCGTAGCTACAGGTTATGTTATGTGTTTTACTGCCGGAACTACTATTGTGGTGCCTTTGGTGTTGAATTACATTTGCCTGCCTTGGATTACCTCTTGACCTTCCCTTTACATTTCTGCGCGTTGCACCTACCATTTTCTGGCCTGCATCCTGCAGCCTACTTTCATTTGTACTTTCCTGGACCTGGCATATCTTGCGTTATGTGTGCTACTGCCGGTCTGCTGTCGGTTTGCTTTGCTCTGCTGTGTCAGGTCTCCTATCTTTGCAATCCAATACCTCCCCTCCTTTCTTTGCATTCACATGCCTCCCCTATCTTGTTTTGCAGGTTTCTGCAACCAGACTTGTCAGCTGCCGTCGATTGGCCTTCGTGGGTTGATTGGTGTTGATTGCTCATTAGTACTCCAGTTACCCTACTTCCACATTTCCTTCTTTTCTTCCCCTGACCTTCCTGTTTCTGCTATTGTTTGCAGCGCGTGCGTCCGATTACTGGGTTTCGGGCACATTTTCATCCTCGTACACATGTGCTTTTGGCCACCATGTGTGCTCTCAGCTAAACGATTCCTCCCCACCCCTATCCTGCAGCTTTGCTTAGCAACGGACAGGCCAGATTTGCAATGCTCCAATGTGCTTAGTGCTACAGTGGCACACCCCTCTGCTGATGTCATGTATCTCCTCTGAGCCACTCCTCGGTGTTATACCGCTGCACCGTATGGTACAACCTTCCTCCGGCGGGACATTTGCGATTCAGTATTATCTGCTTCATTTGCATGGCATTGACTACTAATTCATAGTTACCGCGCCGAACACTATCGCAAGCCCTTAGCAACCCTTGCACCTTGGTTGTGGTGTTCCATGCCTACCATTGTGTATTATGCTGTAAAACTGATTTCTATTACGTTGCGATTTTATGACATTTTTATATTATTTCTTTATGTTACAGCTTCCGCACATGCCCTGCGGTTCTGCTGTGCGTTACTGTGGACATGACATTAAATGTTGTTATTTACGTGTTGTGCATCTTTTCTTATGCCATTGGCTGTGTATTTTGCCATTGGCATATGTTAACGTTGTGATACCTGGGTCTGGCCCTCTTCCATAACTCCGATGTTCTGTTTGGGAAAATGTAAACCGTGTTTTTTGGTTTACATTTCCGTGGGCTTACGCTACGCCTGCACCACTTCATGAATCACTATATGCCTTCATTTGCATGGTGTGACACTGCACATGGGGTGATTTGCATACCTACGCCGGGGGCTGCGCAGATCTGGCGTACGCCGGTAGTGCATGTGGAATTGGATCATACCTGAATCGCTCGGCGGCCATATTTGGCGTTATAACGCCTAGGCTATGCGTGCGCCTGGTGCAAGCTTCATGAATCCCGGGGTTAGTCTATTTTGTTATGTTATTATATTAACAAGTTGTGACTGATTTAATGGCTATCTATTTTAAAACAAAACAGCCCTTGCAAGTACGGCAACTGCACGGCCCCAAAAAGGGAAATCCAAACTCAAAACATAGGCCAGCAGACTGTGGTATAACAAATGCTTTATTAAAGCATGTATGAATGAAGCTCTGTCAGACCAGTTTCGGCTGAAAAAATAATTAAATAGCCTTCATCAGTGTAACATGTAGATCAAAATTCCATAGAAATTCAGTGCCCATTTATGCAATAACGTATCAACAACAATGAAGCTCATTGGTTGTTAAAACATTCTCATTTTGACCTGGTGGAAATAAACCACCCAACTTAATAATCCACTTTTTTCTTTTGCATTTAATATAGAGTGCCATCCAGCTTTATTTGTCCTGTTCCCAACAATCCTATCTATGATTGTGAATCTAAAATTTGTGCTATTGTGTACCAATGAGTGCTTATATAGAGAATTGCTTGATCTTTTAGTTCTAACATCACTACAATGTTCAGATATATGTAGTGGCCTATTCCAGTTTCCTCCCTCACTAGTTCAGCTGCAATACAACAATGAGCCAATGAGAGACAAGCTTCCTGACATGCTATCAGTTGATTTGCCCAATTACCAGCATCACTGATGTTTATTTATGTCTTTCTTGGATGAAGAATTGAAATAGAAGAAAGTTGCTAGTCAATCATTCCACTGCTTTATTAAAATAATCACTTATACTTTCAACATGAGTAAAATATAACTTTTTTATTGCAATTAAGGCTAGATAAAAGTCACAACAGCACTTATTAAGAAAGCGGAGACTGACTGCCATTTACTGATGGAACTAAGACTTAGAGATCATGTAACTCATTCTTGGAAAGTATTGATACATGATCACACATAGGGGAGTAAGTGAAAGAGCTTCAAATATTACTGCTTGGGTAAATAGTCCCATCAGTCCTGCTACAGTTAACAAATAAAGGTTATGCATACTAATTTGATGGAGTATAGGGCAAACACCATTTTCCTTATAATTAATTTCATATCTGGAAAAGTAAGTCTGAGAATGCAGAGAAAGCATAGTATGAACATAGAGAAGCCTCCAAAATTTAAATGAGCTGAAGATTTCAGCATCTGTAAATGATGCACTACTGGCTAAAGTCATTTTTGGATTTAGGAATACAGGTATGTGATATCTAACCACTGGACTAGTTGTCCATGTGAAAATCAGGTGCTAAAGGCAAGCCGAGCCTCTTTAATTCTCTAACAAATATAAAATTGTATTCAGCAGAAATCATCCTGCTGAAGTCTATTTCTTTTTAGAGGTACCACTGGCCATTTTATTGTTAGGGGCATTCAGATCTCTGTGTTTTACCTCACCAGTTCATTTAGCAGAAGTATAGTAAATATAATAAAATAGGCAACCATGCTGCTTGACAGCATGGGTTTTTATTTCTGTGCTGATTTGTTTTCATTTATTACCCATATAAGCCAACACGGTAGAAGTTTCTTTTGTAAGAATGGCCTGGGAACAGGTGCCTGGTTACTGACTTGCTCAGAGTTATATTGTATATTAGTTAACACTAACAGAACCATCTCTAGAAGTGCTGGATGAAGCTCATTATCATGTTGTAGTCCAAACTACAATGTCGTTCTATTTTTCCTGAGTCATAAAAGTTAGGGTCAGTTTTTAGTAGAAGTGCTGTTAGCATTTCCTACATTTCTGTGATGACAGAGACACTGAGGGATCTGCAGAGGGATTGTAAAATTGGGCCTTGTCATCCAACTGTCTAATGGGTGCCTTTGCCACTCGGCAGTTAATATCTTTTAGTGTGTGAAACTTATTCACTGTGGCTGGAGAATTCCACAACTGTAATGATTTAGGAGGTGATTCCCAACTAAGAAATGGCTGAATAAGCTCTTGACTGCATTGTATTAATTTGAGACAGTAGGAGAGATATATCACATTCAATATGATCAAAATCAGCAGCATGAAAAGAATCTGTTTTATTTATCTATGATCTGACTGAGAAAAAACTAAACATTTTAAATAATGGAGAAAAATATTGACAGAATAATAAGATCATTGCAGTTATTACAGAAACTCATTATATTGTTTAATGCCATTTTGATGGCTCTATAAATATAAGTTCATGTCTATGTACCAGGACTCTAAAATAAATTAGAAGAGGTTTACTAACTGGTAAGTAGGCAATCAAGGGGGTTGTGAAAAGGAAGGAAGCAGATATGTACAAATAAATCCACAATATACCAAAATAACTCATACAACTGTTCATTTCATCCAGGCTTCCATAAGCCAAATAAATTCAATATCCATTTCTGTTTTAAATTATCTAAATAATCATGTTTATTTGACAGACTGTGAAAGTCTCCCATTATCCTATCAATCCCGATAAAGATAAATCCAGCATTGCAATGTGATAAAATGTGCCTATAAAGGTCATTACATTCCCTTCTACAATTGATATCACTCATATGAGTAGAAAGTCATAATTGACATGGGTATGAAGACTACCCAACATAGAACTCCCCACAGGCACAAACAGCCATATAAACAGTCCTTGTTGTTTTACAAGTTATAAATTATCTGCTATGGGAACGTCTAGTAGTGGTATTGTTCTAAAGAGTTTTGTCTGCCAACTATATTTGCAATTTGTACAGTTTCAGCATGGAAATCCTGCCACAGCAGAGGAAGGGTCTATATCAGAACATCGAAGTATTACAACTTAGAATGTTCTGATATCAAACACTATTCAGCAAATGCTATGAATAGCGAAGCTGCAGAACAGCAAATTCTTTCCTCGGGAAAGAATTTGGTTGGCCATTTCTGTGGCTTTGCTATTCTTAGCACTGTGGTGGAAAGTTACGGGTTGGGTTCAGGTAAGTGTGCGATTGTTTGTATGTTAGGATTAGGGGCGGGTTAAGTGAGCTAGAGTTAGGGTGCGGGTTAGGCATGTGTGCGATAGTGACAGACTTTAGGGTTAGGGGTGGTTTAAGTGAGTTAGGGTTAGGGCACGGGTTAGGTGAGTGTGCGATAGTGATGGACCTTTAGGGTTAGGGTTTGGGTTAAGGTAAGTGGGTAGATAGTAGTGTATGTTTAGTTTAGTGTAGCGTTAGATGTAGGAATTTAAGTGTATGTGTGTGGTTGCTGTTTGTTTGATGTGCTTGTGTTGTATGTATGTGTTTCGGAGCAGTGATTTTTTTCCATGGCAAAAAATGTGCTGTTCTGAATGTACGATATTTTCATGTTTAGATGTTTTGGGGCCAATTAAATAGTGTTCACTATTTTCATCTTTGATAATGTGATGTAAATGCCAGAGGAATGCTCAACAGAAGACTGATGAGGAAGAAAAATTCTGTAAGCAGCAAACAATTGAAATAAATTTTTTCTTCTTATATTGCTCCATTAAAATAGGTCCAAACAACTGTCTTGTTAAAAAAGCCTCAGTGCTTCTAAACTCTTCTCTTAAATTTGAAAGTGCAGGTATCATAACTAGTTATGAACTACTAAGGGTTGCTACTGATAGCGTATTTTCAGAAGACTGGAATTTCAAGGTGATAGATCTTGCAGTTTGAACAGCTCTATCTTAAACTTGCTCAGTTATGGAAGTCTTTAGCATCTTTGTCTAAATCTTTTTTTGATATGGGCCATTTCTGCTTCAGAATCAGAATCTTGACTGCAAATTCATCTGAATTACAAAAATTGTGACTCAAGGATATTTTTAATATTATAGGATGAAGAACAACTATTAGCATCCAATAAGCATTTTTTTATGAAAAGACTTATGATACAATGTAGTAGAATCACAACCATCCAGCAAAATGTATAATTTAATCCATATAATGGTTGAAACAATATACGAATATGTAAATGAGAGATTTCAAATCAACTAAATTATCCTTCCAAAGGAGTCAACAGTCATCAAGGTATCTTCTTCAAAGTTCTATCTATCACAAAAAGTTATGGCTATCTGAATTATCTATAAAATCATTCTCAAAGAGATTGACATAAATGAGTACAAAATTAGCACCTGTCACCATCCCACTTTGTTGTATAAAGCAATCTACCTTTAAACACAAGTGTCATATCAATACTATCAAGCCAATCAAGAACATGGAAAAAAAATCAAAGAATACAACCCTGATCATCTCAGATACAACTGAAATGCCAGCTGACATTACATAAAGCATGCTCAATTACAGCAGATAACGGGATGCAAACATTTTAACATTCCTACATTTTTGCATCCCAGGAGGGTGTGTATTTATTCAATGTCATTCCCATAAGGGAGGACATTTATACTCACTTCCTGTGAAGGACTAAATAGAAGGTTTTTTCCCTCTGAAAGAAGGGAAAGAAACTGTCTCTGTGATTTGAATTTTAGACCTCTAGTGGATAAGGAAAAGCACTATTCAAACATTCAAAATGTTCATGCATTGAAGCACTGGATTTCTGAATGAAGTCTGGTTCTGCTACTTCCATTGATCTGACCTACTTTATCCTTAACTGCAACTTTTTCTGATTTGATTCATGTTAGTTCTTAAAAAAGAAAGGTACTGTGATTGGAGTGCATTTCCTCTTTCTTATGTAAATTTAGTATTTTTAAATGAATGTATACATTTCAGTAATTAATTTAGTAAATTTGTTCTTGTAACTATATCAGTGATGTAATACTTGTAAAGAGAATGAGGCACATGATCTTAAGTTGATGGAAGATATGGAAGATTTCTTTGAATGCAGATTTGGATTGTACTTTTGCATTTTTGATAGAAAAAAATCGATGGCAGACAACGGTAATATTTATAAGCTATAATCATACAAGTTGTTGCTTGAATAAGTTTTTGACATCTTTGCCATGTGGTAAATTCATAACAAAAGGAAAGGCCTAGAGAAAATGACTTCCGCATGGCCTCTGTGAATATATTTCACAAAGTCAAGAGAATTATAATTTCAGGATCATAGAATCAGGATTTTTGAGGGCTCATAATAAAAACAGGTAAGAACTAGTAAATGGTTGGTAGAAGAAAGGCACTGACCCAAAAATATGAGATGGGAGTATCAAATAATGACCTCTTATGTTTTGTTACTGAATATAACTTGCTGCTTAATAAAATATATTTATTTGCTTAGGCTTTGTTCACCTAGTTGTCCTTCTGAGATGATGCCCAGTTTCAGTGGATGCATGGGAACAAAAGCTACAAATACTCATTTTGGTGTACAGCAATTGTATTAATAAAAGGTTAAATATGAAAATAAACAGAGCAAACATATGAACTTATTCCCTCTTTTGGAACTCGGAAAATATTGTATTCTAACTTTCATCAGATGTATTCTGAGACTTGTGACAATTGTGTTTTTATTTCTAGAACCATAAGTTTTACCAATGAAGTGCAAAGTACAAACTGTAAAGCACAAACCCTTTATTGTAACAGCATTCATTAACTTCTATGCTTTATAACTGGATTCTTCAACTGACAGTAAACATAATAAAACTTCCACTATGGGTGAATGACACTGAATGCACAGAGGATTGAAAATCCACACACACACATACAAAAAAAAAAAAAAAAAAAAGAAAAAAAACAGATAAAAAAATCACTTTCTAAGTGTTTTAGCAGGGGGCAAGCCCCCTCCCCCCATGCACTTACTGATGTGGGGAAAGCCCTCCACTTAACTCAAAGTTATAAATACCAACATAAAGAAGGGGGGAAATTCCCCCAAAAAGGGCATCACTGTTGGCAGAACTCACGACCAATGATTTGCAATGGAGGAACTCAAGATTGTTGGTGGGTTGAACCTTAGGCAACTGAAGCTCAAGAGTTCAGTCTTTGTGCACTGGTAGAGCAATGCACAATGAAGATCAGGTTTGTAATGATTTGTAAATGATTAGAATTCCTCATTTACCACATTTACCACTTTGATTTATATTTGCATTTAGCAGTTCTATATATAATGTTTGGCTGTTGAAAAATTTAAAGCAAAAAAAAAAAAAAAACATGAACCAAAAACAAAACAAAAAAAAAACAAATGATGACTATGAATAATTAGTATATGAACTGCACTTAATAGCTCTTTTATTTCACTAGTCAGAGGTCAGATAAAATGCACCAGTGTTGTTTGTCATGCAGTCATTAAGATGAAGTCTTTCAGTACCTTGTATGTAATGAGGTTCTATAGTTATTAATACCTAGAACAGGTGATATTAAATACCTAGAAGCTTCATGTAGCTGATCCAAGAGAAACAAATGGGTTCATCACAAAATAAAGAATTCTTATGTATGAAGTAATGAATCTAAGACAGGAATGCATTAAGGATAAACACAGCATTAAGTAGTTTAATGCAGATGAATGACAAGACAGATTAGTAACCCTAATGCCAGGATAATCAAACTACAGTAATTAAAACCACTATTGTGCAATACATGTAGTTAGTGTGATTATTTGTAGTACGAGTTTAAGTAGTCAGTAGGAAACTTACAAAAAAGTCTCGCTTTAGTGATAGAAGTATATAAGCAAGGAGAGAGGCAGACATTCTCTTTAAGAATATGATAGTTAAGCTTAACATTTTAAATTGACAAATGAGGGGAATTTTGTAAATGGGAGAAAAACTCAGTATGAGAGATAAATTGAGATGAGTTTTTTATAGCCTGTATACTTAATACTCAAGGAAACGTGTGCAATTTATTTTACATCTTTTGGGGGGGGGGGTATTTCTAGAGTGAATATCCACTGGTATCTTTTCCTAGAGCTACCAATAGAGTTAGGAAAGGGGCACTACCACGGTGGTTGTTATTTTTCATTTTCTTTATGTGATTGTTAGGACTGGCATAATGGTTAAGGACTTTGCTTCACAGATACAGGGTACATGATTTGATTCCAACCTCTGGTTATTGGCTAGACTTATGGTAGCCTGGTATTTTACCAAAGAACTAATAGTATACTGTAGGAAACCACAAACTAGTTTCCAAGTAATAAGCAAAACAGTTTATTGTTCCTCTGACATTTTGGCTGATGCCTTCACAGGAAAATATTAAGCATACATCACACTCCATATTTATAATGCATTCATTAATCCAATTAGTCAATATTCTCATTATTCAATTACATGTGCATAATAAAAATGTTCTGCTACTGAGCTTGACATCTTAACATTAGGGACATTGAAAATGTTAAGATGTCAAGCTCAGTAGCAGAACATTTTTATTATGCACATCAGTGAGTCGAGATCATTAGGTACAATATTAGAGAAAGTTGTAGATAATTATTTCTAAAAGAATATTAAAAATGTTTTACTGTACAAGGAAGCAATTTATATTTTAAAATTTGACACTTTGGCACCACTAGAAATGAATGTAGATTTTAACTGGAGAGTTTTTCTTTAAATAGTTTTGTATGTAATTGAATAATGAAAATATTGGATAATTTCTACAATTTGCCTTTTCTTTGTGGTTTAACTAATAGTATATTTTCTAGCTGTAAATCCTATTGTGTGAGTATGACATTTGTAAAGTTTTAGGAAAAAGCCTACACTATCCTTATCTAGGGGAAGAAGTTTGAAATAATATCTATCACACAGACTTGATATCACTGTGCTATTAGATTCAGTAAAAAAATTAATTAATTGGATTGAAGTCTGATGCCAGTAGAAATGTAGGGACATCAACAGGTTACAAGGCTTCTTAAGAGTCAAACAGAAGGCAAATGGTTATAGACAGAATCAAAGCTAAGGCTGGAAATGAAACTCTTTTAGCAGCTCATAGCCTTAACATGATGTGCTAAACTGACTCATAGCGTGCCTTTGTGGCTACTGCATTATTCATCTGTTGATCTGTAGTGCAGCCCACCCCACTGTAATTAATGGCAGAAAGTTTGATATAAATCACACTTTTAATTTCAAAACTATATAGTCTGTGCTCTTCTTTGTCCATTCAGACCATTTTATACTGAAGGGATTAAAAGAATTTTGAAAACTAAGCTGCTAGAATATATCAGGTATATCAATAATAAAAATCTGAATGGTTTTGTTTCTGGAACTTTTGTATATTTTAATAATGAGGATATTTTAGACTCATTGGTTCTGTACTGGATCAAATTAAAAGTGGAATGAAAGATGACCTGGTATTAGCCTGCAGGAATATGAAGCATTGTTAATCATAAAATATGACAGTATTTCAGGAGCTAGAATATAGATATTTACTTGCTTTTTGTGTGTAAGTGTGTGATATATATTATGTTCTAGTTCCTCTTTTGATGGCAGTCATGGTAAGGCACTAGAAGGGTCTTTGTGTATTAGTACTGTAAAATGGCCTTTCTAGTATCTTATTTTATCATCATTACTTGGCATGCCTATAAAAATTGGCAGACTAAAGAAATTCATCTTCATGCAAAGATTAATGCAATATCATGGTACCATGTGATTTTGGTGGTGTCTTCATTCTGGTAAAATGTGAAGATTTTTGTGGAATTAATATTGCTGCCTAGATGTTATCATTTGCACTGCTAGAAATAAAATGAACTATGTTATCACTACAGGGGATAGACATGGCCAATAGAATTTTTAGTATTAAAATTTTCTGTTGCATTTTCGCAATAAGAAGACTACTGTAATCCTTCACTACATTCAACAATAGCTTTAAATCTTTTATTTCCTATAACTTTCTGTCTATGAACAGCATCAGAACATTCCTAATTCAATTATGTTGCACAATCGGTGTCTAGGTCAGTGACTCAACAAGGCGGGCACTTAACATTTATGCTGGAAGATTAGATGCTGTGTCTGTTTCCACCCTAAAATCTGGGATTCATTTTCCAGTACTGATAGTGCAAAACAGCATAAAGGGGTATTGCGTTCAAGAGCATGCTGACCTTCAGGCGAGATGTTCAGCTGAGGTCCCATCTGCATGAGAAGGTTGAAGCTCAGCTGTATGTAAAAGATCCCATGACAATTATTGAAAAGAGAAGGGAGATTTACTCAGTGGCCTGACTGAAGATCCCCTACTCAGTGTAAATACTATCTTATGTCTTCCCTTGAAAGATGCAGCTAGTACAGTGAAGCTAACCCAGTCAACAAAGTGTAAATAAATAAATAAAACACTTATGCTATAAATACTACTACTGTAAGATCTATCTGTAAGCATACAGTGCTTGCTGCAAGTGATGCCTCTTGACTGATTTACAGTACGAAGAAATAGATTTTTAAAAGGTTTGAGCAACCATATCTCAGGCAAATCTCCTTGTAAGATGACAAATCTTTTTTTTTATTTCTGTAATACACCGTAACAGTCTCCTGATTTAATACAAATTGCATTCAGAAATTTTTGTTGCCTCATTCCTTATTACTGAATGTTGAAAAAGTATTATCACCATACAGACAGATATATAGCAAACCATATGAAAACAAAGATGCCCATTGGTATATTACTGAACCACATGTAATTAACCAATCACCATCCAGATTCTCACATAGAGTATTACCATATCCCTCCTGGATCTGCTTTCCAACTTCTTATTTATGAGGTTTAACAATAATTTCCAAATCGTATTACTTCTGCTATGCTTTGGCTGATTTCCAATTGTAAAGGTTAAAAAAACACTGCATAAATAATGGTGCCTGGGTCACAAACATCATCATATTCCAGACATGTCATTTAGGTATCTGCAAGTGTTGGCTTCATTAAAACCATCCCTGGTCTTTCTTACACACTCATACACAGATACACATGCAAACATGCATGCTCTCATGCACACCCACAAACACACGCATACACACACACACACACACACACACACACACACACACACACACACACACACACACACACTCTCAAAAGATGGTGAGGTTTTCATCACTCAATACAGCATTCAAGTATCTAAGCCAGTTTATTCAATGACTCTTGAGTGACATTCCACATACAGTTATTTTAATTCAGAAGCACATCTTAGTAAAAGAAGTTGAGAACATAAAGTCTTGCACTTTAAGGAAATGCCACTGAGATGGGCAATGGCTATGATGCCTTTTACTGCTTGTGAAATGACAAAGAGATCAGCTGTGCAATCAAGTAAGTCAAAGTTAATTTTTATAAACACACAGCCACCTGAGCGTCTGTCTCTCTGCCCAAAGAAATTTCTGCAGCAAAAATTTCAGTCGTCTTAAATGACAGTCCCATAAGGAAAGGCAAGTGGATAAAAGTTAAGATAAAATGTGATATTATTGTTATATTGATTCTTAATTGCTGAGGTCCAAACACTACCAGAATCAGCTATTTTTCCATGGTTAGACATAGCTTAATCACCCATGCCTCCAGGTGAGAAATTTTAATTCCAAGATTGGCTGCACAACAAAGCCTAGGTGCCTCCATCCAGTGACTGCTTTTGAAATTTACTGAAAAATAATTCTAAATTTCCCAAAGAATATAATTTCAGCCTCACTGTGCGGTGCAAGGATGGATTCCTGACTATGTTCCAGTGCTCTGACATTTTAATAGTGGTGTTGGGACTAGAGTAGACAGGCAGGGAAGGAGAGCATTGAAGATGTGGGGCCTGCTCACCTCATTAAGGTGGGAAAGAAGAGGGCTGCATACACTTGATGACACACTGGGCAGTGCTAATCTTCCTGTTGGAGATCAGAAAACTCATACTGGTCATGCCTCATGGAGTGAGGCAGGGGCGAGTGAAGGGAATGCCATCTGTGGAAGTGAGCGGCCATCCTCCCTTGTTATATCCTTGCATACCCCTTTCCTATGCCTCCCTAAGAGCATGTGATAAGTTTAGGAAAACAAAAAGAAGAAAAATCCTCAAGCCACCACTGATGGCTGTCTGACTTGGATGACCCTTGTCCTAGTGATAGGGAAAGAGTAGCATGATTGGCTATGGAAGGAGATGATGATCAACAAACATTGGTACCAAACACTGCTTAGACAAGGTGAGTTGCACCATGTGGTCTTAATGTGGTTCATGGATATGCATAAACTGTATAGGGTGGAATTGCATTAAGCTCAAATACTTTTGCAACCCTCTATTTCAGTACAAGCACACACATGCAGGCATGCAATAAAATGGGACAAAGGTATGCATTGTAAAGTGATGCTGATAGTTGTAATTGATTCTATTGTGTTAAATTCACCCTAGCCATGTTTTGACAGCATCAGTCAAATTAGCTGTTACATGTCATGGTTTGACAATGGTTCCTGTATCATTTTTCTGATTTTTATCTTTTATTCTAGTGTGTTGTGTATAGTAACTATACTGGGTAGCTCACTACATAATTATGCCTACACCAGCTACACCAAGTAAGATTACAATCTGTCCCTCTTTATGTAGGACAGGCCCTATTTGGGCAGTTGTGTCATGTAAAAAGAAACATGACAAATAATAAATTTAAGCAGATTTTAGGAGAAAAAAAGTTTCCTTTAATATTTTGTAAATCAATTATTGTATATTTGAAATACATTAATATAAAACCATAGCTATAACTCAAATTGTTCAAGAGTGAACTTCTATTTTAAGAAAATTTGTGAAATTTACCCCTGTATTGCCTGTGGGTATAATTTATCCTTAAAAACATCTCACATTTACACAAAAAGTGCCTCACTTTGATCATCTGAAGAGGCGCAAATCTAACTCCAAGTTCTTTCTCATGCCAGTATCACAGTCCTTTCACCTAGTGTGCTCCATTTCAGTGACCACTGTAAGCCTTCTGTCCATTGTATGCAGAACATAACCATAATATGTCCACAATAGTAACAAGTCTACTGCAATCATCTTGCACACTGTGTGCAAAATATAAACATAACATGTCCATAATAGTGCACATGTCCATTTCGCTTCCCAGTCTAAAAATCCTGCACAGTGTGTGCTGAATGTAAACATATTTCTTCCATATCAGTACACGAGTACTACAATAAAATATCCTTTGCCCAGTCTCCATTGTACTACGAGTGTAGGCCTCTAATGAGCTACGTGCAATCTGTGGCACATAACAGCACCATAACCAAGTGTAAGGACTGATAATAACATGATTACTTTCTGCTGTATTTCTGTTTTCAGTCCAGTGTAAATATTGGGTTCACTGTGTGAAATTCTGAGCTCATGTTTGTTCCAATCAAGTGCTACCTGTATGAGGAATTTTGGCTAGCACGGTTCCTTATGCTGTTTTCTGTAATTATGTGGCTTAATGCATGTACATTTTATTTCCAGGACAGTCCACAGGAACATCACATGTACGACTTCTATTGCCTATTATGTTCCAGTTTGCTGACAATAGCTTGCAACCTGTACACAGTGCTTACTCTTCCAAACATGATATTTTGCTGTATCTATTGCTAACAATGCCTCTTTGACCTGCCAGTGGTTAAGTCTACAGACAGCACATGCAGATGTGCTAAGTGCTATATTTACTGCCACATACTCTCTGGTAAGTTTCACAAATAATTAAGGTTTCTCAGGGTTTTTAGCACCTTTCTATGTCTTTGATTTAAACATGATATATATGTAACATTTCCACAACAACCACGGCATTGGCTTATTCCACGTCGATAGATGGATCCATGTGGACTGAAAATTATGCCTTAGGATAAAACTGCATAATACCAGCGATGTGCATCGTGACCATCTCCCTGGGATAAATATTCTGAAAATATTTGTCTAGACATAATGATTACTTCCAGTATAACAAACCTTTGTTTCAGTTGAAAAAAATATATGCTCATAAGTTTCACAGCATGCAGTATTTTGGTTACCCATTTTCTACATGACAATCATGTGAAGAATTTATAAATTCCTGTCATAGCAACTGTCCGCTAGTGTACAACTGGCAGAACCATATATTTCTCAGATAAGATCAATGTTTGATACATTTAACCTTGCCCTGAGGTGCAGTGCTCTGAGTACTGATTATAAGTTTTGGGCTATAGAAAATAGATCCCTCTGCATGGGAGATATGGGGGGGTCTTCTCTTCAATAAAGAACTTGCATCCCTGTATTTATCAAAAGTTGTCTTGAACATTTAATTTCATTCAGGATGACTCCAAATTGCTGAAAGTTCAAAGAAAGTTCTTGATCACTATCAGAACTCACCTCTCACTCTTTATTATAAGTATCCATCCCAAAATGTAATTTTATGTGATCAATCTGACATCATGCTTCAAAGGAGCTGTGAGTGACGATACTAAAGTGCCTTGATTTTTGTGCAATTTACATTGAGTGTGCAGCACTTTGATGATACCACGGACAGTGTGCATATGACATATTGATAATGCATATATTTGTGCATAACACTTACATTCCTACATCTGGTTGGATACTATATTTATGCGCTAGGTTGAATGTGTACTTGTTTTGCATAGCTAGTTAGATAGATAGAGTACTCATGTATGGATGTATCTGTTTATTTATTTGCAATTCACATTTGTTAGTGCTTATCTTAAATTTTTATATATACACCGATTTGAGGTTGCCTCTGCTTCCATAAAAGATACTTCAGAAACTTATACCATTCATTCTGTTATTGGTGGGTTTATGTATTTAACTTAGCAAAACATATATAGTTCATTTCATGTTAAGTCAACAGGTAGTATTGGAATTATAGTGTATAGAACTTTGGCATGATGTCACAACAATTATAATTACTGGATTTTTTTTTTTCTGTCATAGCATCTCATAAAAACAAAATGCAACAGAAATGAAATGACACCTTCCCAATTTCTATCCTTAACCACCACTATGGTTTTCACAGCCCAAATCAAAGACAAGTAATGAATGTGAACATCCTTTGAAAAATTGCTAACAGTCAGTTCTTTTTTGAAAATGTGCAGGCATTTTGTAAAGTAAGGATGAAGCTCACAAAATATTGCAGTATTATGTGAATTGTTCAAGATTTATCATTTGACTTAAATTGAAATGTACTGCATTATCTATAATTTTATACAACATAACTCAGAGCAAGCTGCGGTAATTTAAGTAATAGCTGCATGGAATAATGGCACATCACTCTCCTGGCTTTAAAAATATGAAACTTATAAGTGGCAAGCTGCACTGTGAATAACATAAACTGGAAAAATTTGCCCCAGGTAATAGTGAGATTAATGTTTTACACACAATATCAGTGAACATAAAGCTGGGCACATGTAAAACATGACAACTGGTATACTACAAACAAGTTATACAGATGTGCAGAAGTAGATTGCAAATAAGGCAGAACACAGACACTTATATCAAAAGCTAAATGGTCAGTACTGGGTCGACAAAGCCACCTTATACAACAGCTGTATCAAGTATTAGGGGACTTGTTTCCCCATAGGAGAATAGGAATGTTACAGCCAGCTAAAAAGCTGTAGTTTATACAACCCTTTAAAACATGGCAAAACTAACATTTCAGCAGCCTACCAGGATACTGTAGATATCTCTCAGGCATCTACATCTAGAACCCCTGAAATAGTTCTTAGCCACAAAAGCTACAGCAGGTGAGATGCCACAGAGTTCTTCCTGATGACTTGTAGAGAAACAATGGTCATGGAGGCACTGCCCTGAATAGCTGGCCTACTTATGTTGTTACTTAGAACAAAATTCACCTGTATTACCATTACTGGCCAAATTATGTGGCAGAAAGTGACATAAATCAGCAAAAAAAAAATTACCACTTAAACAGCTGCAAGTAAATCTGTACTACAGGTCACATCATCACAAATATTTGTGCATGATAGTGTTGATGTACACATGATGCATGCGTATTACAAATTAGTGGAGTGTGTCAGATATCTACCAATGGGATGATATCATATGGGCATCTTGGTGGAAATAAGCATACACTGCAGAGTAATGTTTGTTTATGCCAAGAAGCAGTGGCACATGAGAAACAAACGCAGCAGTGAATGTGAAACGCATGGAAGGAGTCACCGAATATACAAGGAGCAATGAATGGAGATGTACACAAGGAATATAATGTGTTTAACTTCTTGTCACATAGGCTATGCTTCCTGCCCAGTGTAGCCATAGATAATTACCCAACAATGCCATTCTCAAGTATATGCAGAGGTAAGGTACACCAGCACACATATGTAAACACAGGCAGTATGCTGGTATACCTTACAGCAGCACACATATGCAAACACAGGCAGTATGCTGGTATACCTTACAGCAGCACACATATGCAAACACAGGCAGTATGCTGGTATACCTTACAGCAGCACACATATGCAAACACAGGCAGTATGCTGGTATACCTTACAGCAGCACACATATGCAAACACAGGCAGTATGCTGGTATACCTTACAGCAGCACACATATGCAAACACAGGCAGTATGCTGGTATACCTTACAGCAGCACACATATGCAAACACAGGCAGTATGCTGGTATACCTTACAGCAGCACACATATGCAAACACAGGCAGTATGCTGGTATACCTTACAGCATCATACATATGCAATTACAAGTAGCACTGGAAATAATGTTTAGCAACTTCAGGTTATTGACTGAAATGTCTAAGTTTCCATGATGGGCATTTAATACAAAGCCAGTTAATGTCAATATAATGTTCCTACCATGCTGCTTAATCTGTTCTTACACAAATATCTGACACCATGGCTTGCAGCATAACAATCACCTAGTGACAGTGGAAATTATACAGCAAATCTGGTCACTGCAGAGCAGGATGTATAACCCTTGTAAAATGTCATGGAACAGCAACTGCGTATAATAGCTGCAGAATTCAAGCACCACGCAGTTAACTTGCACATAGTGTATAGGGTGATGTACGTACAATGAAAGTATATGTAGGAAATGCTCTCAGATATAATATATATGCTGAGTTTACAGAAAAAAGTGTAGTAGAGGGCATACTTCATAGTATCTAACGATTATGTTATAATATTGGCAGTGATAATCTACACATGCTTTAAACAGGACAGACACATAAAAAGCAGACAAACTCACAAAATACCATTATATGTGCAGTGGAAGAGTCAATGTCTTATTCACCTATTAAAACATGAAATCAAAGGTAAATATATGCTGTTGAACAAGTTAGTTATGTGGGTAATTATGTACATGTGCCACACTACGTAAGTCTGAATCTCTGTGCAGTGTCTACATACATGACTAATGATCTCTGGCATGGTGTGATATCTTCTATAATATCCCCTTTATACATAACTCTGAATGAAACATGCAGCCATGTGGCTGGAAATGTCCACCTGAGGAATCACTAAAACAGCATAGACTTGTATATCATACACTGAGTCACTCCCTCAGCCAAAAATAACACCAGTGGACACTATATAGAACTACTGTGCATTTGAGCATAATATGTAGCATATGTGGTATATGTAACATGTACCCTGCACATCGTAACTGTATATCAGGCTGGCACATGTATGCGTGCAGTTCATATATCATACTGACAATGCCATGAATCATAAAACCTTTAGTTAGTAGGTACATTTGGGACAGAATGAACTTGATCATACCAAGATAGTGGATAAATACTTTCCTGTGCTCATATAGCCATGCATAAAAGAATTGTTACTGCACAACATGCCATAATAAGACAAATCAAAAATGCAAGGAGGCAGCCTTGTCATGTTGGAACCTCCAGCCAAAGGAAGGCACAATGCAGTATATCATATGTGCATACATGACGATGATTCAAATGAGACTGACTGAAAAAATACTTTTGTTAATCTACCCCTCTCCCATGCAGTGGGGGATTGTGCCATACACAATAAATTACACAGTTCTTTCTATAAGTCTTTTTAATGTTTATTTCTTAACTGAGTGAATGAAATGGTCCATTTTGAAAATTTTCAGCTACTGCCTGGGAAACAACAGCAAAGCTAAGTATAACAGAATTATCATGGGCAAATGGGCAAATTCAAATATTAAGTTTTAGGACAAGTGAGAAGACTGGTATACCTAGAGAAACGTCATATGGATATAAAGAGAATGTCCAAACTGTACGCATAGAGCAGCAGATGTCAGGAGTAGCTCCATAAACATGCAGCTTTGTGGAGGACACCTTTAGTAGCTGGTCAGTGTGCAGCCCCTTGTATAATAGTAGGGCACTAACCAGCCACTCTACTTAACAGACATTTCCTTAATCCTGAGACAGAAGTCTGATTGCTTCTTTTATACACATTTTACTAAAATATGTATAAATAAAATAACAAGGGTAGGGAAAGGAATAGATAACAAATCTGAAAGGGATATTGCTGCAAATTCTTTCAATATATAAAATAAAAAAACTCTTAAGCTTCTAATTAAAGTCAGTGTTAAGCTAAAAAAAGGTACTGACCATAAATTGATTGTATACCTGATTCCTGGAATGACTCGATATTAATTCTAAACAAAGTAATAGAAATAATCAAAGAAAGATTATTATTCAATAATGTGCTCATTAATTTATCTAGCATTTGTCATACCATAGACAGCTTACTGCAGGTAGCAACCAGATGATCCCAATTTCTTATTTCAGTGTCATAAAATCTTCAAAGAGTATTAAGAAAATTAGGATCAAATGTGTTAAATTTATCAAAAGTGAGGAAAAGGCAATGAAGAGTCTTCCAGGTGAATATATGTAAATCCACTGAGAATGTTACAAGCACTGCTGTCAGAAATTAAGCTTTCACGTATTCAGCCTCCCAGTATTCATTAAAATAGGATTTAATTCATGCATTGACTGACATTTGATTAACAGGAAATTCTGACTGGGTAGGAGCCTATTTTCCATGGAGTCCTAAGGACAAAAGCTCCAAAGTATTATAAAACATTTTAAGAGTAATAATTTTACAATCTTTAAAGATAAAAACAATTTCAATTTAAATAATTATACCAATATAGACATAATATTAAAACAGTGGTTAAGAATACATACACGTTACATGACAATGATTTAATAGTTACAGAAATGTTAGCCATTTTATAGAGAAAATAGTTAAGTTAGTGTATTACAAACAGGAATTACAATGCAAAGTCTGAGAAAAGCAGCTTATGGTATACTTAGAGAGAAAGCCACAGCAGAGAAATTGATAGAAGTACAGAAGTGAGTGAAGAAGGGAGAGTAAGGAGACGTAAGGTATGAATAGGTATTTGTCCACATTAAGGGAAATACTTTATCCTGGTGTTGAGCAAGAACAAAAGCAGCTTTTTGCTAGGAAGTCGTTCAGAATGGTTTTGGAGGATGGGAGGGAGGGTACTGAGCTGGTGAATAGAAATAAAGATTTCCAGGCCTTAGCAACACAGTGCGAGTACAGACAATGCCTATCAAATCTGATAGGTTTGTCAACAAACAGGATCAAAATGACCAACTAGGAACATAGTTGTCTAGAATGTTATTTAGTGCCGGACAAGCAGATGGAGTCTGGATTTATAGGTGGTAAGAAGTTGTATATATGCTAGTTGATGTGGCAGTTCTAACCAATTAAGTCTTTTCAGTGCTATACAATGGTAGGTTCTGAAAGGGGTATTTGCTGCAAATTTAGCAACTTTGTTATAGTATTGTTCAAGTTTTAAATTTTGTGAAACCTGGAGGTTAGTAAAGAAAGGTGAGGAGGAGATAAGTAGTGGCAAGAGAACATTTTTGGCTGTCTAAAGCATTCCTAGTTTTTGATGAGATTGTTTTATGCAGTTTTGCATATGCAGCCGAACGTAAGATTATCATCCACTATCACCCCTAACAGTTTGCTAAGAGAAGCAACTTCAGTAGGTTGTATTATCAAGAGAGAGAAGACTTTAAATTATGCATTTTTTAGAGAAGGATTTTGGAAAAAAAGTAGTAGTTTGGTCTTTTTTGGGTTGAGCATGAGTTGTGAGTTAAGAAGCCATGTTTCAGTGACAGATAAAACTTCCTGAGTAATTTCTTGAAGGTGTACCTTGTTTTCAGATGTGCAAATGAGAGTGGAATAGTCTGTGTATTGTATTAAACTGGCCTGTTGTGTGGAAGTGTCAGAATGATGGTGAACATGTTAAAAAGGAGAGGAACAAGGACAGAACCTTGTGGTACACTGGTGGTGACTGGAAGGTAAGGAGAGAGCATGAAGTGCCATTTTACTGACTGATATCTATTGGACAAGTAGCTTTTGAACTACAGAAGGGTGGACTGAGAAAGGCCTAGTGAGGACATTTGAAAAAGAAGTTTGTTATGAAAAACTGTGTCAAAAGCTTTAGAAAGGTCTAGCAATAGGGAAGAGACTAGTTTGCCATTATCTCTATCTTTATTGACTATCTATATAGGTTAGAAGGGCAGTGCTAGTTCTATGGGAAGGACAGAATCCATGCTGTGTAGGGGATACCATTTCTTCCTGCAGGAGATAGTCTAGCAATTGTTTTTGAATGCATTCTTCAAGTATTTTTCCGAAGGGCGATAAAATTGCTATAAGTCTAAAATATTAATGTCTGTTGAATTTCTGCCTTTGTGAAGAGGGATAATGTGTGACTTTTTACAAAGAGAGGGAATGTGAGACATTAGCAAACAACTATCAGTGTTTGAACTATAAAATTTCAAAAATAAAAGTTTTAAATTAAATCCAAATATCTGTAATTATTGTGGAAGTAAAGAAGAAACTAGCATGTACACTAACAAATTTGAATAGTGTTTTATTGTAACCGGGGTGAAAGAGCCAAGTAATGGGATTCTGTAATGGCTGTGGGTGGGGTTCTGCTGCTGGGGTGGGGTTGTAGTGGGGGGGGGATCCATTATCCTGCCTATGGCTCCATTTTACCATGATCTAGCTTTGGTCACTTACGGTCAAAAACATGGAGGTTGACACCACACTGTGCATGTGCTTTGAAAGTGTTTCAGCATATGTAATTTCATACTTAAAAAAAGTAAACCATCATTTTGCAGGGGAAGGGCAGGCCCTCAAGCACCGCTCCACACCCCCTGCTAATTTTATATATATAAATATATATATATATATATATATATAAATATATATATATATACACACACACACACACACACACACACACACACACACACACACACACACACACACACACACACTCACACACACACACACACACACACACAATTATATGTGTGTGTGTGTGTGTGTGTATATATATATGTATATATATATATATATATATATATATATATATATATATATATATATATAGATATATATATTTATATTTATACTAACTGCAAGATTATACAGTCACAATGGAAAGGGAATATTCCCTTACTTGCGGACACACGCACACACATAAACACACACACACACACACACACACACACACACACACACACACACACACATACACACACACACACACACACACACACACACACACACACACACACATATATATGTGTGTGTGTGTGTGTGTGTGTGTGTGTGTGTGTGTGTGTGTGTGTATATATATATATATATATATATGTATATATATATATATATATATATATATATATATATATATATATATATATATATATATATATATATATACTAACTGCAAGATTATACAGTCACAATGGAAAGGGAATATTCCCTTACTTGCGGATTGTTGATCTTGCAAGCCTATTTATGAATTGCCTTGTGGACTATCTACAATTGGCTAGACAGCTGTCAGCCTTACCCACACTCAATATTTTCTGGTACACCTATATTTCTCTCTCTCTCTCTCTCTCTATATATATATATATATATATATATATATATATATATATGTGTGTGTGTGTGTGTGTGTGTGTGTATGTGTGTATGGGTCTACCTTGTTTTATCAAAGTTTCAAAACTTTGAAGCACATATAGCTGAGACCATATGATCGAAGTTTTGAAACTTCAAACATTTTGAATTGAGATTGTCGTACAGTGCAGAAAGGGAGATTTACCATTTTCCTCGCTATAGTGTAATCTTGGAGTTGGTATATTTAAGTAGCAGGGGGTGTGGGAGGTGCAGGGGGGCTTGCAAAACATAAAGGTGAAGCTTTTTGTTTAGGTTTAGTGTTTTTGTTGTAGTTTTGAAGTTTCAAAACTTCGATCATATGGTCTCGGTCATATGGATTTCAAAGTTTTGAAATTTCGATAAAACAACATAGACCCATTTTTATATCTATATCTACATATCTATATCTATATCTAGATATCTATATATAAAAGTATTTATTATAGGTAACATTTATTTTGTTAAAGTCTCTCTTTTGTTAAAATAGGAATCTTTGGGCTGTAGTATTCCATCATTTACTGTTTCATTTATACCAATGTGTACTGTTAGAGGGAGTTTGTCCAACAAGTGGGCTAAAGTAGTTTCTCCTTATCACCAATATTGCGCAGTTTCAGCATTAGTGTAGATACAATTGTGGGGTGGGTACGCTTTTTAGTTTACTGCACATTTTGATGGAGTAGACAGTAAGTGTACTTTTTTTTTAAGTTAAGGTTATGGTTAACATTTTTTCATAGAAATGTAAGCTTATGCTGAAAGTGTGAAAGTTTATTTTATGGAACTGCTATCTTTCCATGTATATAGTTTATTTCTATCCATTGAAATACAAAAACATCAAGTTTCACTGGATCAATCTTGCATTTTGAAATAAAAAAAACAATCTACTGTAAAATGCAAACAATGAAGCAACACAAGACTGCAAAAGGAAATAAACAGACTCCTTTTGCAATCCTTGAACCAAAAGCTTACCACTGCATGCAGACCAAATGTGTGTACATTGTGGTATGTTAAGGAAAGTGTCACTGTAAGGTAAGGTGCAGGATTAGGGTTGTAGTACAACAGGGTTAAATTTAAGGTTACTGGTAGCACAAAATATTAAGGTGGTCAGGGTCTTCATCCTTTCCTACACATTAATATCTACACCACTCACCTGCCCTAGGCATATACACTTTACAACTTTCTTAATCTGGTCTCTGCATACAGGTTACCTCTTCTCACTTTGGAAAACTGATGTCATTCCATTGTTTAAAGGGAATAGCAACATATTTTGCTAATCTACCATTCAGTTTGAATTCTTCTTTTAGAGCCTGGCAAAATAACTGTAGAATAGCTCCTCTACATGCTTTAATTTACAAAGCAAAGTTTAATTTCTACCACTTAAGTTCTTGTACGCACTAGCTTTATTTACTTATTCATGGCCCAAAGTTTTGGTCTGCTTGTGTATCAGAGAATTAATTACAAATTTCAGTATAAAACCACTATCATTTTAATGCATTTTGGATATGTCACACTCTCACCTTGGTATAACCTGGTTTACTTGGTGCATATCTTCCAATTTAGAAAGTGCCTAAATAAATATTTTTTCCAATCCTCTTGTCCCACTTGAGTCTATCAAGACTCTGTTCATTTCCCAGTTCTTTTCTATCCCTTTCTTCTTAACTCTTTCCTTGTCTTTGCCTACACTGTTTTGTTTTTTCTGTGTGCTTGTCGCCATGGCTAATCTCTTCTAACAACTATTTCCAGACAAGACTCTATTTTGTTAATCCTGCACCAAACAGCAGTATATCACACTTCTGAAAGCAAGTCTTTATTTTCTTTATTTTTCATAAAAAAGAAAATAAGAAAATGTAGCTGGATTCCCTAAAATATATTCTTTTACCAAGGCATGCTTCTATGTTCTCTGCTATTCATGGAACCCTCTCTGTTGTTAATGACAGAGTTTCTCCTCAAAACTTCTACTATTAGTAAATTCATCCTTAAATAATTAATGAAAAGAGAGTTTTAACTTAGAAACCTTATGATGTTTAATAATGGCAGCTCACACACTAAAGACTAGCATGTGACAAACTGATCTTTAATGATAAACGATAGCCATTAATAATCTGTAACTTGCATTAATTCATACTCAAGCACCCTTTGTGCCTTTATTTTTTTTTTTACTTTTTTATAGTATAACTCATCTTTCTGACTGCTGGACTATCAGCCATAAGACACTCTTTCACAAGGTCCTCCCAGATATTTGCTATCTTTTCCATTCATTCTGGAAAGCAGGAATCACAAACTTTTTTGGACTATCATTTATCAGATATCTGATCTTTGTCTGTTCTCCCTTTCAGGCTAAGGACAGGCAGTGTCATTTTTGGTGTGTGTGGGGGGGCACATCCTGCTACAACTTTACACTAAACCCTCTGACCCCAGTGGTGAACTCTCCATGGTCCTGAAGAGGTCTTCTAGATTATACACATGAAATCCACAATGGGTTTATCCAGGTTTGTTAAACGGTGAAATACATTATTAGGTTAGGTTAAATATAATGATATCACATACAACCTTAAGGCATGATTGAACAACTATTATGGTGTTAAAGTTTAGCAGAGACTATGCATCAGGTTAGTATGAACTTATAACCTACCCCACTTTGTGAAACTGAACTTCACTTCGCTGTACCACTATGCTGAGTCCTGAGTCTAGCTTATGTTTTATATGTAGGACTGTCCATTTTAAACACAGAGCAAGTAGCAGAAACTGAGAGTAAAACATTTTCAGAAAGTAACAATTTGAGTTAAACATGTAAAATATAATAATCTGCTCAGCAGTTACGATATCAGTGTCAGATCTCAGCATAAAGAAATTTGTTTCCTCAGTTCATTTTAAAATGCATAAGTGGCATTTAACCATCTGTAAGTTGTAGACTTAAGCAGTTATATTCAGCAGATATGCACTACAAGTGGGTATCTGTGTAATGCAGAATTCACAAAAATATGGAAATAAATGTAGCACTTCACATTTTAGGCTGCAGCACTTGAAACTATATGCAGATAAACATTCACTAGTCTAGAAAGTCTCTCTAATCTGATAGCTGTATCCTTGTCTGATGGGTTCTGAGTGATGCAAGTAGATGAGAAGAGGAACAGTTCTGTCTTAAGAATGAGTAGAATGTAGTGAGACTTCTCAGATCTTTTTCAAAGAATTATATTCTTCCTGTTGTGTGGATAAGTATTACCGGGACACTCTACCTGCTTATTATTCTAAGATCTCTGTATGGTTCTACACTTTTACTTGTCTGAAAGAGATATTGAGAAAAACATCACCTTGTTCTTGGTTGGGAAAATATAGGACCTCGGTAAGTTCCCTACTAATCAACATAAGAAGTCTTTCCCTTTTCTTCTCCAGTGATGTATGCAAAGCAAATACGATTGGTACTGTTATAATGTTAAGCAAGGCAGAGATAGGATCCTTATGTCCCTTATAGCTATAATCTCATATTGTTTCTTAACCAGATCTATTTGTCTCTGGTAATACTTTTTATAGCCCTTCACTGGGAAGTGTAGAGGCTTTGCCTCCGAACTTTTATTTATTTATTATTTATTTATTTTTATTTATTTTATTTTACATTTGTTGACTGGGATGATCCCACTGGACGAGGTCCATTTTCAGTGGAGGCCTGGGGAGAAAAGCTCCACTTAATTAATACAATAGACAATGATAATAATATATAATAAAATACATTAGTTATTGTGCAATATTCTGTGTATAGTAGAACAGTACACAAAGAATGGCTAAATCAGCAATTTATACAAGTGAACATTAAGTTAGTCATCAAAATATACAGACAGAGATCACAAACATTTCCAAGACAAGGGATACCATTTGTTACTTCCATTTTTGCTGAGGGTCTGATAATTGGAGAGAAGAGAGAAAGATGGTGGTAGCATACTCTAGGGTTAAGTAACACGTGGACATAGCCAAGAGCTAATAAGATGAGCCTTAAGGGAGTTTTTGAATTGCTTCGTATTAGGTGCAGAAGACACCAAGGGAGGGAGATTATTCCAACTTTTTGCTATACTGTGAGAAAATAGAGGTTTACCTGCTGTGTTGTTGGCTGAGGAGATAGAGAGGAGTGATTTGTTGGCAGAGCAGAGTGGTTGATTTGGAATGTAGTTAGTCAGTAATTCCATAAGGGCTGGAATTTTTTCAGGATATTTTAGGTTGTTATAAGCTATAACTAGTTGGTGGTAGGTTATTAACTGTGGGAGCTCGAGCCACTGAAGTTGCCTAAGAGGTATACAATAGTGTGTTCTAAAGCAGGAATTTGTTGCAAACTTGGTGATTTTGTTATAACATGACTCAAGTTTCTTCAGGTCAGATTTTCTAACATAGGTGAGAATGGGTGCAGTGTACATGAGTGTGGAAAGAAGGTGGTTTTGTGCAAGAGTGGCCCGAGTTTGATCTGATAGGAAGTCTTTTTGTCTGTACAGGGACCCCACTTTTTGTGTACCTTTTTAATAGTTTGAGAGATATGGATGTCAAAGTGTAGGTTGTTATCTATTTCAACGCCAATCAGTTTGGTGTGGAGAGAGGGTGTAATGACACTTTTTATTTTTTTTTTTTTTATTTTACATTTGTTAACCGGGCTAGTCTGGCTGGATACATGTCCATTTTCAGCAGAGGCCCGAGGAGAAAAGCTCCACTATCAAAAAACTAAAATACACTACAGTTTATAAGGTCACTAGTAATACTAACTATACAAAATAAAACTAAACTAATAAAGTATTATACGGCTACATACAAGTACAAATACGTTTTTGATGTAAAAACCTGAGTAGATTACAATTAAAAATTCAGTTGGACACTGAGGAGAACAGTTTCAGTGTCAACATAAATATTTAAAGTAGAAAAATGTCCATAGTAGTTAGTCATGAACAACAAGTAGGTATTAGTTGTAAGTAAAAAGTGGTTAAAAATACAGTGTGAACCTGCAGGTTAGTGGTGAAAAAGATTTTAAGAGGCTAAAGAAAGTATAAAGGCAAGAAAGACGTAAAGAGAAAGGAAAAATAAAGTAAGGCTACTATTGGGTACAGGAGATCTGGACTTAGTGAGGTCAGGAACTAGCAGAAGGAAAGGGAGAGGGGGAAATAAAAGTTAGAGAGGAGTTGTAAGAGGTAAAACAGGATTATAGGAAGTCAGCTAAAAAGAAGCAGGAGACAGACAATAAAGAGGTGAGGGGAGTCAAGCAGAACTAAGAACAGGAGAACAGAAATAAATAGAGGGACCGTGGAAGTCAGTTTAAGTTAGAACAGAAGAGCAAAAGTGCACATGAGCAGACTGAGGAGAAATAGTAAGTTTGCTGGGGTCAGTCAGGATTGGAGCAAGGGCATAGCCAGTGGGTTTTTAGGTGCGTTTTCATCTGTTTTTTGAAAAGCTGATATGAGTCTAGGGAGGTCAGTTCTGGTGGGAGTTTATTCCAGTAAGAGCCAACAATGTTTGTAAATAAGGAATCTCCTGATTTATTGTGAGATTTCACAGTAGTAACTAGTACCTTGTTGGCTGATCTAAGTGAAGTGAGATTTTTGTAAGGAGTGATGAGTTTATTTAGTGTGGGTGTGTTGGAAGGGTGATGTAGAATTTTAAAAGTGATGATTAGCTGCTGTAGTAGTATTAGGTTGGGAAGTTCAAGCCAGTTTAGTTTTTTAAGTTAAGACAGTGATGAGTTTGGAATAGAGAGCCAGTGGCAAATCTGGCTATACTGTGGTAGGCGGTATTCAGTTTTTGAAGATTAGCTTTAGAAATATTGATAAAGGAAGGAGAGGCATACAATAATGTGGAAATGAGGTGAGTTTGGGCTAGAATCTCTCTGGTAGTAGTAGTAAGGAAGGGCTTAAGTCTGTAAAGAGCACCCATCTTTTTATTGACTGACTTGATAGTTAAGTCAATGTGATAGTCAAAATTTAGCTGATTGTCTATGGTTATGCCTAGCAGCTTAGTGGACGAATCAGGTTGGATGACAGTGCCATTGCATGATACAATGGAGAAAGTGATAGGGGTGGATTTAAAGGTGGGGTGAAAAGTAGTAGTTTGGTTTTTTTGGGGTTTAGGAGGAGACAGATATGTTGGAACCATTTTTCTGCTGCAGTGAAAACCACCTGGGTAGCGGAGTGGAGTTGTGCAGGTGATGAAGCAGAGCAGATGAGAGTGGAATCATCTGCATACTGAATACAAGTGGATGAAGGGAGGGAAGTGGACAGGTTATTTATGAAAATAGAGAAAAGTAGGGGACCTAGGATGGATCCTTGTGGAACGCCAATAGTAATTGGGAGTTGAGAGGATAGATGGCTGTCCCAGAGGACTGCTTGTTTTCTATTAGTCAGGTAAGAGTTGAACCACTGTAGTGCTTGTGAGTCTAGTGAGAGGGATTGTAGGGTATCGAGGAGAAGTTTATGGTTGACCATATCGAATGCTTTAGAGAGGTCTAAGAATATTGCAGAGGTGA
Organism: Protopterus annectens; assembly: GCF_019279795.1. Taxonomy (NCBI): domain Eukaryota; kingdom Metazoa; phylum Chordata; order Ceratodontiformes; family Protopteridae; genus Protopterus; species Protopterus annectens. The sequence continues at coordinate 19,828,923 of NC_056731.1, forward strand.
ACAGGTTGTTGTTGCGGTTTCTATTGATAGAATCAGTGAAGGAGAGAAGGGCAGTTGAAGTACTGTGGTAGGGTCTAAAACCATGTTGTGAGTCTACAAGCAAATTGTTATTTAAGAGGTGGTGTAGAAGTTGATGGTGAATGCAGCGTTCCATTATTTTGGAAAGTGGAGATAGGAGGGCAATAGGTCGAAAATTGGAGAGTTCGTTGGAGTTACCTCCTTTATGGAGGGGGATAATATGGGAGATTTTCCAACAGGATGGTATTTTGGATTCAGTTATGGTTCTGTTTATTAAGATGGAGACTGGGTAGGCTATCTCGGCTGCAGCTAGTTGCAGATATTCAGCTGGAAGCTTATCTGCAGAAGGGGTGCAAGGTTTGAGTTTGGATAGTAGCTTGTGGATGTAGGTTGTTGAGACAGTATTGAGCTTTAGTATGTGTGTGCTGTTTTGAGTGGGGGTAGATTGGAGGGTTGAGGGGGGAGTCATGGTACTTGCAAGTGAGGTGACTGTCTGAGAGAAGAAGTTGTTGAAATTGTCGGCTATTATGTTCGGTTCGGATTGTGCTAGGCTATCTGGGGTAGGTGTTTTGGTGTTGCCTGGGTGGAGTAGTTTGTTTATTCCTGACCAAAATTGTTTAGGGTTTTGGTGTTGGTTCTGTTGGTATTGAAGGTGGTAGTTTTTCTTGTCCTGAATGGTAAGCCTCTTGGTTTTATTTCTCAGTTGTTTGAAGTTTAGATGGTCAGTTGGATTTTTTGTGGACCTCCATTTAGACCATAGTTTATTTCTAGCTCTCATGGTTTGTTTAGTTGTTTTAGAGAGCCAAGGGGCTGCTTTGGATTTGACTCTGACTAAGCGGGATGGAGCATGTTGGTTAAGAATTTTTAGGAAGGTATTGTTGAAATGGGTTACAGCCTCATCTATTGGGAGGTGTTTTAGAGAAGACCAGTTGTATTCCCTGAGTTCATTCTGAAAGGATGCTAGGTTGAAGTTTGTTTTGTTGTGTTTGGTACGATAAGTAGTTGGTTTGGGATTGTTGAATTTTTGTTTCGTGATAAAGGTAAGGAGGTGGTCACTAATATTGTCAGGAGTATACCTGTTTTGTAGGAGAGGGATTGTTGTTGGTCAAAATCCAGTCTAGAATGGTTTGTTTGTGGGTGGATTTATTTATTCGGTAGGTGAGTTAATGGTTTGATGAAAGTTAAAGAGATTGAGGTGGTTGGAGGTGTGGGGATATGCAGGAGTTCCAGTCAATGTTAAAATCACCTAGGAGTATGGTTTCTTGGGGAAAGCTACAGGAGGCCCAGCTAAGGATATTTTCTAGGGTAGTGATGTTTTTACCTGGGGGGATGTAGGAACATATAATGTTAATAGATTTGGATTTATTTACTTGGAGTTTGGTGCAAAGTATTTCAGCATTTGCTGGGGAGGGGGGCAAGGAGTTGATTAAGGCTACCTGAAGTTGAGATTTGTATAGGATGGCGACTCCTCCACCCTTTTTATTAGGACGATCTAGCCTTAAGGTGCTATAGCACTTCCATTATTGGAGGAGATAGAAAAGGAGAGTGGAGTGGTTTTTGATTTGTTTGGGGTAAATAGCAGTAGTTTTGTTTTGTTGAGATTTAAGATAAGTTGAATATCTGTGATCCACCTTTCTACTGAGGTAAAAGATTCCTGGGCAAGATACTGAAGAGTGGTGAAATTTGGGGTGGAGCAAATCAGGGTGGAATCGTCTGCATACTGTATGAGTGAAGCTTGTAGGGTAGAGGTATGTAGATTACTGGTACAGATAGAAAAGAGGAGTGGACCCAGTATGGAACCTTGAGGTACAAAATGGATGTTGAGAGTAAAGATGATATAACTCCTTGACACTGGATGGCTTGTTTTCGGTCTGACAGATAGTTTCTAAACCATGCAACAGTGTTGGGGGCAAAGGATAGAGAGGTAAGAGTGTCTATTAGAATGGAGTGGGAGACCAATGTCAAATGCTTTGGAGAGGTCGGGGAATATAGCAGATACAAATCTGTTGTTGTTTCTATGTTGGTTAACCAGGTTTGTGAAAGAGAGAAGGGCTGAGGTTGTGCTGTGGTGTGGGTGGAAACCATGTTGGGTAGAGGCAAAGAGATTGTTAGAGTCTAGGAAATGCATGACCTGAGAGTGTATGCATTTCTCAAGTATCTTTGATAAAGGAAACCGAATGGCTATGGAGCGATAGTTTGAGAAATCATAGGAATTCCCACCCTTATGAAGGGGAATAATGTAAGAAATTTTTCATAGTTGAGGGATGTGGGATTCCTGCATGGAGCGGTTGATTAAGATTGAGACTGGGTAGGCTAGAGAGTCGGAAGCCAGTTTTTGGAAATGAGCATGTATACCATCTGCTGCAAGAGTAGTGGCTTTAAGTTTTGATAGTTTTTTTTTTATTGTTGAGATTGCGACAGGAGAGAATGTAAAGGGAGGTGAGTTGTTAGGAGTTGTTGGTATGGATGAGTAGCTATTTTTGGAAAGTTGAGTTGACAGTGATTTTATGGATTCAGCAAAGTGGTGATTAAATTGGGAGGCTATATCATTATCTGTTTTTGTAGAGGTGGAGGTGGGAGCTGGTGCTGCAGTTTTTCCAGGTTTTAGTAAGGAGCTTATTGCATGCCAGCACTTTTGGGGGTTATTGGAGTGTTTATTTTGTATATCTAGAAAGTAGTTCTGTTTATCAAGCTTTGTTTGTTTTTTGACCTGATTCCTAAGGTGTTGATAGTTTTGTTTTGATAGATTAGTTTTATCTTTCTTCCAGGTTTTCCATGCCTTGTCTCTGGTTTTTAATAGGGCTCTAGTGGATTTACTAAGCCAAGGAGCATAGTGTTGCTTAGCTCTGATTTTTCTTACTGGGGAAACTGAATCAAGGGTGTTAATAAGAGTACTATTAAAATAGTCTGCTGATTGGTCTAGGTGAAGGTTGCGTAGTGGTTCCCAGTTACATTCTTTTAATATAGTGTTGAGTTCCAGAGGGTTAACATTGCAATAGTTTCTGACTTGTCTGTCGACTGTAGGTTTGGGTAAGTTAGTACGTTTTCACAGGAGGAAAGTAGGGAGATGGTCACTAGGTCCGTCAGGTAGACTACCTCCTTGGTAATTATGTTCAGGGTAATTTACTAATGTCCAATCTAGTATAGATTCTTTATGGGATTTTTTGTCTACTCTAGTTGGTTCTTGAATGAGTTAGGAAAATCCATACAGGTTGATGTGATTAGTGTGGTTTTTAGAGTTACAGCCTAGCCAGTTAGTGTTAAGGTCACCTAATAAAATAGTTTCCTGTGGGATATTTTCTTTTGACCATTGTAGAATCTCCTCAATTATTGGAGCATTATTACCCGGAGGGATGTATGCACAGAGGATATTGATGCTCTTTTTCTTATTTACCAGTAGGACAGAGCCTATGATCTCAGCAGTATTAAATTTTGTTAGAGGAGTTGGTAAAGGTTGGAGAGAAACTGTATTTTTATAGACAATTGCAACGCCCCCACCTTTCTTTCCCGTTCTATCTAGCAGTAGGATATTACATCCTGGAGGGAGAATTTCTTCATTTTATGTGCCTGGTTTTAGCCAGGTCTCTGTTATGGTAAGGATGTTGGGGGAGTAGTGAGTTATGAATGTGTGTAAGTGAGGAAGTTTGTTTGATATACTGCGAGAGTTAAGAGTGATGATGAGCAGATCTGCTGTGTGTTTGTTTGGGGGTATAATGTTGCTTGGCCCTGGGTTGGGGTGGATATCCCCTGAGTTAAGGAGGTATTTCTTTAATGAAAGTTGAAGCTTGATAGTTTCTAGAATATCTATGTGGAGTTTACTTGATGTTTTTCTATTGTAGGATACTGAAACATACTTGTTATGTAACAATAGTATTGTGTTGTCACTAAATAAAGAGGGGGCTATTGGGAAACTTATGTGTGTAATAGGTGTGAAGGTATGTGTTGTATGGTAGGTGGTGTATGGTAGTGGTGTGTGTGTCTGAAAGTATGTAATGTAGCTTAGAGTTGTGAGGGTTAGTAAGAGAGATGGAAGTGAGGCCTGCATAGTTTGGGTTGTATGGTATTTGGTTGCTAGTGGTAAAGTAGGGGTGTGGTTAGTGTGGTTGCAGGTGAGTGGTTGTAGGGAGTGGTCAGGTGATTAGGGGTTAGAATAAATGTAGGTGTAATGGGGGCAGGTGGGAATAGGGGGCAGGGTAGGGCAGTGGAGTGAGCCGAGTGTAGTGAGGTGAACGGAGCAGGGCAAGCCCAGCTTAAGGAGGTAGGAGTATTATGAATATACCTATTGTTGTAAACCCAAGCCAAGCTGTTATCCTTAGCTTCTTCTGCTGCCAGTTAACTGAGGTTTCCATAATAAAAGTCCACTTTTTAAAGCTTTGATAACAAAAATGAAATGGCCAGGACATTGACCTGCACAAAGTCTCTGTCCAGGTTCAATATTTAAATGTCCAAACTTTCTTGCTTCAAGAATCTAAGCTGAAAGTACCAAAAGCTCAAAAGATCAACGGAGGGGCATAGAGACTGAGAGATGATGAGTTTCCCGAACAGTGCCATTAAAGAAGGAAAACTGTTCATACCCGAGTAATAAAATGCCAGACAAGTGAAATTCAAGCGAATGTGCTTCATTGTATTAGATACAGACTAGTATGATCATATTGTATTACAGGGATCTAATTGCAAATGTATTTGTGCTGAGGATTTGAATTTCATCCTTTCTGTCTGATGATGTGGCTGGGCTCCCTAGAGTACAGCAGGAAGACAATACATTAAATGGAAAAGTTGACCTGAAGAAAGATCTGGTGTGCTAGCAGTCTTGAGGTATGGTACCAGAACAGTACCAGAATTACCCAGTCTAAAGACTTAAACCTTGCCTGTGATATAAATAGAATGTGCTGGACAGACAGGTATATATATCCCAGAGACTACCTTGTCTCTAGAACAAGCTCCCCATCCTATTGAAGCAGGGTTCCTCACTAACCCAATTCAAGTGTAACTTGGACAATTGAATGGGGAACAGGAAATTCATCCCTGTTTTGACACCTATGTCTCTAATGGACACAGTCAACCTGTAAATGGTTCATCTCCCATGTCCCTGCTTGTAAATGTTTCATCTCCTAAGTCCCTGCCTAAACTTACAAGTGTGGCAGAACATGTCAGAGATTTGTGATGAATGGTTAGGTTTAAAAAGGCCCTTGTGGTCATTAGCCAAGTAAACACCTATGACCTCTGTACCTATGGTCAATATAGCAGCATGCTGTAAATGTTAAGCGCATGAATATCTTGTGGTAGGATTTCTTGTAAATGTAAAAAGTGCAGACACAGTATCAGATGTGAACAAAGCTTGTAACTATCCTATCGTGCCACAGTATCAGAAGGACTGGGGAAAGCCACTCTCTGTCTTTGTCAGTTTTCCCTCTCTGTCTGACCATGAAAAATTACTCTGAAGTCTTCAAACAAGCTCTTTCCTAGTTACTAAGATAACTTTTAGAAGAAGTGCCTACAGAAAAATATAACTCTGTCATCTAGATAGGCACTTTTTAAAATTCAACAAAATGGTTGCATCAAAACAGTTATGTTCAAGAAAAAAAGACAACAGAAACAGGATGAAAAATCTAGAGCCAAGTATTGTATTGCTGCGCAAGAAGGTTAGTAATTACAGATCATCCCACTTTCTGTGTCTCTCTGCTTGTAATATTAAATGCTACTTCTGCAGGTATGTGTGATGATGCTTTTAGCTAAAGGAGACATATTGATATGCTATTCTGGCTTTTCCTAGACATCATACTAGCCATGGTCAAGCCCCAGTCTTGGCACCCAGTCAACCTTTTATTACACTTCCAGGATGATAGCTAGCCCATTTGTTCCCTGATCATGGCAAGATTCCTATAGCCCATTCAACCTATGACCAGGGTGAGAGCCCATAGGCCCCTTTCTTCCCATATGGAGGCAAAGGATTGGCCATGGGAGTAGGCCATCACATGTGTTAGGTCTGCCCGTACTCTTCCTATTCCCTAAATCTTCCAAACAGTGGTTGTGACGTCATCCAGTCACTACTGTCCCAAACAGAAAGCATTTGTGCATTGCACACATGTCAGCCTCTTGGCTCTACAGTGCATATTTGTCATCACTCAGCTCATGATGCTACATGCTGGACCTGCACACTCCTATTGGGGTCAGCATTGCAGTGGGACAAATGCCCCCCTCTCTATAATAAAATCACTGGCATCAGCTGCCCAAAACCATTCCCTCCACACATGAATTTTACAGCATTTCAGGTTACTATATCAAATATGAGTTGCGTGTGTGCATATAGGGCTTTATCCCTCTGCATAACAGAACTAAGCCCACTTCTTTATGTTTGCATGTTTTTAGAAGAAAGTAGAGCTTGTATCCATTGGCTGAAAAAAGACCCAGCACACAACTGCAGAGTTTGTTTTGATAGATAGCTGTTGGGTCTACCTACTCATATCCTGTAGCTGCTGCTGGCCTCTTTTTCTTGTTATTCCATATGGTATTACAGTAAACATAATACTATACATTCTTTGGGCTCTCATTTTCTGTTAACTGACCTCAACAATGTGTTTTTAATTCCAGCTTCTTTTTCCACATGTATTTACATTCAACCAAGTGCAATGCAAACAAAAAGCACAAAGCTACACCATGATGTAAAGAGTAAGACTGATGGCTTGACCTTTTTTTTATGAGAAAGAAGCTGGTAGGAGAGATACTAAAAGATAAACGTTACTTCTGGCACAAATGAAACTGTTTCTGTTTTAAGGGTTCTTAAGAAAAAAAGCTGCTTTAGCTTGAGTTAACGTTTAATGTTTATTTTTAACATATTTATTTGCATATTTTTACTGATGCTTTATGTTTTATAGTTTTATAGCTCTGTATTCATATGTCAATTTTTAAAGTATAATAACCTTTGTATGCTAATTTGTTTTTAACTTGGTTTATTATTCAGCTGAATGATATCACACTGATTATGCAAATGTTTTAGTTTTGATTGGTTGATTTTTTTAGTATTTATAGTTCACAGTTATGGCAGACAATTACTCTGATGAAGTATTTGAAGTAGTAAAGGTGAAAGTGCTCAGTCTCTGTTTTTAAATTTCTTTTTAATTTACTTTATTAAATGTGTTGAGAAGCACACTGGTTGGTTCTGTTTTATTTGCTTTTAGTACTGTTTTTTATATAGTTCATTCTTTGGTTACATCTGTCTGATGAATTTTATCTTATGTCATAAACTTGTATCAGACATCCTGAAATAGTTTAGATCACTTGTGTTAGTAATGACATTGACAGGTTTTGAATCATATGCATAGAAATTAAAAATATGCCTTGGACAAACATAAATTAAAAACATTATTGTCTAAGGAGGGTCTCTGTGGCACAGCCATGGATAGAAGATGTTGTTATTATTTATTGCCTTCAGTATTAATAACCTAGGTCAAATTAGTAAGATAGCATTGAAATCAATCCCAGCTATCTTAGTCTGACCATAAGTAGAGTCTGGTTTGTTGTGTCAAAAACTTGAAAAAGACTACATAAATCACATCCAGTACAGATCATCTTCCAAGGCAGACATTGTGTTATTATAAAATACTAGGTCACATGTACTAAAGATAATTTATTTGTAAATGCATGCTAAAAAATGCTAATTATATCTAACTAATTTAATTCAAAATTCATTTTTACCAGTATTAGTCTCTCCATGACTTAACCAAGGGCTGATCTGCAGGGGTCATCACTCAGACAACCATTATGGGAGGTTAAAGACAATTTAGGTTCATTCTTGCAGTTGTATTCTCCCATATACACTCAGCAAAGTGCATGGGGGGTGGCAAATGACTGACTGTGGAGGATATTCTCTCATTTCTGCAAAGGATATGCCCTTCCAGCAGTCCTGCCACACCCCTCAAACCAAAGGTAGTAGTTTCTCTTGTCTCCAGCAGTAAATTTTATTAATCCAGTGTGCCTCTGAGTATACACAGCCCTCCCACCCTTGTGAGAGGTGAGCAGGTCATAACCCTTCACTCCTCACCCTCACTGCCTGGTTCCTACAGTGTCAGGGTAACTAATCAAATCCCAGTTATGTGAAATGCAGTCAGGGTTCCATTACTCTGTACCCATGGAGCCCAGCATTCTTTATAGCTTGTTTTAAATAAGTATGTAATACAGTCTTCCAGACTGTGCATTGAGGTCTTAAAATCCTAGCTAATAATATTATTATCATATCTAACACTCTTAACTTTTATTCAAACTTTTAATTACTGCTTTTAAATTATGATTTGTAACAGGATTTTTGGAAATTGTAATTATAAGTGGAATAATGCAATCGCATTTCATATAGTAAATTAAATTTACAGGATTGGAATGAAATGCAGTTTTAGCCTCTGACCTAGACTGGGATCTACACAACCCACCCACATGGTGTGGGCATTGCAAAAGAGGAATTCCATGAAATGTAGTTGGAATCAAGAATCAGTGACACCGTGGACTGGACAGTATTAAGGTCATTCCTGGACTGAAATTTATAGCCATGTTTTTTTGAATTTATAAAATGTCATTAATCCATCCATCCATCCTGAACCCTTTTTTCCCATTTTGCAAATGGGGTCAGGGTGTAACTTCAGCAGTGACAATCATCTCACATCAAGGTTTATACCACTGAGTGGCTAGCCGTGCCATGGTAGTTCATTTGTACCCCTCAGTGGCACACACACTCTCACCTATAGACAATTTAGTGTGTCCAATCCACCTACTGCATGCCTTTGGAACATGGGAGGAAACCAGAACACCCAGAGGAAACCCGCATGACCGCAGGGAAGACATGCAGACTTAACACAGGATGCACCCCAGCCAAGAATCAAACCAGAGGACATCTTGCTGTGACATGACAATGCTAACTGATACACCACCGCAGCCATCCTTAAATATGCAAATTGTCATCATCAACATGTTATTCTCATCAATAACAGTGTCATGGTTCACCTGGTCAGTTTTGTGGCATTTGGTGTTTTTACATTTTGTGATGGAAGAATGGCATTTACTTTGACTTTGTTATTTTCCCTCCACAGCCTTGTACCTGCGACTGGATCCTTATCTTTTCTACCCTTCTTATGGTTGTGTATAAAGATTAGCAAACTTAGAACTGATAATATTAAAACGTGGGGTGAAGTTTGTACAATCTCCTGCACAGAGGATGCAGAAGTTGCTGTCACCTAACACATAAACTGCTTTTCTTATTGAGAAATAATATTTTTGGAAAAGCTAAAGTAAGCATTGGTGATCTTAGGTGAAATGACGTACAGCAAATTGATCTGATTGTTTTACTTACCAGTTTGTAGAAACTGCTCACATTACCTTCTCATGTATTAATTTGCTTTAGTTTATTTGATTTAGACAATGCAGATCAGTCAGGATTGTAAATAAATATAATGCATGATAAATAAATGCCACAAAGCAAGCAGACAGATTTCAATCATGTTACTTTAATGATGTCCTATATTACTTCACTTTAGAGTTTCACTCAATAATATTTCTGCTTAAGAGAATGTGATGTCACAAGAGAGCTGAACGAATACAACATGATCTCATGAGAGCATTAGAAGAAATAAAATCCATTAAAATGATTTACTGTTGTAAAATGGAACTGAATAGGCATATGCCTGCACATTTCCTGTGGACACAATACCAGTATGTTTATTTATTTATTGATTTAATTATTTATTTGCATAGCACGCTTTAGTCTCCTGTCTTTGAGGCCATTACCTGTCACATTAATAAAGGTCTATTCAACCTTATCTGTTAGCCTCTTACCAAAAGAAATCTGAATAAAACCAAAAAATAATGTAGGGACAAAGGCCTAAAAATAGGGATAGATTTTAATCATTGTCCCTATAAACATAGAAATTAGCGAGAAGAACAGGTTTTGCATTAGCATGTATTTTCTGAAGGATATAAAATCTCAAACTCAAATGTCTGTCATTATCTAATGAGTTCAATTCTCACTAATGTGTCAGTAAGCCACAGATTTTATGAGAAAAAGACCAAAAATGTGAAGAAAAAATCTGGACATTCTGTAAAAATCTGTACAGTCGAGAAATATGCATTCCATACATGTCCCTGATTTAATGAAATCTTGGCATAATGTTTTTTAACCTTTATCATTTAGCGGTCAAGTGGTGTTCGAAAGACATGCGTGGATGGATGTGCCTTTGTTGAAGGTTGGGCATCGGGCTGGCACCTCGGCACCGTAAAAATCTATTGCCAATCATTAGCAGACCGGAGTTCCACTGTGGCGACCCCTAACTGGGAAAAGCCGAAAGAGGAAGAGACAAACATCATTTAGTCCCTTTCTTGAATTAGCATTAGACTCAGGCTATGGCATTAACAGTTGCAGTGTTGACTTCTCTAATCTTTCTATGCCTCTGATTTGTTTATTCTGTTGTTATATTCCCTTCCCTAATATGTCAGAGTATTTATTTATTTATTTACACTATGTTGACTGGGTTAGTCCCACTAGGCTAATAGTCTCTTTTCAAGAGAGACCTGATATGATGACATTCTTGTCTTTATTGCTTAACCTTGGCATTCTTCTAACTTAAACTTTATTAACATCTGCAAGCTTTCCAACTTGGTATGATTAGTGGGAGAAATCAAAAACTGGACCCAGCTGGAAAAAGAGAGTTTATTTTCTTGGGGGAGGGCAGCTGGGTTAAGAGCTATTATAGCTAATGCATGGAAGGGAAAGATTTGCTGGAAGAAGGAGGATTTGGGAAGCAAACATATTAGAACCTACTCTACAGTGTTACTTGCCAAGAATACTAAAGAAAATACAAATAAAATATGTAAGCAGTGGTCCAAAGAGCATGAATTCTATCATACTGGTAGGGAAGGGAGCATATAGTTTTTTTTTTGGAAAATATGATTTGCAATATTATATAATTTTAAAGAGCTAGGGTAATTAAATTCATGAATAAATAAATAATGAAAAAAACTTTCTGACACCCTCTGCATTTACCACCCTGACATCCTCTTGATCTTCTCCTCAGTCTCATTTCAATTTCCCTCTATATATATTTGATTTGAGCCATCTTTAGACACTGCTTATACTTCTGTTATGTACATCAGTATAACTGGCAGGTATTATGCACTTTGCATTGCACATGTTTGCTTTACAGGTTCTAGACGACTTCACATTTTACATGCCTGATGTTGGCAATTAGAACATGCATAAAGAAAAGAGTCACAAATGTAACTATTCTGCAGTTGCCCACAGTAGATACGTATCCCACAGTTCTCTGGTACTGACTTGAACAAATCAATTTGCAATACAGCCAGACAACTGCATTTGATGTATTACCCAAGAATATATTGCCCATCATCTGCTCATGTAACAACTAAACTCATAATGTACTCTGCAATATTCTTCTTCTTCTCTTGTTCAGCTCCATTTTACCAAATAATACATTGGTGAAGCACACGATTATGGGTAGCTTGACAAATTTATATTAATCAAATTATAATTACAATCATGGCATTATCTGACTATATTCCTAACAAACTTAATTTGGCAGGTCTTCCCTTTACACAGCTGTGCTTATCATAGACTCAGTGATGAATGTTTCACTTGTGTAGTATACAGCTTGATTAGTCTCCCATAATGAGCAAGTGATGGGAAACTACAGAAAAGATGGCTCAGCATTATTTGCTAGGAATGCAGACTTATTCTATAGACTTTAAAGCAAAACTTCAAGGACGTTTCATCACCTTAGATAATCAACCAATTGCAGGTCATCATAAGAAGCAAGGGGCACCGCATCATGCTCAGTGCGCAGGAATATAATGCTCATCTTGCAATCGGCCACAGATGGGCATCATTCTCTCAGGAGATCTTTTTTCCCCAGGGAAGGTAATCAGCAAGCAGATTCCCTGAGCTGCCTCTCTGATCCACTTTTGGAGTTGTAGATCAGAGACTGTGCACAATTCTTCTTGTGCTGATACACTGCAAAAACTGATTTATTTGTCACTTGGAAGATTCAGTTCCCCTTCCTCTTCTGCTTGATTCAATGGGCAAGGGGGAGCTAATAGTGTATTTCCAACTAATGATTAGTGGCTTGTTGCATGCATTCACAGCATCCCCACTCATTCTATCACAATGTTCAAGAAATAGAGAATAAATGTCATACTCAGCAAATTTTTGTACCCAACAATGGTCTAGTTTCACTAACTCAGACCCTTGCTAATACAGAAAACACTCCTGGTCTTAGCAAAAGAAAGAACAAATGTTCAATGTAGTGGCAATCTACAGACTGTTTAAATATTGTAATAACTATGTTTAATGTTTCCTATTTCTTGATTTTAGAAGACAAACCAGAATAGATATTAAAGCATATAAATTCACTTATTGAAGAAGTCAACAACAATCATGCTTTGGAAACCCTAAAACTTTTGGGTGATAAAAAAAGCAATTGGACACACCAAAGACCTGTGTCTTTTAACTGTCCATGACTCAGATAATAGATCCTTAACTCCTATAAAATCTGCTGAATGACTGCTTCCATAGCCCTGTTTCCCAAACACAGGTGCCTAAATTTTCCTAAAACTCCTTCTGACAAACTAAATCAATGAGTAAAAAAGTCACACATGAAAACCAATTGGTTAAAAAAACACAAAAAGAAAAAACAAGCAAAGCTAGACTTTCCACTGTGTGATACCTTAAACCTCTTCTATCAGAGGTAACATGGGATATATGCAAATTATCCTTTAAGGATATGAGATGTTTCAGCTAAATGACAATTCTGAATGTCCAACACTTTTTCTTTTACTTTTAAGTCTATTTATGGACAATTTCAGGCCAGTAAAGCCAAACCCCTCTAGCTCTGGACATGCATGTTTCTGTCTTCTTATGGCATCATCAGGATAGCCTAAGAGAAATGTTTGACATTTCGAAACACAGGGGTTGTTGTACCCAACTGATATCCATAAACATTATGGTGTCTACAAAATATCCCAACCAAGAAACTAAAACAATGAGTAAAAAGGTCACACAGAAAAAACAATTGGTTAAAAAAATACAAAAAGAAAACTTTAGCAAAGCTAGACTTTCCACTGTGTGATACCTTAAACCTCTTGTATCAGAGGCAACATGGGATATATAGACTTAAATGTAAAAGAAAAAGTCTTGGATATTCAGAATTGCCATTTAGCTGAAAGACTTGATATCCTTAAAGGGTCATTTGCATCTACCTCATGTTGCCTCTGATAACAAGAGGTTTAAGGTATCATACAGTGTAAAGTTTAGCGTTGCTAGATTTTTATTTTTGTGTTTTTTTTTTTTTAAACTCCTGAGGAAGAAAATCCATATAATTCTAAACCAACTTTTCTTCCTTTTTAATTAGCAATATACATTTTCAAAAGCAGTTAACAAAGTCATAATCAAACTGACTATTAAAATATCATCAGCGTTTAATCTTTTCCATCCTGATTTCCTCATAAAGTCTGCTAGCCATTTGAGTTCGCTAGGGAATCAACATTTATGATTGTTTCTTGGAATGGCACCTTAACATATATTATCTCAGGTCTACTTCAGTAGACCAAAATACCACACTCCAGGTAAGTAAATGCTTGACCATCCAATTAAACTGAATGAAACCAAACCAACCAATGTGGGGGATTTCACCCCCACACGCCCTATGTGAGGGCTGCGCCCCTCACCCCCCCAACTAAATATACCAACTTCGAGATGGCACTACCACAGGGTAAGGGGCAAAGTTCTACAGGAATATTATTTTTAATTGGCATTTGACTTTCCCTTTGGACCCTTTTCAGCCATGGCACAGGCTACAACATAATGGATAAATGCAATATATGTATATATATATATATATATATATATATATATATATATATATATATATTTTTTTTTTTTTTAAACCAAAAACCTCATGAATAAAAACAGTGGTCGTATAAAAACAGAAACAATGCAATAATGAACCACGAAAGTATAAACTTTATTATATAAACCTGGTAAGTGCTTTCATTCCAGAAGGAGCTAAGAAGTTCCTTTTGGAATGAAAGCGCTTACCAGGTTTATGTAATAAAGTTTATACTTTTGTGGTCCATTATTGGATTGTTTTATATATATATATATATATATATATATATATATATATATATATATATATATAAATATATATAGGTTCATAGGCTCATAGGTAGGTACTAGGCTATCGGCCCAAGGGCCTACGTAAGCCTAGCCAGCAAGGTACCATAGCTTACGCCACCAAAGAAAGTTATTATATTTATATATATATATATATATATATATATATATATATATATATATATATATATATATGTTCTTCTTTCGGCTTTTCCCAGTTAGGGGTTGCCAAGCGGAATGCCGGTGTGCTAATGATTGGCAGTAGATTTCTTACGGGTGCTGAGGTGCCAGCTCGATGCCCAACCTTCAGCGAAGGCATGCCCATTCTATGCATGTCTTTCGAATGCCACTCGACCGCGGGGAGGACATGCAGACTCCACACAGAAGGCACTCCAGCCGAGAATCGAATGGGAGAACCTCTTGCTGTGAGGCGACAACTCTACTGCTGCACCATCGCGGCTTTATATATATATATATATATATATATATATATATATATATATATATAGAGAGAGAGAGAGAGAGAGAGTTTACTATCAATCTTCTGGAAATCTATTGTTCAAGTAATGAATTACTCAAATCAAAGGAACAAAAATTATACAAGCGTTTCCACGCACCAAAGAATGTGGTAATGTCGATATTGTCGAACTCAACATTATTGACATTACCCAACTAACCTTGATGTTCGCAGATGTTCTACACACATTTTCACCCCCATGTGGGGGGCTGTGACCCTCTTACTAATTACATATTCCATCTCCAAGATCACACTACAGTGAGGAAAAGGGTAATTTTCCAGAACCTCACTGTAGTGTGATCCAATTGTAAACAGCAACGCTCAAAACCAGAAATGCAAGCTGCATCTTGACATTCTGGAGGCAACTTAATTTCAACTTGTTTTTTCAGCTTTTGCACTTGTACCCCCAACCATCTGAATGATGGCAAACTAGCTTTCAAACATTTGTTAGTAAGCTGTTTGGGCAGTGTTTCCATCTCTTTCAACCTTCTGGTTTAAAAGCCCACATTTGCGCTCGTTTCCCATCTTTCCTGTAACTAGTCTAGTCCAGATACAGATTTGCTCTATCCAGGACTGCTTTTAAGTTTCTGAGCCCCCCCAAGCCTTTCTGTGTTGGAGGAAAGCCTTCTAGCTTATCAGTGGGAGTGGTAAGCACTAGGTAGCCTATCTACCACAAGAGTGGTTTCTGGCCCAGAAATTGTAGTTTATTGGCCGTTTGGGCAGTTTTTCCATCTCTTTCAACTTTCTGGTTTAAAAGCCTGCATTTGCACTTGTTTCCCACCTTTCCTGTAACTAGTCTAGTCCAGATACAGATTTGCTGTATCCAGGACTGTTTGTAAGCTTCTGAGCCCCCCCCCCCAAGCCTTGCTGTGTTGGAGGAAAGCATTCTAGCTTATCAGTGGGAGTGGTAAGCACTAGGTAGCCTATCTACCACAAGATCTAGGTACAGATTCTTAGTTTTAGCACTTGAATTTGTTTATTTTTGCTCAGCACTTGTTTAAAATTTGTTGTTAGCACTAAATATGCTGCAAATTACTACAGCACTCAACCTTCCTCTTTGCCTAGAGGAAAACAGATTTGTACTTACTTTCCTCACTTGGTTAGAGAAAAACAGCTCTTATACTCACTTTCCTCACTTGTCTAGAGGAAAGTAGTTTTTTATTCAGGCATGTCTAAGGGTCAGCTCCCCATGTTCTCTCCTGTCTATCTGATGAATCTGGGCATCTTGGGGCAATGTAGCAATTGCCTCATGTACACAGACAAACCTTTCCTCCTACCACCCAACACCACAACCTGTGAGAGATGCACTTATCTAGCCAAACTGGAGGTAAAGCTCTCTCCAACCAAGACTGAACTTGACTGTCAAGAAGAGAAGGTAAACACTAGCACCACACTCATCACATAGTCCCCACTAAACCTACACCACCAAAATCCACACATAGAAATACAAAAATATTTGCAGAGATTCTCAGTAATAATCTGCTCAAGCAACAGAGACCTCCAAAGCAGAAACAAAGCGACCTCCACCACCCATCACAACCCAAATGACATATAGCCCACGGACTCAGTGTGCCAATAAACCACAGCCCATAAGGCTAAACAACGTATCCAACACACTAGTCATAGGTGACTCTATAGTCAGGCACACTGATGTCCCACTCACCAGACTAAACAAGGAGAAGGTTACTGTCAGTTGGCTGTCGGGTGCCAGGATCTGCCACATAACCCACACACTCAGGTCACTCCACAACATGTACAAATATGACTCTGTCATTGTCCATGTTGGTGTGAATGAGCTGAGACCTACCTCCCTGGACTACATGAAAAGAGACATGGAAGAGCTCTCCGATCTTGTAGCCCAGACAGGTATGACCCTAGCCCTGAGTAGCATCCTGCCATCACCCAGAATGATACCGCAGTACAAGGACAAAATGACTGACTTCTACAATTGGCTAAGCTTCTGGTGTCATTCTAATGGGATCCAGTATCTGTCTGCCTGGGACAACATGGTCGACAGACCACGATGCTTTGCCAGAGATGGCCTGCACCTGTCACCCCTGGGATTCCGGATACTGGCTAAGGGTCTTGCCTCCCCTATAGTGCCTTTTTTAGGCAAGGTTAAAATGACAAATTCACCACCATAACAGGAACAGGCAAGCAAAAACTGAGGGTAGTGCTACTCAATGCTAGAAGTCTAAATCTCAAAATGCACTCACTCAAGGCACTCCTTAAAATGGAGAACATTGATATCTCTGCAGTGACTGAGACCTGGTTCAAGGCTCTAGAGAGCACCCCTGCATTATCAGGCTATAACTCATAACACACTTTTCGGCAATCTAACCTGGACCAGAACAGCAAAGGCAGAGGTGTGTCCGTATTCATTAAGGATATCCACATCTCCAGGCTAGTTGCACAGCATAATGCATTTGAGGTTATCCAAGTGCAATTAACTCTGGGCAAAACTGCAATCCAAATTGTAGCTTGCTACAGATCCCCCACCATACCCCAGGATTCCCACTCCTCTTTTCTTGATATACTGGAAATATTAGGGTATAACCAAACACCCTAATAATGGGCGATTTCAACTACCCTACCATTAACTGGAAAAACTACTCATGTACCAACTCCTTTGCTCAATGCTTTCTGGAATTCATAAATTCCAATGTCCTGGATAAACTTATCCACACCCCCACCAGGGGAAACAATATCCTTGACCTAGTCCTTATCAACATTAGTGACCGGTGTTCCACACCTGGTCAAGTCCTCATTGGTCAGGTCCGACCATAAGCAAATCACCCTAGATATCCACATCCCGTCCTCACCCACCATTAAGGAAACCACTCTAAAAAATTTCTCCAAAGCCAACTTCATGTTTCTTAAGACAGAAGTGGCGAACTTCATGACACCCATGCAGATGGACAATACAGTTACCACTGCTGAATCCTACACAAATGCACTCTATATGCAATTACACCAGTGCATGGATCGTGTTATCCCAAACAGAACTAAGACGCTATCCTCCATAAAAGGAAGCCAATCTGGTAGTCCTCTGCCATAAACAAACTCTACAACAGAAGGAAGAAACTGTTGCAAAAGACAGTAAAATCCAATGAGTGGAGGAGCTCTCTGGTCAGCCTCAGTAAGAAGCTGAGATTCCTTATAAGATCCTCCAAAGCTAGCTACAAAAACAAAATCGCCAAATTCTAAGGGCAACCACAAAGCATTCTATAGCTATGTCAAGAATCTCAATAGCAACACCCAGATCTGCTCTGAGTTACAGCACAACGGCACGAAAATTACAGAACCAACTGATATTGCCAACATCTTGGCAGATAGGTTCGGTGCTAACTTTACCCTCCTCTCACCCCCTAAAGGTCCCATACCTATACAGGAAGAATGCAGAGTCTGTGTAATCACATCTATGAAGGTAAAAGCTGCACTCTCTAAAACCAAAAACACAGCATCTATGGGACCAGACAAAATCCCAGGCTGCGTTTTACACGAACTTCAGAACGAACTGACTCCTCACCTAAGAACCATGTTCAATCATAGTCTCACATCAGGTTTTGTGCCCATTGAATGGTGCACAGCAACAGCTATCCCATCCCCCAAAGGGGGAGCCACCACTGATTCTGGGAGCTATCACCCTATTAGCCTGACAAGCCTGGTCTGCAAGGCCATGGAACATATCATCATGGAATTCATAAACAAAGACATTGGTAACCTCCAAACTCTGGACCCCACCCAGTTCAGGTTTGTGAAAGGCAGATGTCTTCTGAACCTGATTGACGTCTTTGAGGCAGTCACCAAAGCCATAGACAAGGGTAAGGTGGTTCACACAGCCTATCTTAACCTTGCCAAGGCTTTTGACACCATCCCCCATTCTGGAATTATAGCTAAACTCACTAAACTAGGAATAAATCCCTACGTCACAAGATGGGTTGCCAACTGGCTCACTGACAGAACCCACACTGTAAAAGTTGCAGACTCCAAATCTGACTTCAAACCAGTGACAAGTAGAGTACCGCAGGGTTCAGTCCTGGGACCTCTCCTGTTTGGTATCTACTTCTCTGGAGTACAGGCTAACACAGAAGGCCTCTGGCTAACGAAGTTTGCAAATGACTGCAAACTAGGAGCCATAGTCGAGTCCCCAAATGATGTGGACATCCTACAGAAGAGCCTCACTGAGACAGATGCCTGGTGTTAGAGGCATGTCCTCAAGCTCAATGCCAAAAAATGCATTGTCATCCCCTTTGGTAAAAACTCTGTACCCATGAACAACCACATAAATGGCAGTCTACTTAATGCCGAATATGTGATGAGAGACCTTGGGACCCAGGTGGACAGTAGTCTCTTCTTTGATAATCACATCGTCACAATAGTCAGGAAATCCTTCTATGTGGTATACCTCATCACAAAAGGGTTCTCAACCAGGTCATTGTTCCCCTCTACTCGGCACTCATTAGACCCATTATAGAGTACAACTCCCCTTTTGGAATGTACCTCACAAGACATCTGCAGCAGCTGGAAAGGCCACAGAAGTACTTCACAAAGAGGATTAATGGCCTCAAAGAGATGCCCTACACTGACCATCTCAAAAAGCTCCAGCTTTACTCTGTAACATATCGCCGACTCCAGGGAGATCTCTGCCTAACATATAAAGCTATGTTAAACCCAGAGCTGTTGGACATGCTACACCTAAAGAAATCTCAATCCCTCTGAGTTACACACTCTAAGGACCTAAACCTTGTCACCACAATAAACAGGACATGCTAGAGGGATAGATTCCTGTCCAAGAGACTTCCCATACTCTGGAACAGGCAACCCATCTATGTCAAGCAAAGTTCCTCATTATCACTCTTCAAGAAAAATCTTGATCAGTGGATGGGAAATAGGAAATACACCCTGGGGATCACTTCTGTGGCTCTGCTCGACAGGGACACTGGAAATTAACTTTCTTGGGTGGCATAAGCCAGGGATCCTTGTTGGCTAGGCTTACTTAGGCCCTTGGGCCGATAGCCTAGTACCTACCTATGTGTGTGTGTGTGTGTGTGTGTATGTGTGTGTGTGTGTGTGTGTGTGTGAATAAAGATTAGTGAGCTTATCAAACTGTATGTTTTTGGAATTTGGGAGGAAAGCCAAATACTCAGAGAAAACCTCTACAGACATATTGAGAGCATGCAAACTTCACACAGTGACTAATTTTTTAGGAATGAATCCGGACCCTGAAGATTTGATGAAGAGATGTTTACTAAAATGCTGTCGAAGGACCCATTAAGGAAGTACCATCTAAGAAAACATGATACTCTAAGAATGTATTTATCATTTTTCTATTTCAACTGGTTACCCAACTTTCTTATATTTTAGCAGAAACAGATTTTGATCATGATAGTTCAATAATTTCCTGCATTATCTAAATTCAGAGTTTCTCTCAAGTACCTTTCTGCTCAGTTCTTTGGAGAACCACATTTTCACTATGCATTTGTTTCACACTATGCAAAAATCTCCTCTCCTGTGATGGGAAATCCAGTGTATTTTTTACCTTGCCATTTTGAAAATCATTTCCTTAGGTTCTCCCTCTTTCTGAGGTTAGTTTTCTTTGAGTCAAAAAATACTAAATTTAGTGTGAACTAAGCTTCCTACTGTTTTTTTTTCCCATTGGTTGCAGTGAGTTCACACATTGCTATCAGTATTTAAATCTGTAATGTTTCCTATATTGTTAATTTGGAGCATTATTTCTAAAGCTGCTTTCTCCCAAAGAACTCCAAAAACAGTGTGTCAGTCAAAGACCTATTTGCCATTAAACATGCTCTTCATTTTGGGCAAGGATATAACAAGTTTTAACCTGACATCTGCCAAATTATAATAATTTGCATATACCTATAAACTCTTTCCATTTGCATTATCTTCATGATTTTGTTTAGTGTGTCTCACCTCCTTGTGCTTATAAAATAGTCTATGTTTTCATTTGCTTTGCATTGACCTTCTATTGCAGAGAACATTTTACAATGTTTTCAGGTTACCTTAGATTTTCAGCTAAAAAAGATCATCCATAATCTTATGTGAACGATGCTTAGTTTTATTACTGCCTTCAGCTTTCACTGACATCTGCTGTCATTAGTTATCCTTTCTTACTGGTAGTGCTTTCTATGATATTAAGGGCAACAACTATTGCTTTTACGGCCTGTGATGCAGTTATTTTAAATGGGTTGTTGTAACTCTGCATATGTGATGAGTTTGTAGAATAACCATAGGATCATAAGCATTTCTGCTGCTTGTCTTTGCATATTACACAAATACAAATGTCTGTTACTTTCACCTGCAGCAGCCCATATTGAGCAATGTATAATCAGTATAGTCAGACCTTTGAAATAGCAGTCTGTAATAGTTCACTACATTTCTGGCAGTTGGCTTAGATGATTAAGGATCTGTTAATGAGCTGTTTCCTGTGATCCAGTGGTGTAATGTTTGATTCTGTTTCAGTGGACATTCACAGCAGATGATGGTTTAAAGACTTTAATGCCTGAATGCAGGAAATTATCACATTTATGACTCTCATAGGTTCGTAGATATTTACTTGGCTAATGACCATAGTACGGTCCTTAGCAGATACATTTTTCAGAAAGGCAGCCCTCTGCCTTCTCTGCACTCACTGCTTCTGTACATAAATTTGAATTAGGAGGCATTTTACTTTGTCCAACTAAAATGTTAGATATTGTGATCTAAAACATTCGCACACTGTAAAATGTTTAGCATGACCATGTAAATATTGTGTTTCACGTTCTATGCATCAAAATACTTAGCATGTATTTATAGTTTAAAATTAGTTTTGCTTTCCTACTAAAACATTACAAGGGAATACATATTCCCTCAGATTCCCCGGTTCTTCAGTTTTATAGCTTGTTAGAGAAATGTGACAGTCATTAGTTTCATAGTCGAGCATATACGGTAGCAGGTCTGCAAATCTACATATTGTCATCCTGCATTTGCTCTGACCCCTAACCGCAGTATGGGCAGATCTATGTCAGCTGTTAACATCTATCGTTCCTCTTCATTTCCTCTAGTGTCCAAGGTGACAACTGATCCCAAGTCATTTTATTCACTCATTCATCTGTACCACAGATCTGAAAACTACATATACTGGAATCACCCAAGCTATTAGGGGACAAATGCAATGTATAACATGACTAATATCAGACCAGCTCTGTCTGCATTTAAGGAATACCGCCTGAGAAAATTTAAATTCTTACATATACCTCCGGATTCACGAATCCTCTGTGTAAGACTTAATAAGTCTTACTCGGAGGCTGCAGTTGAATGGTATGATGTCAGCGTGCCATGAATATTCATGAGGGCACGCTGACTCAACCGTAACTCTTACACGGACTGAGTATGAAAGCAGGGGGTGTGTCCGACTGCCGAGCAGTCTAAATGTCCACGCCCCTGCAAGTGTAGTAAAAGCAAAATGTCAACACACAAGAGCGAGTTCGCTTAAATGTACTTGCACCCAACACCACACTCCCTGACACTGTAAACCCCCATCACAGTTATAAAAAGTAAAATATTTTTTTTTTTTAAAAATCCACGATATAGCTGCCCGTATTTGTGCGTGTGTGCGCGGGTGTGCCCATTGCTTAGCTATAGTTAGCAATTCCGACATGGAAGAGCATAAGAAAGAATGTTTATGCAAATTACACCAAATTGCAATAGCATAATGGTAGAGCGTATGCACAAAGAGGAGGCATTTATGGTTCGAGTCCCACCACTCCCCTTCTTATTTATGTTTTAAATCAGTATTTGAAATAATACCAGGTATATATGATTAAAATTTTATTAAAAGCAGTGAAATGGCCAATGTATCAGTGAACAAAATATATATTTTTAAAGGATCCAGATATATAATAGCCTGCCGTTAAACAACGCTTTACCCAGCTAAACACAGGTGCCCATAGTTTAATAGCACTTTATCCAGCTAAACAGAGTTGCCCATAGTTTAATAGCATTTTACCCAGCGCAATAGAGTTTCCCAAAGTTTAAAAGTGCTTTACTCAGTGCAATGTGTTTGCATGGACGTGCGTGCTGCGCCAACCAGGGCACTGTAGGGCACCGGGGAGCAATGTAGAGCTAAGTTGCTTAAACACAGCCACACCCCCTAGCCTGTCTAGACAGTATTAAAATAAAAGAATGACAAGGTTTGAACGGAGGACCCTGTGCATCACAATCAAAGTACAGAACCACTAAGCCATGACAACATAGGGGAAGAAGCCACTATTAACATTCATAAACTTACGGATGGTAGTTTAGCCATTACTAAGCAGGTCTGCAGTCAGCCGAGAATTTTACAAAATGGCCAATCACAAAAAAGTGTGGGGAAATGCGGCATATTTAAGCCCCAAAGGCAGGAATACACACCATAACTGATTGTAGCTCACATCTGCAGTTAGAATGTCTGGTGTCGGAGAGGGAACACGCTTCCGAGCGCAACATTGGGGCATCGAAGAGTCCAAATACATGGTTTGGCTCCTTGTCCACTGTCACGAGACAAGACTCCTGCAGGGCCAGTTTCAAGGGACGGAGTACAAGGCAGAGGCTTGGAACCGGTTAGCTCATGACCTCACCAGTGCCACAGGCATTCCTCGGACTGGTGAGCAGGTCCATCACCACCATGCAGACCTGAAAAGACAAAAGCAGGACCACCTGAACCAATGGATACAGGAGGCCCGTGGGATGCAGAATGCCCCACAACTGAGAATGTAGCCATGGAATGCAATATGTAAGAATTGATAATGTAGTATGTATAATGGATAGGTATGTCTCAATATCCCTTCATTTACTTTACAGCTGCAGGTGACCGTGCTATGAATCAGCAAGTCTATGCTGATAGGCTGCTAAGGCTGTGCCACCAGGCAGGTTAGTGATTATTCTGCATGTATTGTTATATAAAATATGGGAGAGAGCATGAAAGAAAGTGTTGTAGTCCAATAAAACAGCCATAGAATTTCCTGAATAAGTCCTCTGCATGTACTGTCAGATAAAAACATCAGAGAGGCAGAAAAAGAGCGTAGTAACCCATTAAGAAAGGTAACATATGTCTGGAATAATATCTCTGTGTCATATAACATAAGTGAGTGAGCCTGAAAAAAGATTGTTCTAACCTATTAATAAAGGTATAATATGTCTTGAACATGTCTGCCATAAACACCGTTAAAACAAATAAAGGAGTGAGCCTGTGGAAAAGTGTGCAATGTCATTAATAAAGGTCTAAAACCCAGAGTGTGTTTGTGTCACAGAGTCTGAAATGTTGTTGTACCCTTGCATTATACAAACAATGCTGTTTGAAAATGTGCTGGCAACCCAGAGTTATGCAGTCCCATATAAAGTGGGTGATGGAAGTGCTAGTAGCTGTGAAACATGTATACAGTCCACAATAGTCAGTTACTGGCTGGCATGAATAAGTAAACCTGGCACATGTGTAGCATGTAATTATTCACCAGAAATGTGAGTGTGTGTCAAGAAATGCAGGGTTCTGTACAAATCGAAGTGAAAATGTCATGTGAAAATATCCCAGATATGTAGATAAAGAAATATAAATGCAATCAAGTAATATGTAGCAGTAACATCTGCATCATGGACAGTTAGTATGTCAGATATAGGTCAGGAATATATTGAACTAGCCAAACCCATGACACAACCTAATGTATGGTGGCAAGTGTAATAATACAGGTAGGGGATATACACTTGCAGTCACTAGGAATGTAGTGTAGACTAAAAGGTCATTATAAGACGTTAACCGAGGTTTTTTTCTACACCCTACTGTATGTGCATAAACCATGCAATTCCACACCTCAATGGGTATGTCTAATCTTAAATATTTGTTGGGACGTATGTCCTATTGTTCTATAAATATTTGCATTCACGTTGATGCATGTGCCCTGTTTAAACACCACAATCATGGTGGCCTGTTGCTACCAAACATCCCTGCATGCTGTTGGAATAACCACTGTGGTTCAGTATATGCATGAGTTATGCTTGCTGTTCAACTGTTGTATCCTTGGTGTGTTGTGTTAATGGGAATATTATTGCATGCTGTTACAACTAATCTGGAATGTTGTTCTGCTTATGTTGTAATTAAACACACCTAAACACAGAACGTATGGGAAGGCTGGTCCCAGCGGACCCACCTGTCCCACCTCAGCCGGCGAGTGCACCTAGCACCGGCAGGTCTGGTGCCCAGCCCGGGCTCCCCTCCTCCGTTGGTCCTGTGCCACCTTCGGGTGGAAGCGCTGCAGGGAATGGGGCTCATCCCCCCAGTGCAAGTGTGGGCAGAGAAGGGCCACCTGTCACCCTTCGTAGGGTCTGGGCTGAGGTGCGTAGGGAGATCCAGCGTTCAGTCGCTGATCCCCTATGCCAGCTTGAGGCGAGAGTGGCTCGTCTCTCGGGTGAGCCTGCCCATCCTACTCAGCCCTCAGCACAGTCACCCTCAGGGTTGTGAAGGTGCAGTGGTGACTGCCCATGGGTGGGGATCTCAGTTCCACTGTTACCATCTGTGGGCTCATGGGCTTGTGATTTCCAAACAACCTTCCCCGTCAATTGTGTTCACCCACCCCATGTGTCAAATTCTGCCCCTGTATGCGTCTTGTTTGTCTTGCCTGTTTACCTCCCTAACCTACCTCCCCAAATATACCTACCTCTACATTCTACTCTCACCTAAAAAAAAAATAAAAAAAAGGGCAATCTGTTCCCACAAAAAAATTACACCCCATACATAGCCGCCCATTTCGCACACATGTCTGCTGGACATGTAAACATATAATTATAATTGGCAGTACAACAGACTTTGTTGTCCTCACCCCTCTCTCAGGGGTGGAAGGTTGCAAATTTCACACCAAATTATGAACATATGCACAGCTGTTGCTGGTAAAGAAATGGGCAGCTATGGGCCTTCCCTACACCCTTCCTGCACATCCCAGCTGGTTTCCCTACTGTCTTTCCCTCTTTGCGCCCCCTTTTTCACCACTTTCCTATCTCCCCATTTTCTTTTCTTTCAATAGAAATTAGCGGGGGGGGGTTAGCGGGAGTAAGCACTTTTAAGCAGTAGTTAGTGGGGGTGTGCGAGTGTGAGCTTGTGTGCGCTTAGCTAAGCATCGCTAAGCATCACGCAAACTCGTAAAAACCTGCTTACAACTGCTTAAAAGTGCCTTAGTCACTCTGTATGACAGGGCCATTGTATTGTTCAGCAGCAAAATAAAATACACCTGTCAGTCTCGAACCCCAGACCTTGGGCTCACCAGTCTGCATGAAGTACCACTACACCACAGTAGATATACAATAAGTGGGTGCTGAAAGAAATATATCATGTATTACAATGAGTGAATGTAAATGAAGAAAAGGAATGGCATAACACAAATCATGTTCTGTGGCCCTTAACCAGCAAGTGTTGTGGAATTGCATGACATGATTGTGAAAAGAGAACCAGCCATGCAAGTAGGGAATAATGTTACAGTAGCACCTTACAAACCCCACACAGTATCAGAGCAGGATAAACACTGGCATATTTGAATAGGTCAGAGGCCAGACCTCCCAACTGTGACTGGTTTACAGGGATGTCCCTGATTTGCAAACAAATGTTAGCTGTGCCCCTCAGACTCCCTGTGAAATGTAGTAACAATAGGCAGAAAGGTGGGGAATCCCACTTAATGATAAATGTCAATAAGTGAGAGTAGACACTGCTTTCACGTCAGAAAAGGTGTAGTAATACATATGCTCAGAATCCCCCAAAGTCACAACTGCAAAATATCTGAAATATATCACAGGTGTATCCCACTGATATGTACCTTTCCCTGAGGCTGTTCAAATATATACCTGAGAGTATCTGAGGCCTGGAAGAGTCGGAAACACACAGGCATATCAGCCTGTCTGCTGTTACACACTCTCCGAATAGCTGTAGAATGAATTCCACAAGCATGCCCTTATGTAGGAGTGCAACACAGAAATATCAAAGGATGTAGCCATGTACTGCTAGCAACCACCTGTGACAATGCCATTGTTCAGGTGCTAAAAAGACTGGTGTGTTGCACAGTCAATGAATACTAGGCAAACCTCTGTCAACCATCTGGATATGTCCACAGGTGGGAGCTACTCAGACAGATTACTAGTCTTTATAGACTTACAGGTACACAGCAACTCTGCATGTTCAACAAGATAAACATCACACGATAATAAATAATGCACTCTGCAGTTCTGCACCCCTACCCAAAGGTACTATATGCCCGTGTAGTCAGGCACAACCAAGGGTGTAGGTAGGCATACACAGTAGTGAAATATGTCCAGTTGTCCTGAGCAGACTGTGCTAATGTCAACACAAACAAACCACAAACTGTTCAGAAGTGAGTAACGTACTAATGACGATATACCAGTTCACAAACAGTGCATGTGCCTGATATTCATAATTGGTAGTACAACATACTTAGTTGTCCTCACCCCTCCCTCAGGGGTGGAAGATTTCAAATATCCCTACTAATGTATTGCATATGCACAGCTGTTGCTGGTAAAGAAATGGGCAGCTATGGACCTTCTCCACACCCATCCTGTACATCCCGAGCTGTTTTCCCTACTGTTTTCCCCTCTTTGTGCACTCTTTATCACAACATTCCTATCTCCCCATTTACTTTTCTGTCAAAGAAATGAGCGCAAGGGTTAGCTGGAGTGAGCACTTGTAAACAGTAGTAAGCGGGTTTGCACCAGTGTGCACATGTGTGCACTTAGCTTAGCATTGCTAAGATATGATAAGCTGCACCAAGCTTAGCTTAGTATTGCTAAAATAAAATAAGCTAAGCTAAGCTTAGCTTAGCATCGCTAAGCATCGCGCAAACCCACTTACAACTGCTTAAATGTGCCTTAGTCACTCTGTATGACAGGGCCCTTGTACTGCTCAGCAACAAAATAAAATACCCTTGTCAGTCTCAAACCGCACACCTTGGACTCACCAGTCTGCATGACGTACCACAAAGCCACAGTAAATATACAATAGCTTGGTACTGAAAGAAATATAACATGCATTACAATGAGTGAATGTAAAGGGAAAATAGGAAAGCCATAGGAATACATTGCAATAACTACTGTTGTATGCCAGTTAATTCTCTAATTCGAAAAGAAAGTACATACTCCCATGTATCCAGTGTTAGCATTAGGAGGTGTGAGTAAACATACACACTGAGAATAGTGTACTGGAAGAAGCAACAGTCAGGTTTCAGTACAACATGCATTTCACTGGCTACAACCCAGCTTCAGATATGAGACATATACCAACCTTCTGACTGAGACAACAGTGTCCACAGCAAACAAGCATGGTCCCCACCTTGCAAAACCGAAAGGGCTATGCCTACCTAACCTATCATTCTTTAGCAGTGTCTTGAAATCACAGTGAGAACTGCAATTACCACACAGCAGGCTGCATGCAATTACTAAATGGTGGGCACCAATTGGTACAGAGGCCATCACATGCACATGTGCAGATACCTAGAAAAGCAGCCTGTATCTGCTGTCCACACATGCAATAATACCATTGCAACAACTGGGAGAGAGAGAGAGAGAGCACAAGTGAGAGAGACAGACAGATACAGACAGACAGACGGATACAAACAGGCAGTAGGAGACAGACACTGAAAACAAACAGCAACACACAGAGGAAACAAAACCAAAAAAAAAACAAAAAAAAAACCCAAAAAAAAGACAACACCTACAACAGACGGAGGTGAGAAATACAAAGGTAAGGTATGTAACAGATATGTATTTGCTGACATCGAAAGATGTGTCTGAAGGGTACTCTACATACTGTGAATCATCCATATGTGGCAGCAGTCTGTATCTATATGTACATGCACATTTGCATAGGGCAAGGGACATACTGCAACTGTTAGTGAAGGCTGGACATATGTATGTTGTTGAAGGCTGCTATGTGCACATATGTATGTAGGTTGTATTGTGTGGCATTGCAGAAAGCAAGCAGTGCCGGTATATGTCATGTGGTATTAAACTCTGTGGGACTGAGCTACAGGCAGTGAGGCCTGCTACAGCTATACAGCCTGAGGACAGCAGAATGCATTCTGCACAACATTGTGCAATAGTATTACATAACCGTATGTCTCACCACTGTTGCATAATTGACATCCCCACCATGAAAGGTGGGCAGTATATGTGCCTATATGTGTGGATGTTTACATGTATGTGTATATATACGTGTATATATATATATATATATATATATATATATATATATATGTGTGTGTGTGTGTGTGTGTGTGTGTGTGTGTGTGTGTGTGTGCGTATAGATATATAGATATATATATATATATATGGATATATTTAGATATATATGGATATATATGGATAAATATAGATATATATCGATATATATGGATATATATAGATATATATGGATATATATGGATATATGTAGATATATATATAGATATATATAGATATGTATGAATATGTATAGATATGTATAGATATGGATAGATATGGATAGATATGTATAGATATGTATATATGTATATATATATATATATATATATATATATATATATAGAGAGAGAGAGAGGGGGAGACATGGGATTATATGTACTGCAACAGGTGCCTGTTGTCCAAGGCATGGACTGAACACCAGTGTTGATACTGCAGTGCCATACCCCATTCCAAAACACCTTACACAGTAACTGCCACATAGGTGGTAGCCTGCCTAACACTGAAGATGTCAGAAGGGTACACGGGACACAGGTGGACAGTAGGCTCCCCTTTGATAATCACAGTACCACAGTAGTCATGTAATCTGTCTACGTGGTACATGTCATCACAAAAGGTGTGTCATCTAGGGAAATATAGGTCGGTGTTCCCCCCTACTCATCACAATGCCCCATGTGGTATGTACCTCACATGACAACTACAGCAAGTGGAAAGGCCACAGACATACCTAACAAAGAGTAATACTGCCCTCAAACACATGCCCTGTGCAAACTAACTCACAAAACCACAGCTAGAGTGCGTTGCATACTGCCCACCCAGAGGTCACCACTGCCGGACATACAGAGGTATGTCACACCCATAGCAGTTGGCCAACCACCATGACAACACCTCACAATCTCTCCGGGCTACATGACCTAGGGCCCTAATCCTTGTCACCTCACTAAACAGCACATGCTGGAGGTACAGGTTCCTATCCACAAATATGCCATACTCTGGACTAAACCACCCAGCATTAACAAACAAGGCTCCTCATTAGCAGATGTCATACTTACCCCTGATGATTGTTTTGGAGATATGCAATATGCCCTGGGAGTCACCTCTGTGTATCTGGTTGACAGGAGCAAGTGAAATCACATTACATGTGTGTCAAAGGCCAGGGTAGCATATGGCTAGGCTGCTCTAGGCCCTAGAGCCAATAGCGTATTACCTACCTATGACATAATGCACACACACATGTACTCAGTGCAATACCTGCTATGTGAGGTGGAATGAGTGTGACAGTGACTGTGTGCAAAGTTTGTAAAGGTGTGATAGCTTAGTGTGAGGTTGTGTCTGTCATGGTAGTTTGTGTCCTAGGTGTGAGGCCAGAAAAAGATGTGTCAGTTATTGGGATGCAGACATAGTAGGATGGCATATGTTGTGACGTAGTTCCTTGTGTATGACTGTGGTGTCCCATTGTAGGCTGAAGCAATACATGTATGCTCAGTAAGCGGTACTGCTGGTAACTCCAGCTCACATATGAACTTTTGTACTACCTGAAGCTGTAGGCCTAAACAGCACAGTATGGTGTATGTTCACAGTCCCTGGTAACACTGTCTTCTGTGTTTCCTGTAGTCTGCACAGATTACATACCACAGGCATAGGTATCTGTAAGTAGGGGCACACAATACAATAAGGGACACAAGTAATGCTCATCTGTGTGTTGTATGTATGTCTGATGTGTGTGTAATGATGGCTGTACCATGCCCACAATCACATGTGTGTTACAGGGTATGTGTGTGTACCTAGCAACATGTATACTCTGTTACAGCAGTATGCCAGCTATATTAAAAACCGTGCACATATGTTAGGTAGGGGTATGGCATCAAAGACTAGGGTGGTTTACTGGTAATACTGTAAATGTACATGACATTCATTGCATTGGATGACATATTTCTTCATGCATTAGCTTGATATATACCCACAGGGCGAGGTTGTGCATTGTATCCCAAACAGTGTGCCGACTACTGGTGCATACTGGTTTGTTATATGGACTGTGGCAGGCACTGTCAGCCAGTTGTGGGCTGAGCACTGATATGTGGTATTGAATGTGTGTATCCTCTGATAGACAGATTGATGCTATATATGGCAGTTAAGTGATATCTGTACTTCATAATGTTAAGTGTGCCACATGACATGCTCACACATATCATTTAATTGTCGTCCAGGGTTATGGCTCATCAACGTAATCCATCGTATTCAGCTGCGGAAGAGCAGGAAATTCTGAACTGCCTGGTGCAGCATTATAACCTGCTTTTTTCCAGGGCCAGCCAGCACCAGCATGACCATACTGCACTGTGGCAAGACCTTGTTCGCCGGGTAAATGACATAGGCATGCATAACTGGACATATGAGCAGGTACACCATTACTGCAGTGATTCAATTAGACATGTCCAGTGGCATGCGTCTGATATCCATAGGCAACAGCTTACCACAGGTGGTGGGGTGGCCATACATCCCCCCCTCACCAGAGTGGAGGAGCTGCTCCTAAGCATTGTGGCTCTTGGCCTACAGCAGCAACAACATCACACATGTGTCAACATGGAGGCCGGAGCCACCCAGCAGGATGACATGGAGCATGCAGGTAATACACCCTAGCTGTAGACTACCATTACCTGTATTGTTAGAATATGCATATGTGAGATGTGTACTGTGTGTTTAGCAGTTGTGCTGTCTAACATGTGCAATACTGATATTTGGAATAGTATCCGTACACCTGTGACTGTTGACTGTTGTTCCACTGTCGTTTAACACACTCACAGTAGCAATGCCACAGTTGTGGCCACTGACAAACTGTGTCATATTCTTGTAGGTCCCTCTGGTGTGACAGCAGGGCAGACAATACATGCTGGTGAGTGTGTTAACACTTTAATATTGGTAATGAAATGTGCATGTCATAGGTGAGGTGTAGGCCATGTACATGTAACACACCTACACATAATACATGCTGTGCATGTTTGCTGTGAGACATCAATCATCTCAGTAAAGTCAGTAGCTGCCTCAATCACATGCAATGCACAGTGCAGCAGACACAATTGTGGCAACACTGTACTGCACATTGGATATGCATAGTTGCTACAGCTGTACACAACAGAACACGTTTATCATATGCAGTACACAAAAACTTGCTACATTTGGCATTACCACACACCCGCTGTAAGGTCACACTTCAGTATCCCACATGTCATGCACACACACATGATGAACCTCAGGGGTAGAGGCCTATCATGGGGCTGTGCAACACTCTACAACACATAACACAGTCATGTTAGACAATGCTCCCTATTGGGCACCTCACACAACCATGTACAAGGTGGCTGTGTAATTGTGAACGTAGCCACGGCACTGCAGTTCAGGTACAGTATGCTAGGCAGTGGTCTTGCACACATTAGTAGCTGTGAGTGACCACAAGATGCATGTTGATGGCACAGGGTACTACAACCCATCCAGTTACAGTGACCACAGTACTACTCATAGCAGTCATTGCTTTGCACTTCAATGTTGTGTATGTGCAAACATATGCACCTATACACAATATGCACAGCAGTCAGCATCCAAAGTGTCACATATATGTCCTGAAATGCTAGTGGGTGTATAGGTCACTTGACACACATTGGGTATGTGTAGTGTTCAATGTTGCAGTCGTGTAGCATGCCATGCCATGGCTGGCACCGACATATCTGCAATATGTTCCACACTCACCATAACCACTGTACACTGGCCATGTCGAGCATTGGGATTCCTTCACGTCAACATGCACCACACATCCGGTGTGTGTACATAGCATGCATGTGCTGCACCCGTGCCCACTATTATCTGCTATGGACACAGACACTGTACTCAGACATGGATATCTATGTGTCACACAGATAACACATGCAGCCATGGCATGTATATTTGTGAGTGATGGTGCACAGGGCATTGAAGAGCTAATAATACCTGCACAGCAATGTTGTGTCCATGTACACATTGTGTTCCAGGGTGTAGCCAATCACTGAACAACTACACAGTTGCATCAAAGCCATGTATACTGCCATTTAATAGGGGCATCTACACTTGCACTGCATGGTCTTGTGCAGTGCATATTCTGCATGCTGACACGTGTGTGGTGACTGTTTACCTTGTGATACTGACACCCACCTTCACCCACTATAGAGTATGTGTTGGATTGCTGGTATGTGTGTATGTGCTGTAGTGAGGAGTGTATTAGTGTTCATGTGTGCATGTGTTCATGTGTGCATGTGTGCATGTGTGCATGTGTGCAAGTGTGCATGTGTGCATGTGTTCATGTGTGCATGTGTTCATGTGTGCATGTGTGCATGTGTTCATGTGCAGACCGTAAAGTGTGTTTCCTGTCTTCCTCTCACAGGTGCTGAGTTAGGGGTTGGCTAAAGCAGCAGGCAACCTGAAGCCACTGCCACGAATAGTGGTGGTGATGAGACATGTATTTTGGCACAGGAAGGTTTGACAGGGTCTGTCATTGGTCTGCCAATCGACAGTACACAGCATTCAACCCCATCTATGCGCACACTCATACTGTCAATACATCCCTCACCACCAATGGCCATAGGCGAGGGACAGCATACAGTTGGCATTGACCAGGAGAGTGTGGTACCCATGGCACTTGCATCCCTTCACAGCAGCCATTGCCGTATTCCTGGAATGGTACCACATAGGTGGAGGTCCAGGGGTTCTCGGGGGAGCACCGCTGGTTGTATTGTCCCTGGCAGGTGTGCCCTCACAGGTCTTAAGACGTCCAGTATGTTCCGAGCTGTAATGCAGGCTCAGGCAAGTATGGAACGGTACATCAGGCAGGGAATTAGGGTGCAGAGGGCACATTACACCGCTATCAATGACATCCGTGACCTTGCCGGTGCCATCCGGACTTACACCGAGGTCATTGATAGACATTGGGGGAGACATTATATGCCCTCCACAACATGTCTTCCATGAGCCAGGACCATGCGGGATGGTTGCGACATCGACGCGGACGATGCCAGCAACAGCTGGGCAGTCGTTGCAGATGGCCCACAGTTCACAGCCGCTCCTGTAGTGGCAGTACCAGCCCCAGCAATGCTGGGACTGGCCTGTCCATTGACCTTCCCAGTAGACCATGTGCACATGGCTCTGGCCAGTCCCAGCAGGGACATGGGTAGAGTCGTCATGCCTCTGCCTCCGATGACAGTACCCAGTCAGGGTTGGTATCCAATACTGTCCGTAGCACCCCTACCAGGCACAGGTACTGTGTCCGTGGCCGGAGACAGTGATCTGTACAGCCTAGCAGGTACAGTCTGTGGCTGTCCCACAAACTACCGTATATGGCAGCCACATGGTGGAGCTGTGTGCATGCAGACACACACACATTAACCAAACAACTAGGGCTCACACATACACACACACATTACATCAACATTGGCCCATGCTGTACTGTTGTCCCACACACACACACACACACACACACACACACACACACACACACACACACACACACACACACACACACACACACATATCGATTGGATGGGTCAATGTCAGGCTCTGGCAAACAACAAAACGACCTGTGCATATGATGATACCTGTGTCGCCTTCTGTCATCTGCAACATTGACGGAGGAACAGGCTAACATGGTGCTGATGCACAGGGTGACACTATAGCAGTGTAGCAATAATAGCAAGTTGTCAACAAGGAAGTGTAACGACATCCTTGTAGGTATATCTGAGCAGACATTATACATCAAAGCTCTGATTTTCATTGTAGCATTATTTACACCACTGTTAGGTCTGAGTATGTATTGTCCACCCATGTGCCACTTGGCTGAAGTGTAATGTGTTGCCAGCATGTGTTAGTGAGTGGACAGTACGTGTGTGATGTGTGCAGTACAGTTTAGCAAGTCTACATCTGTGAACATGGTGGGTGCACACTGTCTGCATGTTCGTGCATAGTGGACACATGGGATGTGTGGCATACCCTGTCGTACACATTGTTAACATCTCGTAGTATCTTTCAATGGCCAGTATGCATTCTACTACAGTTATGTACTAACATGGGTAGACGTGTGTATGACATGGGTTGACACTATGCTGTGGGTGATACCGTTAATATCTGTCAATGATTTGCGGTCTGGTAGTATACACAACCTCAACAGCATGACTATAAGCAATCATTGGATGATGTCCTGACAAATGACACACAGTCGTAGGGAACTCAGTAACAATTGGATCCTTCCGGTGCTACACTATAACACTAACCAGTGGTAATAACCGCCACCCATTCCTGTGACCACACCTGTTTGGCATATAGCCCCCTTAGGTACATGCAGACACACTAGGGATGTGTCCATCCAAATCTGGAAATGCATGCATTGGCCTACAATGCATTCCCTGGATGTGACGCATATCCTACACAAGGGTATCATACAGACAGATACCTGTTGTCTGATACATGCTGTATAGCAGTAAGCCGACTATGGCATAGTCATCCTCATGTACTATACATACTATCCCATCAGTACCACACAGGTGGTAGCCCTCAACATGTATGTTGGGTACCAATGTGTACATACAGCCTCATGTTATGTCATGTGTCCCTTGGTATCCACATATCCATAGGTATTGTGGAGTCCCAAGGTGTATCACATAAGACATTAGAGGCCTGAATGCATATCCACAAGGCAGTTGTACACCTATAAAGACTGTCCATTATTGGCAGTATTTGTTGTGTATGAACATGTCTGACATATACCCCAGGCATATACCCTCACTCACACTACTCTTAAGTAACTGTCATGGGTGTGTGTGCCACAGATGACCTTGGCCACAGAACACGACAGTGGACGGCCTTGTCACATACATACATATGTGACCTACGATCTGAGAAGCAGCAGCACAACCTGTCAATGGAAACAAATGTATTCATGTAGTATGCAGGCTTCACACCTATGAACTGATTGAGGGGACATGTACACATATATATTTGCCACGCAGATACCTGATGGGTGCAATGCACTTACTGTTGTAATCATAATATGTCATACCATAGTAAAAGCAAAACCCACACCGCATTGACACACGCAGTCAGCATACGCAGGATTCAAACCCCTACCTAACTATGTTATGATACTAGAGAGTGATGCATTAATACGGCACTCTATTTGCTTTACTGGGTGGCTTCCCTTCTCTGGCTGTATTTGTAGGATGGTGACATTGTCAGTCTTTCCAAAGAGGAATGTACCTCTTTTAGTGTGTTTTCCCAGTCTCCAAAAAGGGCACTCCTTTCAAAGACAATTGCACACACACACAGTCAGCGTTTGCAGGATCCAAACTCCTACCTAATCATGTTATGATACTAGAGAGCGATGCATTAACACGGCACGCTATTTGCTTTAGTGGGTGGTTTCCCTTCTCCGGCTGTATTTGTAGGATGGTGACATCATCAGTCTTTCCAAAGAGGAATGCACCTCTTTTAGTGTGTTTTCCCAATCTCCAAAAAAGGGCACTCCTTTCAAAGACAATTGCACACATACACACACCCCACACACAATCAGAGTTTGCCAGCTTCAAACCCCTACTGAACTATGTTATGATACTAGAGAAAGATGCATTAACACTGCACGCTATTTACTTTACTGGCTGGTTTTCTTTCTCTTGCTGTATTTGTAGGATGGTGACATCATCAGACTTTCCAAAGAGGAATGAACCTCTTTTAGTGAGTTTTCCCAGTCTCCAAAAAGGGAACACCTCTCAAAGGAAACTGCATACACACACACACACACACACACACACACACACACACACACACACACACACCCACACACACTCAGTATTTGCAGAATTCAAACCCCTACCTAACTATGTTATGATACTAGAAAGAGATGCATTAACACGGCGATCTATTTGCTTTACTGGCTGGTTTCCCTTCTCCTGCTGTATTTGTAGGAAGGTGACTATCAGACTTTCCAAAGAGGAATGTACCTCTTTTAGTGAGTTTTCCCAGTCTCCAAAAAGGGGACACCTCTCAAAGGAAATTGAACACATACACACCCCCCCACACACACACAAACACACTCACTGTTTGCAGGATTCAAGCCCCTACCTAACTATGTTATGATATCAGAGAGAGACACACATTAACACAGCATGCTATTTGCTTGACTGGCTGGTTTCCTTTCTCCTGCCGTATTTATAGGATGGTGACATCGTCAGACTGGACATGGTGATGTGTGTACACTTTGTTTTATGCCATTCCAGGAATGGTCCATGTGGGTCAGCAGGTGTCAACAGCTTGAACAAGACCTCATAATCCTTACCTTGTGTGATCTATCTGTGGACACATTGACATTCCGTCATATGTCAGCACATATTTATGCACAGCTTGTTGGTTTTGTGGATACTACATGTGTCTGGGATGTTGATAAAGGGCTATTCAAAGTCTATGTGACACGTGTAGATGTGTTCATTGATGTATGTCCTGGGTGGCTGCCTTGCAAACAGTCTAGCATGTTTGGGAACCATGATCCGCACATGAACATACCACAGTTGGTAGGGTTGTGTGTATGTCAGCTTCCAATAGCTCTGTTTATGACTGCAACCATGATGGACTCCATGACCTTGCAGATCAGACTTCATAGGCGTAATGGACTTGACTTCCCATGGTGTGTTGTGCACCAACACTTGTGGGGAGTGCCATATGTAGCTGTGACACATTCAACGGTTCCACATCCTGTGTAGGGGGTGAGGCTCAGCTGACTGTTCAGGTGCCGGATCTGTTTGTTCTGTAGTTTGTGCATGACACATATTGGGAGTCAATGTATTCCACTTGCTGCCATGCTTTTGGCAGTGGGGGTAGCTGCTCATCCATTCTACATGTGATATCTCCTGGTATGATGATATGGACTATTGTCAGTGGGAGATGGATATGTACATATGGGCCTGTCTGTCAGGATGTTGGCATTGTCAGTCAGGTACAGTTGGCCCTGACTCAGGACATATATGGGTGTACATTGCTATTTATGACATAGATGAAGGAGGTGTCATGATTCAGTCTGGACTCCTTCTCAGCTACTCTTTACAAAATACCAACAAACATGAGCACTAATCCCTGTTATACTCTTTTACATGCTTAACACCCTACTGATCCTTTGTGATCAGGCTACAGAGTATGTCATCATAATATCCTGGCATGTCCAGGGGTCAGTTTCGTGTGTACTCTCCAGTCCAGCTGGTGGATATTGTGATACTGACACAATGTCACATCTGCCTCATGTACACAGACAACCCTCTCCTCCTCCCGACAAACTCAGAAATATGTGTGAGATGCACCTATATAGACATACAGGGTGCTGAACTCTCTCGACCCATGACTGGCACAGTCTATCAGGTGGTGAAGGTAACCACACACACCACATATCAGTCTCACATATGCTCTAGCAACAGCACTCAAACCACATTATCACACATAGACATACTCGGATGCTGTAAATGTACCCTGCCTAAGCAGCAGAGACCTCCAAATCACACACACACACACAACTGCTACCCCACTACAATAACCACATATCACATAGTTCACAATGTCAGTGTGCCACACAGTCACTGCTCTTCGGGCTAAACAACACACCTAATATACTTGTAATAGGCAACACTTATTGTCAGACACACTGACGTACCACTCACCAGCCTTAACATGGGAATAGTCACTTTGGGCTGTCTGTCGGGTGCCAGGATCTGCCGCATAACACAGGCAGTCAGGTCACTCCAAAGCAAGTACAGGACTGGCACTATCATTGTCCATGCTGGTGCATACAACCTCAGACGTTACTCCCTGGACCACATGACATGATACATGGAGGAACACTCTGATCATGTAGCCCAGGCCAGTATGACCCTGACCTTGTCTAGCATCTTACACCCATCAATTATGATGTCACAGTATACAGACACACATATCACGTTTAACAGTTGCCTAACAAATTTGTTTCATTCATAGGGGATACAGTGTCTGTCAGCCTATGGTGACATGCTCAACATGCCACGTAGCTTCACTATGGACAGCTTGCACCTGTCACCCTTGGACTTTCAAATGCTGGCTAAGGCTCTTGCTACCACCATAGTGCCTTTTTTAAGCAGGGCTCAAAAGACAAACCCACCTCCATAGACATTACAGGTTAAATGAAACTAAGGGTAATGCTGCTCAACACCAGATGTGTTACCCTCATATTGCGGCCACTCAGGACTCTCCTCAGTATGGAGTATAGCGATATATGTGCACTAACAGACGCCTGGTTCAGGCTCGCTTATGCACACCAGCACTACCAGGTTATGTTTCATACCATGCTTTCTGACAACAAGACTTGGAACAGACAACACAACTAGGGGGAGTATCCATATACATCACAGATACACACACCTCCGGGTTAGTAGCACTGCACAAAGCATCACAGACCATACATATACAACTACCATTGTGCAAAACTGCCTTTCAGTTTGTTGCCTGCTACAGACCACCCTCCCAAACTCAGGAACCATACTCGGCTTTCATGGGAACTATGGACAACATGAAGGTCTCCACAAACACCATTATATTGTGTGACTTCATATACACAAATATTGACTGGGGATACTACTCAAGCCCCAACACCCTCACCCAACAGTCACTACAATTTGTAGACTCATATGCTATGGCACAACCAGTCAGCACAGCCACAAGGGGGAATACATATTGGACCTGATCATCACCAACATGGGGACTCTATGTTCCACACCAGCGATATACCCCTCATTGGTAAGGTCACAACATACATGTATCTCACTGGACATACATATACCCTCCACACACCCATCCTGGGTAATCTTGGTGAATTTCTCATGAGCCAACGTCTCACTTCACCAAAACAAGGTGGTATCCTTCAGAGACCCTGAGACAGTGGCAAATATGGCTCACACTGCTGAATCCTTTACATACACATTCTATGGACACCTAGTGGACTGCATAGATTGTGCTATCCCAAATAACAACAGGACTCACTACTCCAATGGCAGGGGACTTGTCTGGTAGACCCCAGCCATTAATAAGCTGTACAACATCAGGAGGAAGCTACTACATGATAGAGCACAATCCCAGACTGGGAAGGCCTCTGTGATCTGTACTAGCAGACAGCTACGATCACCCATGAACTTTTCTAAGGGCCGCTTCTACTGGACAATTGCACCAGACATGTAGGACTATAACATGGCCTTCTTCAGTTATGTCAGGAACCTGGGTGGACACTCACTGATATGCTGTGAGTTACTGCATACTGACTAAACTTACCCTGAACCCACTGGCATTGCCAACATCCTGGCAAACAGGTTCAGTGCAGATGTCTCCCCCCATCCCCCCTAAGGAGCAAATATCCATCCCAACAGAGTGTAACCTCCCTGACATCACACAGTAACAGGTGAGTGCTGCCCTGCCCAAAGCATACATCACAGTATCAATGTGACCAGACAGTGTCCCAGCCTACATCTTACATGAGCTTCATGACAGACGTAACCCTCACATTACATCACTGTTCAATATCAGAGTTACTACAGGATATGTACCCAAGGAATGGCATACAGCGACAGTGGTCCCACTCCACAGAGTTGGTGCCACAACGGACTACAGACAATATTGTCCTATAAGCCTAAATAGGCTGTTCTGCAAAGCTATGGAGCGTATTGTCGTGGGACTCATACACATAGACATCGGGAACCTACAGACACTGTGTCCTACACATTTCAGCATTGTTCTGGGCAGATCTTGCCTCTTGAACCTGTTTGTATTCTTTGAACGGCTAACAGGTCCATCGACATAGGGACGGTTGTCCACACAGCCTACCTGAACCTTGCAAAACCCTTCAACACAATAACCCACTGGGCCATTATGCATAGGCTCACCAGCGTCGATATGGACACATATCTCACACGATGGATTGATACCTGGATCATGGATAGCACCCATAGGGTCAGAATTGCAGGTGCCATGTCTGACTATACACCAGTTACACGTGGCATCCCACATGGCTCAGTCATGGGACCTGTCTTGTTCTGTATATATTTGTCTGACGTACAGGCTACCACAGGGGGAATATGGCTGAACATGTTTGCACTTGACTGCAAACTGGGTGCCATGATCAACTCTTCAGCTGCCACATGCATACTCAAACAGGGTCTCACAGAGATGGATGACTGGTGCCTGAGCCATGGCCTACAGCTAAATGCCATTAGTTGCATAGTCATCCCCTTTGGGAATAACAACATGCCCACACATTACCACATAGGTAGTACTCCATTACATACGGTAGGAGTTGTTAGGGGT
Organism: Protopterus annectens; assembly: GCF_019279795.1. Classification (NCBI taxonomy): domain Eukaryota; kingdom Metazoa; phylum Chordata; order Ceratodontiformes; family Protopteridae; genus Protopterus; species Protopterus annectens. Next base: position 19,870,244 of record NC_056731.1, read on the forward strand.
TTGGGGACATGACTTGTTCGTACTGTCGCCTTTGACATTCACGTTGCCAAAGTGGTTGGACACACCTTCTATGTGGGCCACCTTATCCCATATGGTTTCACATCTAGATCGAGTGAGGTCATTGTGCCCCTATACTCATCACATCCATGCTTGGTTACAATGTCACATTTGGGGTGTACCTTACCCGACACCTGCAGCAACTGTACCGGCCACAAAAGTTCCTCACCAAGCAGATCTAGGGACTCACACAGATGCCCTGCACAGTTCGGATGCAGTAACTCCAGCTCTACTCAGTCGCTTACCACCTACTCGGATATGATGTGTGCCTGTTGTTTACAGATATACCCAACCCAGAATTACTGGACATGCTCCACCTCAGGATATCTGACTCCCTTGGAGCTACACAATCCAGGGACGTATACCGCAGCACAAATGTTAATAGGACATGCTGGAAGGACAGATTCTTATCCCAGGGGCTCCACTCACTCCAGAATGTAATCCCAGTTTCACATAGGCAGAGCCACCCACTGACCACCTACAGGAGACATCTTGATGACTGTATGGGTAATCATATGTTTACCCCTGGGATATCTTCTGTGTCCCTGCTAGACAGAGGCACACTAGCCTAAACATACATAGGCTATCTTGTGTGACCTACTATTCACACACACAGTTTAGTAATCTGACAGGGTTGCGAATGCCAAACACACTCTGGCTAGGCTTGTACATGCCCTAGGGCAGATAGCCTAGTATCGACCTCTTAACCTATGCTAATGTTCAAGATGCACAATGTTTATTGCTGATATTGTTTGCAGGTATTTATCGGCTTTGCTTTACCAGTTTCTATGAACAACTTTGGTATCTGCAGAACATATTTGATTATGACAGGGTTCTACTATATTATAGATGTGTCTGTTGTCATATAACTGTGTGCACAGGGTGGATTGCTGTATAGTGACAGGTTCCTGGGTTAACACATGCAACTGCCAGATATGCATGGCCACTGCTCTACTCAGACATGGCCTAAGTGTGTGAGCATGCCCAGTTCAGCCATGCCGTGTTTTGTTGCCTGACATTTGTCTCATTTATTCAAGTGTGTGAGCATGCCCAGTGTGACCATTCAGTATGTTGCTATCTGAGGTCCACTACATTTGTTGATGTGTGTGAACATGACCAATATTAACATTTATACTGTGTGTGTTGGAAGTCAGGTTCTGTTCTTACTGCAGGACTCACCTTTGTGTCATAAATCGACAAGGATTATGCTGTGCCTGCGGGGTTTCCATGAGATACTTTGCATAGACTTATCAACATTCCTTCATACAGGCTGACCACTGCAATAGTGTCATGGTTTAGTGGTTCAGTACTTTCACTATAGTGCACAGTATCCTGGGTTCGAGGCCCATCACTGCTTTATATTTTCATACTGAGCAGACCAGACTGCTTAAGGGCCAGTTAAGCAAATATGAGCATGTTGGCTTTTGTTCAGCTATGCCCTACTTAGACCAGGCTTGTCTGACATTGCTCAATATTCACCAACATTGCTGGACGTTGCCCAATATTACTCAACAATGACCACAGTTGTGCTAGTTGGTGTGTGTGATTTTGTTTGCCTATACTACATAGTGGTAAATGCTGTTTAGCACTGCTTTATATTGCTTAACACATGGCAGTCATGCCTTAGGTGGTGCTGCAGGGCTACCTATGTCGGATGCACATACTACACTCCCTGTATATGTTTGAAAGCAGGTAGTGTCAACTTAGGCATCCCTTTTACTATATGTGTGAGTCAGAGAGAGGTATAATTTCCAGAGTTCCTACTGAGCCAGTGTATGTGCTATGCGTTGCCTCTTTGCCAAGGCCAAAGCATACTGGGCACGCCTCCTTCTGCCTACTGGGGCAGGCTCAGGTTGTTCCTCCTCCGAGTCACGCTCTGCCTGTGATGGCCTTGGCAATGGTGGGGGGCTGTTTGGCCAGGGCCTATGCTGGTCCTGCTGCAGCTGTTTTTGCAGGATCATGTTATGTAGCATAGCACATACCATGACAATTTGGATACATGTAGTTGGTGAGTACTGCAAGGCTCCACCAGATGTGTCCAGGCACCGGAACTGTGACTTCAGCAGCCCAAACACACGCTCTATTACATTACGTGTTTGTGCGTGTGCCTCATTATGGCGTTCCTGTTCAGGTGCGTATGTGTTTCTGATGGGTGTCATCAGCCACGGCTCCAGTGCATAGCCAGCATCCCCCACTAGATGACCATGTGGGATGTCCCCATTGGCAAATGTCTGGTACATCTGCATCAGATGCCAGATATGGGAATCATGGTAGCTTCCAGGGCAGCCTGCACACACATTCAGTATTATGCCCTGGGCATCACACATGACCTGGCAGTTGATGGAGGGAAAGCCCTTGCGGTTGACGTAGACCCTACCGCGCTCGCCGGCTGGTGCTTTAATGCGTATGTGCGTGAAGTCTATTGCATCCACTACCTCAGGGTATTCTGCTATTTGCTGGAAGAGACGCATATTGCTGGCCAATATCTCACGGGAATTGGGGAAATATACATGATCACTGACATGTGCTGACATGGCATCCAGGAACTGGTGTAGTACCCTGGATGCTGATGCCTGTGATATCCCCATCATATCACCAGTTGGACTCTGGAAGGTACCTGTTGCTAATATTCTTAGGCCAACACATACCTTGGTTTCCACTGGGATGGGTTCCCCTCTGTTTGTTCTGTGTGTGAGGCATGGCCTGCACAGCTCAACAATTTGCTGCAGGAGGCCTCTGTCCACTCTATAGCGCTCCACTATCTCCAGCTCATGTAGCCCCTGGTAGGTTACGCTGGGCCTGTATACTCTTCTCTGCCTCCTCACTGTGGGTTGTCCAGCAGCATTTACATTGTCACCACCCTCAGCATGTTGCATATGTCGCCTTATAACAGCAATGGCAGCCCCTAACATTTCTTTGTCTCAGTAAAGCTTTTTCAGTTTTCACTTCTATTAGCTTACTGCAGTGTCTGTTGTGAGAAACATAATGGACTGTTGTTTTCAGAGTTTTAAGTGCTAGGCTGGGCTGGGCTAATGTACTGCTTGTGTAATTGCCTGATTCTGATTGTTTTCACCTGCTAGCTCTGCTAGTACTCCCTGGTAGCTTCCTACTATTTGTTGTGCTTCCTTTTTCCTTTCTGTTTCCTCAGGGGGGAGCGCCGCGCACACAAGCGCAAACACGTGCACAGCAGCTAACATGCGTGCACACATGCTTACATGGACTAAAACTTGGTTATTCGGGTTAAAACGCGCACACACCAGCGCAAACGCACTTACAACTCTTTAAACAGTCTTATACATGCTTACTCCAGCTTAAACGTGCACACACACGCTTACACACGTGCACTCTGTCTTACTCAGGTTTACAGGTGCACACATGCGCGCATGCACGCTCAGCAAGAAACTTTGGTGTTATCCACGGCATACACCTTCCATTTCTTGCCTTTCCCTAGCCTACCTGTTGACACACCTCTTTCCATGATGTGTAAATGACAGCTGACACATGCCACTCTGCTCCAATGAGCTTCACTTCTTTCATACATACCCCCCTCATGATGTAACCTATCTTCTACTCTGTTACTCCCCTTATCCTACTCCTACACTCCACTGACTGTGCTCATTTGCTATGTAAACTTGCGATTCACTATCCTAACCCTCATTTACATAGGATTGCCTACTAATGCTTGGTTACATCTCTTAGACTGAGCTTCTCCCCTTAGCAACCTCTACTCGGTGGCCATGTTGTCTTCAGCCTGCCATTCCCTTGCATTGTACATTAACAATTTCAATAAAATCGACATTTGTGGGTTTTAATTTTTAGTGTTCTGGGTTTTAGAGCACAGCCCGTTTGCGCGGCGCTGCGCTATGCTTAAACATCGGAAATCGGCGAAAAAAAATAAAATATTTTTATTTTCATGTTGCATCAGGAAACATTTCCAATGGCCGCATATTTGGCCATTGGCATGCTTCCTGCACTGGATGCAACCTTATTTTGGAGCTGTCACGGCTCCGTTTTGCTATTTGCAGAACGGTACTCAGTTGTCAACTGAGTACATTTCTGCAAATAACACTGCTCTTACTCGGACAGGTTTGGGGTTCCTGAATCACAAATCTACCTCATTTCCATGCCTTTCGCCTGCAATTGAGGTAATTTGCATATCCCAGCCCTGTCCGTGTAAGAGCCGTTTTAGGAGCTCTCTTGCACTCCCCTGCAGGCTGTTCCTGGATCGCTCGTCGGACATGATGGCATGCATGGAGTCTTACTCTACTCTAAGACTCCGTGCAAGCCTTCGTGAATCCGGCCCATAGTATAACTAGTAAAATGTACCTTTCTGCACATTGAGCACATAAATATAATTTAGGCAAAATTGCATAAAATCCGGGACTTTTCCTTAGGCAACATATGATATTAGACATGGCAAGGAAAAAGAAGATGCAGCCTGTGAAGTTTTTAAAGCAAAATGAAACTGAACATGCTAAGGCATATTCCACCAAACTACAAGAAACATTAGTAAGGCATACGTGAATTGGACTACTTTGAAATATTGAACCATAATATGCAGAGCAATAATTACAACAGATTATCTTACTTCTTCACTGTAAGCTATTGTAGTACATTGCATTGTAGTAATTTGAGTGCTAATTATTATTATTCATATTATTATTATTATTTATTTATTTTATTTATTTATTTTGTGGAGAAGGGCTGCAGCCCTTGCAATTCTGTCATTGTGGGCTGCCTGCTTCCACATCCCTGATCAGCAAATATGTTACCTCTAAATTCATACAGACTGAGAGGAAAAGCAATAGATGTATTTTCCTATCTTTCAAGTTGATCACCCTTGCATTCATAAAGAACCCCACTGTTGGCACTAAGAGCTGTGGACAAAGGGACAGTTGCCATGATTGTGGAAAACGTGAGATGGAGACTTATCAGCAGCAATAAAGGAAGATTCCATTTTCATCTAATCTGTATGATATCATCGCTAGTGGTAATCTGCACTTTCCTGTGATAATTACCTCTGGCTACAGATGCATCATGTTGGCACAGGCACCTCCACAATCATTCTTGCACACAAACACATGTGTACACATTCAAAACACACACATGTGATGTAGCTCTTACCTGTCCTTTAATTTAGAGAATGTCCATGGTGTGGCTTCTTATTTTCCCCTGACCCTCATAAAGTCAGCCAAAAGTGCCGGATAGTTGAGTTTCACTCTTCTTACTGTTCAGAAAGTGTGTTGTGATGCTACCCCCTTTTTAAGTGACACAGACTAATACTGACAAAATCTTACTGGTGTCATTTAGCATTCCATGCAGCTTTTCTTGGATGTCTTGTACCCCCCCCCCCCCCACACACACACACATGGATAAACAGCATATTTCTTAACTGTCCCTGATTTTATAGAGCATTCCTGATTTTGTTTCATACCTGCATTGTCCGTCATAAGTGACAAAGCATTATAGTCAGTCAGTAACTCCAGGCATTAGAGCTTTATACTTATTATTTAGAAAATAGCACCCATTACAATGGTTGCTCTGTAGTGCAGAGGACTAAATGCTGGTAAGGGCTTTAAGCTTTTTTCCATTCATTGCTCTTTTTTTAATTAACTTGGGGTAATATTTACAGAATATTCCTTGTGTCTGGTGTAAGTGAAGAAGACTAAAGTTCTGACTAAGACTGAAGGTACTGAAGGTGCTCTCTGTCACAGGTACAGTGTTTAGAGCTTTTTTCCTATTTTTTATGTTTTTCTGATAAAGTCTTATTTTTCAAAAGGTTTGTGGATGACTTTTTTATATATAGAGTGAGTCTACAGATGAAATTTATGAGTTTGTTTCTTTATTGAACCACACCGCTCATTTTTTAACCTTTACAGTAGAGTCGAACATGGCTGTTATTTTTTAGACTTACAAATTACATATGACCTAGTTGAAAAAAAACAAACATTTTTAGTAGTATATTTTGTAAAGTTTTTCTTGTCAATAATTATCTTCACTTTTCTGCTGGACATCTGTTTCATATGAAAAATGATAGTCCACGTGGGCAGATGATTAGATTATCTTGTCCGACCGTGAATGGACAAGTTTTTTTAAGGTGTGGTTGAGATTTGCAACATGTTTTATTCCACTGGTTATAATGTAGATAAATTAATTAATATTTCAGATGAAGTTTTTTTCTAAAAGGAGCACACATTTACATCTGTTTTATTCTATGGCATTTATAATATACAAACATGAGATAGAAACAACACTTTTGATATTAGTTTTATTTTACAAATGTCAGTTGCAAATGGAGAATATTGAGAGTAAATGAATATATTATTAAGACAGTCTGACTTTTACTTATAAGAGGTCTAACTGTCGTAAGTGCATATTAGAGAATGATAATACCAACTTTTTGAGCCACATTATTTTTTATTTTATTTAACATTTGTTTTACCAGGATAATCTGCCTGGATAGCTAGTGTCCATTTTCAGCGGAGTCCTGGGAGGAACAGCTCCAAGACATTACAATGTGAATAAAGATTAATAATAAGTAGAATGCTGACATTTTTAGCAGGCAAGACAGTTAAATGCAATAAAAGTAGTCGGATAACAAGTGGTAGAATGCTAACATATAAAAGGCAAAACCATGTACAGGCACATTACAAATAAAGACAAGGGAATGTTTAGCTGTAGTTTTTGCACAGCATGGAATTATATAATGTAGGGACTGAATATTAATGTTTCTCCTTTTAGAACTGCCACATGTATAAAAGGGCATTTTACATGCATTTCTACAGGATTAGTATACGTATCTGTATGCTTTTTATATAGGGACGATCACTAAGAAACTATCTAAAAGAACTAAGGAGCATGTGTATACTAGTAAGATAAAGATGTAAATAATGTTGTTGTGTCTTTCGGCTTTTCCCGGTTAGGGGTCGCCACAGTGAAACTCCGGTCCGCTAATGATTGGCAGTAGATTTTTACGTGCCGAGTTGCCACCCCTGATGCACAATCTTCAACGAAGGTACGCCCATTCATGCATGTCTCCACACAGAAGACACTTTAGCTGAGAATCGAACAGGACAACGTCTTACTGTGAGGTGACAACGTTATCAAACACAGCAGAACATGTATCAATTTTAGAAAATTTTATTTTTCTGTTTTAGACAATATATTATTGGACTACAGGACATGTGATTGTAAGAATATGTTAGAAGTGGTTGAAACAATCTGGCAAATTAAGCTGTGAGCTGAAAATTTTCCCAGTTTAAATGAATCTATTAACATAATGTATTTTCTTAAAAACACAGGACTGCATTACTAATTATGTATATTTATGTATTTATTTTTTAATAATGAATTATGTTTATTACTTATAGCAATATTTATTTTAATATAGGCACTTTAAATGTTCAATTAATAACTAAGAGGATGATGTGCTATTGGTCAACCGATTTTGTAATATTATTTAAATATTGTGCTCTAGTGTCCTGTTTTATTCTGATGAAGTCCAGTGAATGTTGTAGGCGAAAGCACTTAAAAATTATTAAACATCCTGTTTTCTGACTGAAGTGTTTTGTTTGTTAATCACACATTTGTATTTAAATTAAACCTTTTATTTCATATTTTATAACAAAAACACTGACAGATATTTGCTAATCAAAGCAAAGCAGTCTCACATTGAAAACAGACTTAGCATGAGGAACAGTAAACTTCTGTTACCCTGAAACTCACATTTATTGAAAATGCATTTGGCACTCCATTACAGTAGAAGAGATGTGATGGAATTTATCATCAAATAGCATCTAGTGAAGCCCTAATTATTGGATATTTGAAGGGTGCAAGAATTCAAAAGATAAACATGTAATGCATTTGCTAACAGCTTGAGAGAGCTTACCGGATGCAAGTGTCCCTTGTCAGGGGCACTGCAGGAGCAGCATCAGGTGAAGTGACTTAGTCAAAGTCATACAGTAGACAAACCAAGGCTGGAGGAATCAAATCATGCACTACAGATACAGCCCATTAAAGTGCACAGCCTTATTCCTCAGAACCAAGTACCAGCCAGACTCTACTAGCCCAACACAGTACATTTCCCACATCTGTGTGTCTGCAAAAAGCAAGCTAAATGTAAAATGTATTCATGTATTCAAACTCCCAATTTCTTCCAAGTTCTGTCTGGTGAAGTGACTTCCTCAATATCACACAATGGGTAAACGAAGGAGAAAAGGGTCAAACCCTGCATCCATATCAGAGGAAGCAGCTCATTATCAAATTGGCACTTTAGTCATCTGTGCTAACTGCTTTAATAACAATTGACAACATAGAAATCCTTTATAATCCAGTCTTGTAGAGAAAACTGTATCACAGTAATATACAATAACAATTAAATAATAGATACTGAAGATCAAATGATCCTGATCATCATTTTTAAACCATTAATTTAATTCTCTTTCAAAAATCATCATTTCTGTGTTTGCTGGCTTTTCTGTATGTGTGTGGTTCCAAGCCTCCTTGCAGAAAGGTGAATTAGCCAGGGACGTAGTTGCTTGGTAGCTGTTTATTGTTTAATCTGCACTTGGGTAGTGGGTACAGCTACCTCTATGCAGCTATTAAAAAAACTTGTACAGGGTTTCTGTGAACAGTTCTGCATACGCCAAACTGTTCTCAGGGTTTATAGGGGCTTGAAATTTTACCAGGTTCGCACTTAATAGCAGGTGGTTAGCCTTAGGATAGTTCCTAAATATTCACAGTTTAGATGGGGGTCCAGGTTTTATTTTTACTTCAGTAGGAGACCATTTTGTAGTGTGACCTTACTAGGGAAGGCATTACTGTAGGGGGTATGCATCACTCTCCCATATTAGTAAGGACCAGATTCAGTATCATTGCACCCCTGGTTGGTGTATTGACTAACTGGTCCAGGGAGTTTGTGTTTACAAAATCCAAGAAAATCTGTGCATGTTTGTTTGATGTCATGGGGAATTCCCAGTTAATACTGGGGTAATTAAAGTCACCCATGAATATGGTATTGGGTTGGATGGTTAGTGTTTCTAATAAGTTTAAATACATGGTATGGGTTTCATGGGTCATAGAGTGAAAAAGTCTGCAAGCAACCTTAAAGTTTTTCTGCCCAATGCTCAGAGCCTAAACAAGCAAAAAAAAAAAAGCCACCACACTCTTCAAGCCCTCTGCACTCTTGTCAGGAGAATGTAGACATCTGTGCCATGATCAAGATTGGTTTAAAGCCATAGAAGGTAATCCAGAAGTACAACACTACAGTGTCTTCCATACATTTAAACCAACAACAACACAGACTGTGGCCAAAGGTGGAAGGGTTTTGATTTGCTTTAGAAACATGCATACCTCCAGGTTAGTTAAACAGGATGATACCATGGAGCTCATCCATGTGCAAGTCACCATAGATGAGGTCCCTCATCATATCATGGCTAGATACAGGTCACCATATATGCCCCTAGAGTCTCATGAATCTTACCTAAATTTACCAGAGGTGCTCACCATCCAAACAAACACCCTATTCATGAGTAACCTTAACTAACCCTCTATAGACTGGGAAATGTAGACTGCCTCAAATTCACAAGTACAACACTTCCTGGACTTTATTAACACAAACACCATGCAACAGAGACCAAATGCTCTAACCAGAGGATCAAACATACTATATCTGGAATTTGCTACCATGGAAGAGCCCCCCCCCCCCCCAATCACCATCACCATCACCAGTGCATCACATCCTCACTAGTGAGGAAAGATCACAGAGCAAATTTGAAATAAAAATCAACCCACCTAATCAAAACAGGGAAAGCCACCTCAGACAGTAGACCCATAATGAGTGGCTTACCCCAGGAATTAGTCTTGGAGCCTCTGGATGCTGTCATCAATTCCCCAAGTGATGTGGATGTCCTACAAGAGGGCCTCACCCAAACAAATGACTGCTGCCAGAAGCATGGCCACAAGCTGAATGCCAAAAAATGCATCATCATCCACTTTGGGGAGAGTGACGTCCCCACATATTATCATATTAATAACAATGTCCTAAGCACGCAATCAGTCGTGAGGGATTTGGGTACCCAGGTTGATAGCAACCTGACTTTTGAGCACCAAGTTGCTTCCATTGTATGGAAAGCTTTCTACATGGCGGAGCTCATAAGTAAGGGTATCTCATCCAGGGACAAGGAAGTCATAACATCCTTGTATTCTTGCCTTATAAGGTCAATTATTGAGTACAACACCCCCTTCAGCATGTACCTCGAAAAGCACATGCAGCAGCTGGAGAAACCATAGAGGTCCCTCAGCAGGAGAATCAAGGGCTTCAAACATCTACCCATTACAGATAGACTAAAACTCCTGTCCCTCTACTCAGTTTCATACAGACTCCTCAGAGGTGACCTCTGCCTGGCATACAAAGCAATTTCAGATCCCACTTTGATGGTACTGCTTCATATCCGCAAGGCAAGCTCCACTAGAGTAATCCATACGCACGACCTCAGCCTGGTCTGTGACATCAGTAGAACTTGCTGGTGAAACAGATTTTTTTCCCAAAGACTCCCCCATCTGTGGAATAGACTCACTCTCCATACCAAGCAGAGTACCTCATTATCCTGTTTTAAGCACAACCTGGATAACTGGATGGGAAACAAAGACTGCACCCCTGGATTCCACCTGATTCCCTGCTGGACAGGGGCTTTGAGTGCTGACTTGTCTAAATATGGGCTAAACTCTTGGCTAGGCTAATAAGGTAATCAGGGTCAGTAGCCTAGTAACTTCCTATGATCCTATGATCCCATGATCCTAGGAACTCAGACAATTCAGCTAAAGCTGTAACAGTTAAGAACTATTCAAAGGCAAACTGCATCCTACTAAGTGAAAGTTTCTCAAAATTTAAGGCTCTCCACAACCCCAAGACAACCACTACCTATACAGAATTATTTACGGAGTCCCTATACAAACGTGAATCGCCAAAATCAGTAAGAGCAATTCCCTTAAAGGAAAGTGCTCTCTTGTACAACTAAACAAGAAACTAAGAGGTCAAATTAAGTCCAAAAAGGCCAACTATAAGGTCAGGAAAGCCTCACAGGCTAAGGTTAATCAGATGTTCTTCTTCAACTATGTTTGGAACCTTAGAGGTAACACACAGCAGCTTGATGAACTGGTGGTGATCGGTACCACTTTCATCACTGAAGGGTGCATAACCAGTCTACTGGGGATAAATTAAGCTCAAGCTTCACCCCAAAACCTTCACCAGCCAAACCAGGTGAAATCCCCTCCAACATACTTTCCCCCACTATCAGCAGGGACTAGGTGCTTGCAGCCCTCACTAAAGCCAAGAAAATCACCTCCATGCATCCCAACAGCATTCCTGTTTGCCTCCTGAACAGTCTAAAACATGACCTATCAGGACCACTTGAGGCACTATTCAATTACAGATTTGAAACAGGCTACATTTCAAGTGAATGGAGGATCACATCAGTCACTCCCCTCTACAAGGGTGGATCATCAACAGACCCAGGGAACTACAGACCTGTCAGTCTAACAAGCCTAACAGGCAAAGCCATGGAATGAATTATCATGAAAATGATAAACAAGAACATTAGCATCCTAGAAACACTGGACCCATCCTAATTTGGCTTTGTTAATGAATGGTCATGCCTATTTAACCTAATAGACTTATTTGAGAGGGTCACCAAGGCAATGGATGAGGATAAACCAGTGCATACTGCATATCTTGACCTGACCAAGGCATCTGACACTATAACCCACTCAGACATTGTTGACAAGCTGTCAAAGGAAAAAACTTCAAAGACCAATACACGTAAGGTTCAGTTAAGGCACTTTTAATGACTTGCTGCAAGGAGACAAAACATGCAAATACAAGGATTTGTCTAACTACTAACAGGAAGTATGCTTATTCTTATACTGTTTTACAAGACATGGCCTTCTAAGGCTGACGTAATCAAACACAACTTTTAGCATTGTTCTACAGCAGATGTTACTCAGATTTTCTGCTGACATGACTAGATTTGTGAGAAACTTTTGAGAAAAACAACCTGGCCTTGGTGGCCACTAATCCGTTACAGGCTTCTATTGTACAGTGTTACATTTCAAGGTACTTTTCTAACTCAGATACAGGCAAATGCTGATTGCAGTTCATATTTTCAAGCAGGCTTTGTACTAATTATCTATAACTTCTGCAGCTGTGTATTTTCTCACAGCACAAGCGGAACTCCTTGTCTAAGTTTCATACAAGTAGTATTCATTATTTTTCTAACGCAAGCAGAAATCATCTGCTTCTCAGAAAATTTCCAAGGCACAAGCAAGATTTTAGCTAATAATACAAGGTCAGAAAGCGTCTGCAGTTTGTACAGATTTATGCAGTATGAAATAGAATAAATGTGTTAACCCTTTTCAAGCTCTAAATGCACTAAGCATATTACTAATACACATATTAATACATATTTTTCTAACACAAGCTCTCTGGGCTAGGCATTAATCCTGACATAACTCACTGTATTGCCAGCTGTCCTACAGACCGAACCCAAGAAGTCAAGATTGTTGAGACCACCTACACCAAGAGACAGATCAGCAATGGAATACCCCAGGGTTGTGTGTTGGGTCATTACTGTTTGGCATTTACTTCCCAGAATGTTCTAGACCTCTGGCTCACCAAGTTCACAGACAACTGCAAACTGGAAGCTATTACAGACTCTCTCTCCAAGTCACCACCATCTTGTAAGTGGATTTAACACAGACAAAGGACTGGTGCTAAAGCCATGGCCTAAAACCCAATGCCAAAATAGCCATTATAGTTCCCTTTAGGAAATTGTCAATGCAAGTTAATTACTCCATAAACAAAACACCCATAAGAATTAACCCATTAGTAAGGGACCTGGGAACATATGTAGAAGGTAATTTGGCCTTTGACCAACACACAGCTAAGATAATAAGAAAATCATTCTATGTCACCTAACTTATAGGTCAGGATATGGAATCCAGGTCCAAGGAAGTTATAGTACCATTCTACTTGGGCATTATCAGACTTATAATTGAATACAGTGCCTTCCCTTTGGCAAGTATCTAACCAGACACTTGCAACAGCTGGAGAGCCCACAAAGCTTTCTTAACAGGAGAACTCAGGCATGAATGCACTGTCATACACTGATGTCATAAAGGCTCTGTCTCTGTATTCAGTCTCTTACAAGCTGCTGAGATGCTACCTTTCCTGGCTTACAGGGTTCCCTCAGACCCAGCCATGATAAATCTGTTTCATGTGTGCAAAACAACAGCACCAGAAACACTAGATGTACATTTCTTAACTTCAATTGTGACATGAATAGAACATGCTGGAGGGACAGATATGTGTCACAAAAGATCTCCACACTGTAGAATAGGCTCCCCATCCATGTAAAACAGAGTTCTTCCTTGACACTATTCAAACAAAACCTTGACAATTGAAAGGGAAATCATAAATTTTCACTGGTCTGGTCCCATGTCCCTTATGGACAGAGGCCATCAATAAGAAAAGTATTATCCTAACATCCCCCTACAAATCCTTACTTACCTACCTATTAACATCCCCCCTCCCATATACATGCCTGTGATACTTAGGACCCATATTGTTTGGGGTGTGTGGCTAGTCTTGTAAGGACCCTAGTGGTTGTTAGTCTAGTAATAACCACCAATATTCAGTTGGTATAGTTATAATAGCTAACCGGGAAAAAGCCGAAAGAAGAAGATAGTTATAATAGCTGAAGTTCCTTACTTTCGTACTTGTGTTAACTTACTATCCATTTCAGGTCTTTCCACTCTACCTGTCTTTACCTTAAATGGCTCAGTACACTAGAAGGAAAATCTCCTTGCTGATACCATCAAGAAATCTCTCCTGCCTTGACCCTAGCTAGTGAAAAGAATTGCCAAAGGTCGATATCATCTCATCTATGTCAAAATTTCACTACCGTATAGCTGAACTGGGTTTACAGCACATCCTAATAGACTTGGGAGCCCAAAAATAAAAACAGCTCATTAATTTTGCCAAATACCAGTTGCTAGCACAACCAGGCTGCTATATTTTAACAGTATCTGCCTAAACTGAATCATTTATGGCCCGTAGAAGAAGTGGAATTTTTTTTACCAACTAAAGCTTTATTTTTAATTTTTGCATTAAAATAAGAGAATAAAGTACTGTATAAATACAGAGTTAAAGTTAAAAGGCATCCTACATACTGACCTTAAGAATCCTGTGGTCTGGATTAGCCTTGCTGTGCTCAGGCTTGCTCCGCGCCGCACCCTGTCCCCAAATTCTACCTACCCCTAATGGTGCTAAATTTATAATGGCTTTGCCAAAGTCCTCTTATCAGAACCAGTCAGCATTACCTTAGTTACTCATAGGACCCAACCATAATTATTATAACCCTCTCCATTTTCTTACTCTAATCTGGTTACCAGCACTCCTTTCTCTATTTTTAAGCAGGTATTAGTTAAATACCGCTATAATGCCTCCACAAACCTCAACTATACCTCCCAAATTAAAGCCTTCCTATTGCCTAATACTCCTGCTGATAATTCCCTATTTTCTCACAGCTTATGAATACCAGAACCTCCCAGGCTCTCATTACCCCAAATCCCAAACCAGCACTCCAGATCTACCAAATAACTTTAATCACCTACTACACCCCCTCTCATTTAACTCCTCTAATACAAAAACTCAGCATCCCATTCGAGCCAGATATATTAACCCCAGAACTAAATATTATCAAAAACTTTACTTAAACTCCAGAAACTCACAATCAGATTACAGTTTAATCTTGTAATTGATGGGGACATTCACCCTAACCTGGGCCTAAGGCCACTTGATGCACCAGCCCCATAAATAATACCCTTACTAGCCTGCAAAACCTAAACAAACCCTCCAACTCACTCCTGATCTGTCACCTAAATATTAGAAGTATAAATAATAAAATCCATTACTTGCATGCCTCTTGACTGTACATTCCCCTGATATACTATGCCTTACTGAAACCTGGCTCAAACCTGCTACTACTGATAATTAGGTCATACCTCCAGGTTATAATATATTATGACTAGACCGTACCTCTAGAAAGGGAGGGGGTAGCTGTATTGTATAAATTCACACTAGATGTAACCATATCTAGTTCTCCACATGCTCCCCAAACTGATAATGCAGAAATACTTATTACTAAGCTACAAATGAACAAACACAAATTCATAAATATTGTTTGCAGTTATATTCCTCCAGGTAACAACATAAATACCCTAGAAGACATCCTCCAATGGCTGTCCATAAACTGCCTCCAAGAAACCATTGTTCTCAGGGACTTTAATATTGACTGGAACACATGTTCTTCAGACTTCCCTACCACCCACATACATTTGTATAGCTTTACCCATATCATATCCTCCCCCACAAGAATCAGTAAGCCCAACAACAAAGAAAGTATTCTAGACTGGATTCTCATAAACAACCACCTCCATATATATAAAGCAGGTATTCAACCTGATGAAATAAGCGATCACTTCCTTACCTATATCCTCAGGCAAAAAAATTATATCCCTCAACTACCCACCTTCAAAACTATAAGGAGAAAGAAGAACTTTAATCAAACTAAATTCCAAAATGAACTTAAGTCATGTGACTGGTCTGATCTAAAACTGCATTCACTAGATGAAGCAATTTTGTACTTTAACTCTACGTTTCTTGCTATCCTTGATAACCACGCTCCTACTCGTACTATCAGAACCAATAAAAAAGTAGCACCATGGATGTCAAATGATACCAGACAAAAAAATCGGATATAGAAATAAAGCTTGGGCCTCTTGGAGAACCAATAAATCCCCAAAGTTCCATCTTGTATATAAACAACTAAGGTATGATACAAATATGTCTATCATGCTAGACAAAAAAAATATTACTGTCATCTGCAACAGAAACACCAAAATCATCCGCAAAAATGTTGGTCTAGTATAAATAACCTTCTCCACCCAGGACATTCGTCTACCCCTACCCCCTCGACTACCCTCCAAAAACCTCCGGAAAATGTTGCTAACACCTTTAACATTTTCTTTACAGAAACTATTCAATCCCTTGCCAACAAACTAGCTGCCAGTAGCCCAAGTCTTACCAGCCTCACACCCAATATACATCTCTTCTTCAACTTTCAACCATTACCAACATCACTTATCAGGTCACTAATCAAGGAACTGAAACCCAACACCCTATCAGCAAACCTCCTCCCCACAGAGTATCTTCAAAAAGCTGCAGATGAAATAGCATATCCCATTTCAATACTAATCAATAGACCTATTGTTGAAGCTTATATCCCCTCCATCTGGAAGATCTCCCACGTTATTCCCCTCCATAAAGGGGGTAGTTCCACTGAACTTTCAAATTACAGGCCTACAGCCATCAACGAAATCAGTCAATGTATGGTGTTAAATCAACCAACCAAGAAGCAAATAAAGCAGTAAAATGTCAAATAATAATGGAATCCACCAAAGGAAAATTACACTATCAGAATAAAAAATACACTTCTTCTTTACTGACACAAGTGATTAAGTGCTTTCATCCCCAATAATGTGGACTTCATCAGAATACACTTAATTCTTTAATTGCTATTTAAATTTTTTTTGGTGACAAGCATACTATATAAAGAAGTCTTTAATCAACTTAAAGGGACCAAGCACTTAATTCACATAAAACGATACAAAAAAAATACAAAAAATATATAAAAATTCATAAATTTATCAGAAAATATCTAATACAATATATATGTATACTAAAACAATACTACCTACCCCAACCATGTACATAGACAAAATACTGAAGAAATCAGTTATAACATGGAAAAATCTCACTTAATATACCTCCTTGTA
Organism: Protopterus annectens; assembly: GCF_019279795.1. Classification (NCBI taxonomy): domain Eukaryota; kingdom Metazoa; phylum Chordata; order Ceratodontiformes; family Protopteridae; genus Protopterus; species Protopterus annectens. Next base: position 19,887,194 of record NC_056731.1, read on the forward strand.
GGTTTAATGAAACCTATGAAAATATGTGCAAATATGCAGTACATAACTCAAAATAACAAACACAATAACAACCTATGTCTGCAGTTGTAGAATTGGTTTAATTGTAATATGATTGTTTAAACCAGGTGTGTTTAAAGCATCAGTTAATAGTTGACACCTGGCATCCCTGTACCCCAATGCTGCCTTGAAGTTGCCCCCTCAGGGGCCCATTCTAACCTGTTCCAAAATTATAAACTTGAAAAAATGACTATCCCCACTCATATCCACATGTCTGTATAGGGCGTTGGTGTTGTCTTTTCTTCTTATATTATACAAATGATCATAAATTCTTTTTTAAGAGATCTCTCTGTTTTGCCTATATAGCAACTGGGGCATGCCATGTACTTAGCCATATATACAACATACTTGGAATTGCAATTCCCCTGCCTAAAGGTGATTTAGTTTTGTTAGCATTTTCAAAAATAACACCCTCATCTTCTAATATAGCATGGCATTGCCTACAGTTACCACACCTTCTCATATGTTTATTCTTTTTACCAATCTCCCTAATGGTGTTACCCTGCTCCAGATTTCTCTTGATGTTACAGCCCATTTTATAGACTAATAAAGTTTCACCCACTATATTCCTTATTTTGATGTCCACCATTAGAATATTCCAGTTATTATTTAATATCCACTTCACATGTTTTACATAAGGGGAATATTCCAAAATACAGGCTCTTTGATAATTTTTATCAATATCCTCAGTAGATTTATATACATTTTTAAATGTTTCCCTTCCCAGAATTAGTGGGTACTTTTTTCCCCTCTTCATTAATAACGTACCTCTTAACGTCATCTATCATATGTTTGCGGTATCCCCTTTGGCTAAATAAAATGCTTATATAATCCATTTCCTCAATCATATCAGTATACGGGGACGTCATTCAGGCTGCCCTTATGCACTGCCCTTTGTAGATATTCCTCATCATTTTCCTTAGATGGCTACTGGTGTACTCAAGATAACTATTAGAAAAAGTATTTTTCCTATGTATATGAGATTTGAATCCACTATTAATGTTAGATATAAATGTGTCCAAATATGCAATACCTCCTCTGTTGCTAGTATGTGTAAACTTTAAAAAGGTAGTAGAGCTATTAATGTAATCCATAAACTGATCAATAACATCCCAGGGACCATCCCACAAAATAAAAATGTCATCCAAAAACCTGGTGTAATATTGAATCTAGTTGTAGTATTCACTCTTGAAGATGAAGTTGTTCTCCCAATCCAACATCACCAGGTTGGCAAACATGAGGGCACAAGCGTCCCCCATAGCCACACCTCTGGTTTGTCTTTAATATTCACCCGCACAATAAATAAAGTTGTAATCAAGTATTAAGGACACACACTCCATGATAAGGGTGACAAACTCCCAATCTAAGTTTGCATACTGTCTGATGCTATTGCAGAAACCATCTAACCCTAGTTGTTGGGAATACATGAAAATAGGTCTACCACATCAGTGGTGATAAATATAAGTCCCTCCTTCCAAAGGTTGGGAGTTAGGCCACCTAAAAAGTCCCACGAATCCTTAATCATATGTGGTAGTTTCCCATAGATATGTTTTAACCATCTATCAATGGCTACTCCTAAAGGAAAAGTTTTAGAGTGACTCCCAGACACAATAGGCTGAAAGGGTGGATTCATGATGTTCTTATGTATCTTAGGAATACCCACAATAGTTGCCAATATAGGATGTTCAACCTTAAGAAAGTTGTAAATGTCAATGGTAATTTGATTATCCAATAAAAATTCATCTAAGTACATATCCATCCGTTTAGAAGTTATATGAATTTCGTTAATGGACACTGTTTCATAATTGCCAGATGTCTGAAGTATCTCAAACATTTTAGTGGTATATTCCAATGCATCGTAAATAACCACCCCCCACCTTTATCAGGTTTCATGACCCTGATGTTATGGTAATTTTTAAGCTGTTTCAAAGTACATAGCTCTTTACCTGATAAATTGTTCAGAATTTTCATATGTTTAATATTATTCCGTAAACCATAAATTTCCTTTGTAACCATTCTTTCATATACTGCAACACTAGGGTATGTAGGTGGACCACAGGTACTTTTTTTCTTGAGCACACCAGTAACTACAGGCTGGGATTTACCCTGAAACAAAATAGCTAAATTAATTTTTCTTCGGAAGAGTTTAATTTCCATCAAGCAATTAACTAGGTGAAAACTCATTTTAGGTATGTACTTCATAACCCTAAACAATAATTAAAATGTTCACTACCCAAAACTAAGTTAGTGTAGTTATATATTGTAAAATTGCCGAAACAGTTAACTACTCCATCCAAAGTTGTTATTATTGATGTGGTCTCATTACCCTGTTCCAAGTTCACCACTGTCTCTTGCTCTCCCCCCAACCTCGATCTGCATAATCCATGTATGTTCCATATGACCTGTTATGTTTCCATTTCCAATCCTTTCTCCACTTCGGATGTTGCTGCTGTCTCAACCCCCTGTGAAAATTTGTACTAGTCACATCATATTGTTCATTGGTCTCAGATTTCCCAGTCCCCAATGAATCATTCCTCTCAGTCCCACTTCTAATAAACCTATCCTTATTTTCCTTCCAGGGATATACAACATCTCTTAAAATGTTCAACATCCCGCCTAATTTTTCTACATTTCTTAGTGTAAATGGTGTGTGCCTTCTTATCCACCACATTATACTGTTTTAAATACAATTTCTCCCATTGTGCAAACAATAAGTCATTAACTATAATGGTGTTAAGCTTTTCCACTTCATCAATCAAAACACATAATCTTTCATTTTTTTTCTTAATTAATAGCTTCATATAGTCAAAAACAAATTGATTAAATAACTGATTAAATTCATTTCTTGCTTGATCAGCTAAAACAATACCCATAGGCACCTTAAAAAAATGTAAACCTACTGGTACAATATTTAATGTAAGACATTAATTTAAATATACATTGTCCAATTTTAAACCTTTGATAACTCCCAGTTTTTTACCAAATGAATATATCATATCTTTTAAAAGTTCCAAAGATGTCTATTATGCTAGACAAAAAAATTATTACTGTCATCTGCAACAGAAACACCAAAATGATCCGCAAAACCTTGATCTAGTATAAATAACCTTCTCCACCCAGGACAGTCTACCCCTACCCCCTCAACTACCCTCCAAAAACCTCCGGAAAATGCTGCTAACACCTTTAACACTTTCTTTATGGAAACTATTCAATCCCTTGTCAGCAACTAGATCCCAATAGCCCAAGTCTTACCAACCTCACATCCAATACATATATTTTCTTCAACTTTCAACCATTACCAACATCGCTTATCGGGTCGCTAATCAAGAAACTGAAACCCACCACCCTATCGGCAGACCTCCTCCCTGCAAAGTATCTTCATAAAGCCGCAGATGAAATGGCATATCCCATTTCAATACTAATCAATAGCACTATTGTTGAAGCTTATACCCCCTTCATCTGGAAGGGGGTAGTTCCACTGAACTTTCAAATTACAGGCCTATAGCCATGCTGTCACCCTTGACTAAAATTATGGAAAAATGTATCCATAAACAACTCCTACCCTATCCTAATCTGAACAATCTCCTAGCCCCTTCCCAGCATGGATTTAGACCATACCATAGTACAACCTCAGCCCTTCTTTCCTTCTCTCATACAATAAATCAAAACTGTAATAACAACAAGTTTTCTTCTGCCCTTTTTCTAGACCTGTCCAAGGTGTTTGGCATGGTAAACCACCAGCTACTCTTATGCACATTAAAGTACTCTCCATTGATAACCAGGTAATTCACTGGTTTCAATTCAATCTAAGTGGTAGACAACAAGCTGTACTATGGAAGGATAACTTATCTTCCCTGTTACCAGTCACCTTTGGAGTCTCTCAGGGGTTTATATTAGACCCCCTCCTATTCTCCATCTTCATTAATGATTTCTGTACAGTCATCCCAAATGCAACCTGTATTCAGTATGCAGATGACTCTACCCTAATCTGTTCTGCTACCTCCCCAACAAACTTACAGACTTTATCCCAAAACACCTTTAACAAAGTAGAAAACTGGCTCACTGATCATCGTCTCCTATTAAATCCAAATAAAACAAAGCTGTTACTCTTCACCCCCACTCGTAACGTCCTTTTGCCATTGTTTACCATAAAATCTAACAATGGCACCATAATTTCCCCAGAACCAAGTACTAAACTATTAGGAGTAATAATTGACAATAGTCTTATGTTTGATGCTCACATCGACCGAACTATTAAAACAGTCAATAAGAAACAGGGCTCTTTATATAAGATTAAACCATTCCTAACCCCATCTGCTAGGACTGTGATTGCCCATACATATTTACTATCAACCCTTTTTTATGCCTCTCCTATTTCCACAATCCTTAGTAAATCTGACCTTAATAAACTCACTAGCTGCTATAATAATATTGCCAGATTTGCCGCAGGTTCAGCATATAGAACACATCACTGTCTTAACCTTGAATTGCTAGGCTGGCTAGAACTACCCTTCCAACTTCAGTATAACCAATTAATAGTTGCTCACAAAGCCCTCTTCCAACCAGAAATCACACCCATACTTAAAAATATTATCACCCCCTACAGTAACCTAAAAGCACTCAGCTCTTCCAACAGAATGCTAGTACAAATTATTAAATCCAACAACTTATCTGGTGAATCATTATTTAACAACTCTGTTGGCAAAGCCTGAAACTTACTTCCTGCTGAACTTACTGCAATCCCCTCCTTAAATCAATTTAAAATATCTCTTAAAAAACACCTAAAGATGCATTGGTTATGCCCCTGTACAAACCCTGACTAACCCTTTCTTGATTACTAGCTATCACTGAAAATCTTGGCTACATGTAGAAACTTTCATTATCATAACTCTGATACATCAGCTGTTTTAGAAAATTGATTACATGTCTCTTATCTATTGGAATGTACTACAGAAAGATGTGATAACTTGCACAACCATGTACTACTAAAAATGAATGTGTTCTTGCATAAAAGTTAATAATTGTAAAGTGTTTCTGTATGTATTCCGGCAAAACTGGAATATGTATGTATGTATTCTTGTATAAAAGTCTATAATTGTAAAGTTTCTCTGTATGTATGTCTGGAGCTTTTTTCCCCTGGCCTCCGCTGAAAATGGATCTACATCCAGTCGGACTTCCCCGGTTAAAAAATGTAAAATAAATAAATAAAATAAAATAAATAATAACCTATGAACCTATTCCAAATAATGCAGATTATATGACCTGACAAATGTCAACCTCTTTGCAGATGCTGGAGGCCATAAAGAGGGTGCTGCAAAAATATACGGTTAAAATGCAACATATTTAGACAACTAAAATTAAACTTGTTTAGAATTTATATTACATAATCCTGGCCTATTAATAAATTAATTTATTCTTTATTGCAATGAATAAAGTAAAACAATTAAAGACAATGTAAATGCTACATCATCTATTGTTCAACAACCCATATGTCATACAAAAATCAGAAATATTGCTACATATAACATACTGTTTTTGAGGGTGGAGGAGCTTACATGCTTGCAAGTCACCTACATCTCATTGTTGATCTGCCTTTGTCTTCTCTGTATCGAAAAATAGTTGTCCCCCTTCCCATCTGACATCAGTCAGCACAGGTCTGACCTTCTTAAATGGCTAATAATGTTGCAGTGTTGCAGCATATACTTCCAGAATCAATACAGCCAAATTGTGGACAAATGGAGCCCTATGCAGGACAATGAATCAGCCCCCTGCCAGTCATATCAATACCCCATTACTTACAGGTTCATAGTAGATTATTAAGCTAACAGCTCAATATCTCTTATAAAACTAGCCAATTTTAGCCAGATTTTACTCAATTTTCTATCCCTAAGGGAAAGATAACAAGGGTTTTTCAATTTTTACAGATTGCCTCTGTCCATAACAGACATTGGCGCCACCCAAAGAATGAATTTGCAATTTCCCATCCATTGGTCCAGATTTGCTTGAAGATGGTCAAGGAAGTGTTCTGCTTCATGTGAATAGGGGAGAGACGGGTGCATCTCCCCAGTTACCATAATCACTGTTTAAACTTGTCAGTGTACATACTATTTACTTCTTTACAGTTGTCACTGAGATTAGTATTTCACTTAAACTCTATATTCTAAGTTTTATAGAAAAACATTGACAGACATTTTCTAAACAAAACAAAAACCCTTCACATAGAGACTAGACTTAGCATGAGAAACAGTAATTTTTTCCCTTAAAACTTACATTTAGTGAAAATTCATCTGGCCACCCATTAAACTACAAAGAAATGCATTGGGATTCATACTCAAATTTCATATAGTGAAGTACTAATTATTGACTTTATAAGGGTTGCAGGAATTCAAAAACTAAATATGCAATGTATTTGCTAACCACCTTGGATAGTCTACTGGACACAAGTAACCTTTTTCAGGAGCAGCCCAGGAGTACAGCCTGGTGAAGTAACTTGGTCATAGTCATAAAGAAGACAAATGAAAGCTGAGGGACTCAAACCCTGTACTACAAGAAACAGCTCTTTAACAGCTCAAAGTCCTACTCATCTGCACTAAGCGGTAGACAACTATAGTAGACCAAACACTGTACATTTCACACCAGTATGCCTGCAAAAAATAAATAAAAAAATAAATAAATAAATAAAAAAGCTAAATTAAAAATGTACTCATAGTTAAGACTTCATGCTGTCCAGTTCATTCACAACTAAATAAACACACTGGCAACATTCAAGAGAAGAAGGAAACCAAAGACCACATCCAAATACACCTTGACTTGGTGGCAGTCCAGGAGATCTCTGAGGAAAATAGACCAAATTCCTAATTGCCCCTAAGCATTGGCTGTTTAAGTGACTTGCTCAGGAATAGTGCATACATTTTAGGCAAAAGCAGAGATGTTTGAAAAAATTGGAGACAGATAGGTAATTGGTGTGGAGAATTAAGCCTGCTGCTACCTGTACTGAAGGTACAGGATTTGACTCTATCAATTTGCTTAATTAAACTGGGAAATTTCACAGACACAGACACACACGCGCATACACACACACACACACACACACACACACACACACACACACACACACACACACACACACACACACACATGCACACACACATGCACCTTTGTACATAAGACTGCAGCCTTTAAAAAGAAATGTATACAGTCTTATGTTGCATCACTACATCCTGTTCATATAAAAGAGAATGGCAGTGTTTAAAAGAAATGTTCATATGCCTTACTACTACCTGTATACATTCCTCCCAGCAAGGCAGTTGCTGCATCTTCTAAGATATGTGGTATTTGAAAAAAGACCATGCGCCTCTACTACTACCTGAGTGCTTGAAACATTCATCTTTTTGATGGACAGTCTTTAAACAAACGAAAACATGTCAAAGTAGTGTTTGTCAATCTACTGCAAAAACTGTCATTCTACTGATTTGAGCTCCATTTAGTCTTTGTTCATTGGTTCAAAATCTGACCAGTGAGCAAGGTGATACAGCCAGGAAGTAAGAAGTAGTTCACTGCAGCGAGATCATTTAAGCAGCAATGATGTTTTATAGTCAGTTATTTTTTTTAAATCCAAAGTAGTAGAATAGTTAGGGTTTTTAATGTGTTTTGGCTGTGCTGGGACTCCAGCCAGCACCCAGCCCTAGGCAGCTGCCTAGGTCACCAAATTGTGAACTGCTGTCACACAGAGCTTGTCACCAAATATATCCAAAGGTGACATTTTTGAAATGAAAATATTACATTTTGGTAGACTTTTCAATTGAGAAACATGCTTTTCATAATCATATATGTCTTATTCAAAGACTTCTAAAATTACATCATGGAATCTGAAAGTACTTTTTGTCAGGATACATGACTGTACTTTGTGAGAGACTTCCAGATTCTTCAGTAGTAATCACAAAAATAATGGAAATAGACAGCTAAACTACAAAGTAATGTAAAATATCTTAGAAAAGAATCAGGAAAATCTAACAACTCCATGTATTCAGAACTCACTTTTTTCAAAAAAGAGATCTCTGTGTCACAACTCCATCATTGTATGAACAAATAAATCTTTAGTCTCTCTCAGATCATACAAAACTTTCTGACACTGAAAATCCATTGATGGATAGTAGGAAATAATCAAAGACATGGTACTCCCATCATAAGGCTATCACACAGGAAAACTGCATGGAAGATTATATGAATAGCCAGGAGAATAACAGCAGGTCAACGGAAGTGATATGTTACAGTGCTGCAAATGAGTTATGGTGGAAACAACTTATACAAATGATTCTACTTCCATTGATATCTGCCTCTCATTCACAGATGGGCCCATGCGATACCACAACTGACTAGAACACTGCTTGACAAAGTAGGAGTAGGGCTCCAATGACCACGCCCTGCCACTGTGCTGCCAGCACATCAGTTTCCCATAGTGAGTAGTGCTGCTGTAACAATGACTTACAAACTGAGATATATTCTCACCTACAACAGAAACACAGTTCCCCAGAAAATGTCAACACTCAAAAGTAATGATTCTCAGAGGGAACCCAAGCAGTTATCTGCTGTTATCTCTACCATGATATACAGGTGCACAGGGACCACAATCCCTGATATCTACTATTCATTCCAGAACTTACTAGTGTTTGGACTATGCACATATTTCACTCTGCCACCCCCTGCACCACCTTAGTAATGGGTGCTAACTCTAACCTAATGTGACCCCTTCCCTCAAACCTAAACTTACCTTACCTTCATAAAAACCTTCCTATAACAATGCCACTGCACAAGACACACTTGAACACAAAAACATTCATAAACACTAACGGACAACACTATATGCATCTTCTAACCTAACCTTAAAATAAATTTGTATAGAAACACGCAACACCTATTATTCACTTATCCCTGACTCTAACCCTAGCTCACATACAAATGCACAAACATTCTATCCCTCCAACCTTACTTATCTGACATTACACACCATTGACATTTCCACCTCTCTGCTATCTGTATCATCAGCATAAACCATACCCGCTGTGTTTGTGAAAGAAACAGCATTCAGAAAAATGCAGGATACCATGTATTTGACACCTATCTTTCGTTCCATGTTAGAGTTAAAAGTTATGCATTTCAGGTCTACAGTTAGTCATCTAAGCACGAGTACTATTTACAATCACTCTAGGAAATAGGAAGTTTAGCCTTTGACCAGATATAATCACCAGTTAATGCTTTTACACTTAACATGTATTTGAAAACAAATACTATGGGCTCCATCATGTGTATAGCATATGCCTACACATTTTTATTTTAATCACTTTGTTTGGTATAGATGGGATGCCAATACCAAGGGTTAAGTGTTTTATTAGTTTAGATATTGTAGTTGTTTCTTTTCTAGTTTTCATAATATAAACACTTGAGTGAGGCAGTATAATGGATTAGGTCCATGCACAGCTATGGTACTTTTAAATTCTTACTCTCAACAAATGTGCAATTTCTGTACAAGATCTTTCATCTAACTATGGTGAATCCCTTGATTAGTTGTATACGTCACATACATCTAACACTATCCCCCGGATTCATGAAGCTCGGCGCAAGGCCGGTGTAAGGCTTGCGCCGGCCGTGCAGCGTATATATGGAGTAGTAGCGCCATATGCATATTAATGAAGGTGTGCAGCCGCCACAGCCACATGCATAGGAAACGTGTGCGAGTGCATGGGGCGTAACGAAGTTGCGGAGGGAGGCGTGTCAATGTTGGCTGTCGATGAGCAACCTAAACTGCCGAATACTATAGTCCGTCTGCAGTAATAATCGCACCTATCAGTGTCCGTGGAGACTGAAACGTATACAAAGCATGCAAGATAGTCCCTGCAAACAGAAAATGAAGAAGCAAACACAAATGCACAATAGGGAATAACAGGTCCCTACCCTTGAACAAATGACAGAAAAACAGTGTGCCCGTAGTCCAACATAGTGTTGATAGCTATACCATGTGGAAGTGAAACATATCATATGCTAGGGCGCCGCCAGGAGGTACGTCCAGCCCAATGGAGAGGGTCACCAGCTGACCCATAATGTGAGGGAGGGTACATAGCTGTGCAGATGTGTCCATAACAAAATACACAAGGAGAAATGTAGATATATGTAGTGACTGTATGTCCGAATCATATCCCACAAGGGATGTAATAGTCACATACAAAAGGTATGTCTGTATCCCACATAACAAATGTGATAGGGAATAGAATACACATGTAAACGAATCAGGAGCATAGAAACAGCTACAACAATAAGGACACATGTAGGCCAAAAGGAACAGTATGACCTGTACCATCGACTAAGAATACCACCTGTCTCTCTTTGCGAGCGACAGAACCGCTGTGGCCAGATGTGTCCTGACACAAGCTTGTAAACATGGCAAATGTGCAGAGATTATAGGACATAATTATCCCTCAGACGTCATGTAATAGTGGCATTAAACAGTTGTTCTCCACACGTATATTACATAATTGTCATAAGAAAAAGAATAAGCCATCGAAATGCTACAAGACTAAAGCTGAGATACAGGCAAGAGTTGTAAGTTCTATCTGCCGAACTGACCGTGGGTATGTGTCGGCGTATAAAATGTGTTGTGTCCACCGCAAATATTACATTGTGGCCAATTGAAAAGGTGGAAACAGTGCCGTAGACTGTGGGGAGGCATTGTCCACAACAGTCGGATATGTGGAAGGAATAGCATGGACATAGGAAAAGGTGCCATCCCCCCAATGAGTACAACAGGTCTGCATAACCCGGGAGTCATCGGTAGAAGCCAAACTAGTATGTGACACAGCCGAATGGGTAGTACCCGGGTATACCAACTAAGTAATGAAAGTGAAGTATGGGTGTGTACCTATGTGTGTGAGGTATAGCACGTGGGAAGCAAACATGGCAGGGTGGTCCACACAACCATAAAGGTACCCGACACCTGTAGGGCAGTCAGTGTGCTACTCTGGCCGTGTCATGGCCCAACAACAAAAGTAGTGAGCTATCGGATGTGAGTAATTTGCATGTGAGGGGTGGATGGGTAATGGTAAAACCCGCAAAGGCGATACTGTGTCGTATGCAGAAAAGGTGAACCAGAGGTATAGGAGGGGGCAGCGGGTGAAGTGGACATAAACACAAACACATGAAGAAACAGCTGCAAGACAAGCAGACAGGCCATAGTGCAGAACACAATCCCACAAACATATGTATCATGTAAATGTGCGATCAAAATGTATAGATATGTCACCGTCACATACCCACAGGTTGGACCTGATGAAACTGGCCATAACAAATGCAACACACCTGGCTGCATAATGGGCTACCCAGCATACCCTCCACATCACACAACCCACCCCCATAACAGAACATCCACCAAATCCACCCGTACGTGGCCCACTGGTCCGTTGCAGACACAGCTACACATACCGACCCCTACACATATGTAGTAGGTATTGTCACCCTAGGCAGTGTCAGGATAGCAAACCATGTATTCCCTGCATGTTAAACCCCCTGCACATTTTCGTAAAGCCAAAATACATTTCGATATCGTTTTTGTGTGGAATGGTCCAATGTCTGGAATATCTCTTATGGGATAAGCAACCTGTGTAAATAGTAGACTGGGTATGACGACAAGATGTCCAATCCTGTAGATATCTGGACACAAGTCAGAACGTGAAGTAGAGGTCCAAGACACTGTCCAGACCTCAGTGGCCATGCATAACCTAGTACCCAGGATAAAACACCTTCCTGTGACGCACGTGTCCCCACACAAATATGCGGGAGAATATATTGCACACTCACATAGAGGCAAACGGCAGAAGGGTGAGGAAGACACCCGACATTAACAGGATAACCCTGATGAAGTGTGAGGGATACCTAGTGTGTGCCGGCATGACCGACCATACCTGACAACCTGTGTGAGCTAGATATCTGGACAGAGCCATGAATACAAGTGAGACAAAGATACAACAGCAGGTACAATATGCAAAGATAGCTGTTAGAAGTTATTCATGTATGTGCAGTCTGAGGACCCGGGAAGTCCACTGGGCGAAGAAGTGCCCAGTAACAGCGGAGGCCCGGGTAGAAAAGCTCCACAAGCAATACAAGGAAATAAAGGCTACATAATGTTAAAGGTAAAATATAAGAGTAAAAGGCATACAGTCAGGAAATACACATGCATAAAATGTGCATAATAAGACAGTGCAAATCCAGAGTTTTGTAGTGGTAATACAGAAATTTACAACAATGACATACTTGGAGTCAAGTGAGTGTCAGCTAAGTCTGGTTAAGCTGGAGGGTAGAGAGGAGCAGGAGTATGGAGAGCTCAGAGGAGTGAGATCCCTAGAATGTATAACAGGTGCAAGCAGGAATATATCCATGTGGATGGATAAACATAGATATATCATAGAATGACAGTTTGCACAATGGCATTAATGTCCGGAGTATGAAGTCTGAAACTCAACTGTCTGCTAGCACGTCCCGACTTCTGTCTCTAATGCCGAGCTACTGCTGTAACAGAACACAACAGCGTATTACATAGGTTCGTACCATATCACTCAACTGTCCAGATATTCGCAGAATGACCAGAGTGTTGGCTCATATTGTTATGTGCCTCCGACAATCTGCGTCTGACCGGTAAATAGGTGTGGATTGACATTACGAAATAATGAGGATTAAGTGTAACACTCCACATTCTGCAGAAGAGTCATGATAATGCAAAACTTAGTATTCTATCAACATTATAAGCTTGTAAGGAAACTAGTTAAAATGTGTCCCTCTTACTTTCCCCCATCATGTAGGGTTTGCACAGATTTGTTGTTCAAAGAATTTGAGAGGTATGGTCCATACATATGTACAGTAACAACCCATGACATTTGTGTAATGTACAACTGCATACCTGTAGTCACATCATGTCCAAGAAAATAATCCCCGCATGAATGAATACAGGTAATAGTCAAATGTGAATGGTAAACACCCCCCCTCATCACCATGGAGTATGGACCGTAAACAACCCCACCAATAATATGTACAGCCAACAAAATAAGCTCCTGATAGGTGCCCAAACACATGTGTCTATAAATACAGGTAAAATGTTCATAATAGGGAGAAGCTCCCTGTCCACATGCTTCATCTGACATTTGAACTCGGCCAGGGAAGTTCCGTTCACCAGGCAGACAAGCCTATACTCAGATCACTACATGAACACCCTGACAATCAAAAACGTGTATGTGATACGACTATATGCCCTGGTGTTCTGCATATCCTCAGAGTGATTAACAATGCAGCTGGGGTCCACAGCAGTAGGCAATAGGGAATGTGTAATATGTAGTACCGTGTTTCTCACAGCAGGGGAATGGATGCCTGTGTTGTAAGTGAAGTGGTGAGGCATATGTTGATGTAGCTAAATACTATGGGTATGCATATCAATGAGGCAGAACAGCAACAGAATACTGTTTCCGGCATCCGTCCAATGTAAATGCAGTCCCGGTTGATCTATGACCACTGCAGATATCCCCGTAAAGTGTAATGAATGCGTTTGTGCTGTACACACAGTTAAATACGTAAAGGTGAACCGTGTGTTTCACACCAGTCCATAAACCAGACTACAGATATGTAAGTGTTACGTTCAGAAGTATGAAAGGCCGCACAAGCACACATATCTATTAAACAGATGTAACCCACAACATGTATATGGAAGTGCGCCTGTACGTGTGTGATCCGCTCACAGCATAGTAAATGAATGCTGTTTCCCCCACGTTAGATATACATGGCTCAAACCTGTTAACCCCATAAAGTATGAAACCAGACAAAGGCATACAAACTACTGGTACAAATAGGGACAAACCCGAGATATGTGCCAGAACAAACATAGAAAGTGGATAGAATAACGGGTGTGTCAGTAGCATGGATTCTCTGAAGGGTATGCAGTCGTAACCTGAACTGCTTGCCAGTATTTCCCAATGTAAGTCTTTAATGAAATGCCACTAAATTGCCAGATAGATACAAGGTTATGAAAAACACACTGAAGATAAGAAGCAACCAACTGTACATTCTGCGACAATCTGTACAGTGGAAAGGTATGGTATGGATATAGATATATGTGTATACACATAATCAACAGACGTAAACCAAAGCAAATTATGAAATGAGGACTGTACATGTATATATGTATACACAACAAACATTTGTCCCATAGATATGACATATGTACATAAATAGGCCACGGCATAGCTATTATGGGTAGACAAACAGACATGCACGAAAGGTGAATAAACCGCTGCTTTCCAAACCATTGGCCAGAAAGTGACAGTCCGGCAAGTTCTACACTTTAAACATGAATATAGGTGTCCATTGCAGGACCCCAAAAATTGATCCATATGTAGTGTCAACCATCATTGACTCAAACGAAGTGACCTCAGCAAATACGATATAGCTGTACATGCAACAGTAGCAGGTGCAAGGGTAATAACACATGTGTCGATAGAATGTATGACGTACGGACTGATATCCAGAGAGTGGGGAGTGCTTATAAGTGTCTCCACATTTTAGTACCGCTCACATTGAACATGTGTAATGGGTACTGTGGAGGGGTGTCAGGTATGGGAATCATGGGTATGCAGAAATGGGCCTAGGTGTTGTTTGGCACAGACTTATTAGGTCCGCCCCGTGGGAGTGATGTGGGTATAGCACACGCCTATATTCTCAATAATGGGGCAAACCATCCACTGGATATTGCATAAACCATTGTGGGAATATGCAGGGACCTATATCAGTGTCATGTAGGCGATTATCATGGACATGCGTACAACCAAGATGGTAACCATACCTGGCAAACTGTCAGAATAAGACAGCTGCACTAAGGCATAGTACATGAAATACAAATAGGGACTATATTAGATATACCCCAGACAAAGTCAAAACGTTGATAGAATACTGGCGTAGTCAGGAATACGAATGTTATGAGTGTTACTAATCATGACATAGAAATGTCAGTCACTATTATCTAACCATACAGTTCGTAATGCCTTGCCAGTAATTTACCAGAAAGGCACATTATTATGACAAATGTAACAAGAGCAAAGGTCAAACGTCAGGGCGTTTACCCATAATGTGTACAGGTGAGAGGTATGAAGGTAACCTGTCCAAAATACATGTACAGAACTAGTGATGCTAGGTGGACAGGTGAGAAGAAAGACGTCAGGACAAATGACAAAACATGTACAAGTCATAAGCATGTACTTCGACAAATGTGAATGACAACGTATGCCCTGTGAAAGTCAATGTGGAAGGTTAATAGACTCAGAAGAAATGTGTCCCTCAGGGTGTCATGCAGTGTCACCATTACAAAGTCCAGTCCCCCATACTCGTACGTGAGCTCTGCCACTGATGGAAAGCGCAAATACCGGTGTACACATAAGGTACATGACGGAATAATTAGTGTGGATAATCATCTGTTGGCCTATGTGAGGAATACAACCCTCTGGGTGGGTGTGTCCTGCAATATCAATGTAATGGCATCTGGCCTGTGATGCCGCCATACAGTGTGTGTATTGGTGTCAGAAAATTGATATCTTGTATCAGACACATACTCCGCAACTGTACAGATTTATGCAGAATGTGCAGAGTTTTGCCTCATATGTTTGGTGTGTTCCTCTTAAAATCAGTACCATTCTGGCAAATTCCTGAGACCTGACATCATTAAATAATGACAAACATGTGAGTTTAAGACACCAAATCCGTCAGAAAAGTCATACTAATGCAAAACCTATTATTGTGTCAACTATCTACGTTTGTAAGAGCAATATTTAAATTCTGCCCCTATGTGTCCCACTATCAGTTAAGCCTTTGTCCAGATGTTTGCTCTAGGAGGTTGAGTGGTATGATCAGAAACAGATACATGTGTGAGGAAACAGCATTATCAACTGCAAGATAACTCAGAAGGTATGAAAAGCGCTGCAGTAGGATGTTCAGTACTGTCCTCAGGTATGTGCTGACATGTCAAATGACACAGCAGTCTACATGAAGTACCTATAGGGCTGTCACCTTTACAAATAATGATAGTGGGACATACCCACAGCCATGCACACAGCACAAATAGATATACACACAGCAAAACTAGGCCATGATACATGAAGCCTCCGGCGTGTACGAGTAGACTGAGAGTACAGCAAGGATAGATGTCTGCCAAGCTATACAGCAAACGCCTGTAAGGGCGTGTAACACCGCCCATAACAGGAACATTGCACGGACAATATTGGGATTTGCAACATACCCCATTGGTATGTGAAAGCTATGCAAATATGCGATACATGAAACAGTCAGCTGTCCATGTAAGAGCAGAGATATGTGCAGAAATTATATATATATATATATATATATATATATATATATATATATATATATATACAGAC